>NW_022111368.1:24766567-24771217 GCF_000313985.2 Echinops telfairi | reverse complement strand
AATGCAAGTTCACCATTGGGTTTTACATGCCCTGCCCTATTCCTCTGGAGTTTTCAGGGTTTGATTTTGAGCTTTATAGAATTATATACTTTATAGGGAAAGGACAAAGGTGGGAGAGGAAAGGGAAGGAAGCGTGCAAGAGCTCTCTCACAGGAGCCAGGAGACGCTGTGAGCCCAGGCGGACTTGCCTTCTGCCTACCGATGTAGCAGGGCTGGAGACCATGTGCAGCCACTGTTCGTGTGATGAGCGGAACTCGGCTTCCTTGGGGTGATGGTGCAAGCGTTCGCCAGGTTCTAGGGCGTGAGCTTTGTTGCTTGATGATCCCCTGTAGAGTTTTCAGTGGCTGACTTTCTGGACGATCACCAGGTGTTTCTTCTGAGGAGCCTCTGGGTGGACTCGAACAGGCAACCTTCTGATAATCCTTGGAGTGCATGAACCATTGGGACCACCCAGGGGCTTCACAGAGGAATCCAAGCCCAAACAAGAAGCCTTGCCTTCCACTTGCTTCTGATTCTTGGCGAGCGGAGAGGACAGAGCAGAAGTGTCCGTAGGTGTCCCAAGGCTGCTATGTTGGCAGGAGCAAACGGTCTCTTTTTCCTCCTGTGGCGAGAGGCGGATGGGTTTAGAACTGCCAACCTATCATTTAACAGTCCAATACATCACCCAGTGTGCCACCAGGGCACCTTTGGGATACCTTATAACCCTCTGTGGAAGAGTGGAAAATGGGGGCCTGCTAAGCAGAAGGTCAATGGTTTGAGCCCATCAGGTGCTCTGCACAAGGAAGCGGAGGCAGTCTGCTCCCCCAAATAGGTACAGCCTCAGAACCCTGCTGGAGCAGCCCTCCTCTGCCCTAGAAGGCCACCGTGTGTCTGAATTGACTCGACCTCAGTGGGTGGGGTCTGAACAGCAGCGGGTCTCTCTGAGCTCACAGCCTGGGTGGGGGACACCTCGTGCACAACACCTCCGATGATGTCAGTCTCCCCTCTTAATCCAGCCACTGGCGAGGGAACCAGTTCAGGCCAGCTTGCAACCAACCTCACTCACCTAGGTGTGAGCTGATAGCACTGGTGCCACCACACCTGCTTCAGGAATTTTCCTCTGGGGCTGAGGTGCAGGCCACCTGTGGGAACTTACACATCTTACACACACACACACACCACCCCCCACCACCACCCCGCCATCTCCAGCCCTTGGAAGTGTAGGAGTATTAAAGCCCTGGGTGGCCGCCCTGACCTGAGCCAATATCCTCTCTTCATTCTCAGGCAAAAGACTCTTGAGTCTCCCTCCAGAAGCTCTCAGACAATCCCAAGGAGTGAGCATCCAGGGACCCCTGCGTGAGGCTCCCAAGTCTACAGTGTATCTCTTCCTTGGTCGTGCTCTCCTGCTTCCAGGAATTCCATCTGAGTATATCTTAATTCAGTGAGCTTGCTCTGCTGGGCGTGGGGGGAAAAGGCCGAGACAGCTGCTTCTAAGGACTACCTGCTGCACTGAAGTTATACCTCCAGAACCAAGAGAAAGCGAGGCTTCTTCGTGTGACTGTTGACTAGCTTTACCTCCTCTGTGCTCAGCTCTTGCCTATAATGCTCAGCTGAGCTGCAACTGAGCTAGAAACACAAAGAAACGTCAAACTCACTGCCATGAAGTTGATTCCAACTCAGAGCAGCCCTGCAGGACAGAGCAACCCGCTGCTCCTGTGGGTTACTGAGACTGTGAGTCTTTACAGGAGGAGACAGCCTCCTCGTTCTTCTGAGGAGGGACTGGTGGTTCAAACGGCTGACTTTGTGGTTAGCATGGAGGGTCTTCCTTAGCATGGGCTTCTATAAAGACAAGGGAATGTTTGCTTCTTGCTCTAGAAAGAGGAACACGTAGGTAACACAGAACGTTTCTGATTTTCATTCGGATTCCCTGCCTCTTTTCACGGCCTCGGTCTGCATTTTTTCTTCTCTGGATTTTGCTCTTGATTTTTTTTGTTATCACTGGTGGTTTGGGTGGTGTGTGTGTGTGTAATAAACACAACAAAACAACTGCCATTACAACCATCTTGGCAAGTACAAGCCCTTGACAGTGATTACATTCACCATGGTGTACCACCATCAACCATCCCTTTCCTAATTTACCCAGAAGCCTAATTAATGTCCCTTAAGCAATACTTCCCACCAGCCCCTCTCAGGCAGCCCTGGAAAGCAAGAAGAATGAACCTCGTGCATTTGCCATTTCGGGATATTTCCCTTGTGTGGGGTCACCGAGTGTTTACTTTCTCTCAATGTAATGGTTCATCCATGCGCCAGTGTAAATCAAACCACTGCTTCCCTTTATGGTTAAGGTGACCAGATTTTCACATTGGTAAAGCGGGACACCATTGATAAAACTCACATCCTGGTGAAATAGCCACATGGCTGCCGAAAACCATATACCTTAGCTTGTCGTGCATTATTTCCAAAAATCGGGACTTTTTAAAAGTGCTGCGGGACGTGGGGAAAATTGTTAAAAATCGGGACTGTCCTGCCAAAAGCAGGACATCTGGTCACCTTATTTATGGTTGAATAATGCTCCACTGGGTACCTCTATCACATTTTGTGCCCCATGTATGTGTTGATGGGCACCTTTGGCTTCTTGTTACTAAAGCTACAACAGGCATGGACGCACTCTTTGCTTTGGTCGTCACGGAAAGCCTGCTCAAGGATGGCATTTCTAGGGTCCTGTTCAAAGCTGAAGCCCATTGCTGGTGTGAGTAAGATCACCAAGGCTTCGTTCCACTCCAGAACACTCTGACAAGGGGTCACTGGGGTTGAGGTGGGTAGACACTCTGCAGCTAAGCCCCAGTGTGGCAAGTTCAATCCTCCGGCCACTGCGTGGGAAGATGAGTCAGTCTCCTCTTGTAAAGATGTATAGCCCTGGAAACCCTCTCGGCAGTTCGAGTCACTCCTACCGGATCACTACAAGCCAGGGATTTGGGGTACATGGGTCAAGAAGAGGATGTGGAACAAGGGATACCACTGCTGATGTCAGGTGCCCCTGGCTGAAAGCAGAGAATACCAGAAAGACGCTTCCTTGTGTTCGTTGACTATGCAAACTCATTTGACTGTATGGATCATAACAAGTGGATGACAGGGCCAGAACACGTCATTGTGCTCCCATAGAGCTAGTCCAGGGATCCAGACAGTTGTGTGAACAGAACAAGGGAATGTTACATGCTTTAAAATCAGGAAAGGTTGTGTGTCAGGGTTATAGCCTCTGACTAATTCAATCTGTATGCTGAGCAAATCATCAGAAAAACTGGATTATACAAGGAAGAGTGTGGCATCAGGAGTGGAGGAAGGCTTATTAACCACCTTTGACATGCAGATGCGACAACCTTGCTTGTTGAAAGTGAGCAGGACTTGGAGCCCTTGCTGATGAAGATCAAGCATTGCAGCCTTCAGCATGGATTACAACTCAATGTCAAGAAGACCCCGAGCTTCACAACTTGACCGATAGGTAGCATCGCAATAAACAGAGAACAGATGGGTGTTGTCAGGGATGCTGTCTTGCTCGGATCTACAATCAGTGCTCATGGAAGCAGCAGTCAAGTCAAAAGACATTTTGTATTAGGTCAGTGGTTCTCAACCTTCCTATTGCCATGACCCTTTAAGACAACCCCTCATGTTGTGGTGACCCCCAACCATAAAATTATTTTCGTTGCTGCTTCATAACTAATTTTGCTACTGTTATGAGTCGGGCGACCCCTCGACCCACAGGTTGAGAACCGCTGTATTAGGTAAATCTGCTGCCCAAGAGTTCTTCAAGGTATTGGAATCAAGGATGTTACTATGAGGACTAGGGTGTGCCTGACCAAGGGCAGGGTATTTCCCATTGCCTCAGATGCATGTGAAAGTTGGACATTAAATAAGGAAGAATGCATTTGAATTGTGGTCTGGAGAAGTATATTGGAAGTACCATGGGCTGCCAAAAAGTCAAGCAAATCTGTCTTGGAAGAAGTACCACTAGAATGTTCCTTAAAGGCAAGGATGGCGAGACTTCACCTTATATACTGGGCATATTGCCAGGCGAGACCAGTCCCTGCAGAAGGACATCCTGCTTGGTAAAGTTGAGGAGCTGGATTGCCACCGTGTCTGCAACAATGGGGTCAAGCACGATTGCGAGGCTGCTGCAGTAACGGGCAGGGTCTCCTTCTGTTGGGCATAAGGTCCCCATGGGTGGGAACTGACTCCATGGTGCCTAGCAACCCTCTGGAATGCGCCCTCCTGGTGTGGAAGTGCCCAGCTATCGCCACCCTGACCTCTTGCCAAGCTCTGTGCTGCCTGCTGGGGTCCTTGGGTTCTCCGCTCTGCCACTGACCTGCTGCCAAGATTAGAGGGGAGGTTTAGCCCTGCCTGTTTGGCAGAGAAGAACCACTTCCTGACTAGTATCTGAGGTGGAAAGGCATCCATCCCCCCATTGAGCAGACCCAGAGCTGTCATCTTGCTTCTTGAACTCCAAACGCCCTCCCTCTGTGCCGTTGCTGGCAGGATTCACTGCTTATTCACCCCCTGCCAGAAGGCGTGTGAGCTTCCAGAGGAGAGGGGGCCTATCCGCAGACCCCGCCAGGAGCCAGGTGTCCATAACTCTGTGGGAAAGGTGGGAGGTGTTGGTGGAAGGGAATCGTAAAG
>NW_022111368.1:24763850-24765543 GCF_000313985.2 Echinops telfairi | reverse complement strand
TACAGCCTCGGAAACCCACAAGGGGGGGGGGGGGTCCCTGTGAGTCAGCACAGACTTGTTGGCAGCAAGTTGAGAAGTGCATCCTCACCCGTTCAGAACTGAAGAGGCCATGTTGATTGTTATGAACAAAACCACCATAGATGCCACACTTTTTGACCCAAGTGCCACAGCTCTCCTTCAGTCTTCTTTAGAAGAGTCTCACGGAATGCCATTCTGCCCCAGGACCCCCCATTCCGTTTAGCTGCCAGTCTCCTTGGTCTCCTCTAGGCTGTGTGGGTTCTCAGACTGTCCTGGTCTTAGATGACCTTGACAGCTTTGAGGAGTATCGGGACAGGCATTTTGTAGAATGTCCTTCCAGTTTGGTTTTTCCAAAGTTTTCCTCATGATCAGACTGGGGATGTGGATTTGGGAGGGGCAGGACCGCAGAGGGGAAGTGCGCTTATCAACATGTTATTGACATGATTGATCACTCTCTGTTACCTTTGAGCACCTAGTATGGGTGGGTCTCCCTGGGAAGCTTCTCCGTCTCCCTTTTCACCTTGTTCTCCCGGACAGGAAGGCACTGTGCACAGGTGTGGGGCAGGACTTCCCCTCATTGAGGGAGGAGTATCTACATACATTGCTGGGATGCCTTTGCACTGGAGAGTCCTCTATTCTCCCCAGTTACTTATTCATATCAATATGGATGCATGCATATTGGCTGTATCCTCTAGGTGATGGTTTGATACCAAGCTATTTATTTCATTGCTCAAATGATTTCCGTTTTGGGTCCATGGGAGAGAGAGGAGGCTGTCTGCTCCCATAAAGACTCACAGTCTCAAAGCCCAGAGGAGCATCTGCTCCGCCCTACAGGGTTGCGAAGGAACCAGACTGTCGCATGGGTTGGTTTTGTTTTGGTCATGGCAGGGGTGGTGGTGGGGTGGTCTTTTGGTTTGTTCCTGTGTCCTTCTGACATACTCCCATCGTTGGGTTCTTTGAACACTGACCTGTGGTGATTCAGGGCAAGCTCAGCTCAAGGTCAGTGGTCAAATCCACCAGCCACTGTCTAAGAAAATCCACAGGGAAGAGTCCAATGGATGCTCGACAGTATGCTGAACCAGCCAGAAGTTGCTCTTGAAATACATCACATCTTTGTATTGGCTTTGAGCAGGCTCTGAACTTTGCTCCTGAGATGAGCCCCTCACCCTCCTCACCTTATTCCCAGCCTGGAACCACAAAGTCTGGGTGGACCTGGACCTTTCTTCTCCTTCCCTGACTCTCCCCCGCATCCCCACCCCCAATCACTGCCAGGGAACGTAGCCTACAGAATAAGGGCTCCTCCCTGCACCACGGGGTCACCCCTATTGTATTTGCTGTTTCAGGGGAGAGAGCCATCAATCCTGGATTTCCTTTTTCACATTTGAGTGAGAATCCTGGATTCTTGAAAGTATCCAGAGACTGAAAAAGTAGATTCCAACATGTTCCCTGGGACTGTGTGCTTGCAGCCAGCCCAGAGTCAGGCAGGGCCAGGCCTGGTCTCCTGCATCCACAGGTGTGTTTCCACCACGCACTGGGAATGCACAGCACAACTAGTGACAGCCACTAGAGTGGCCATTCCTCTAGCGACCACTGGCTGACCAAGCCATTCTTTGTGTTCTATGACTTCTATTAAAATAAGGTGATCAGACATCCCGCTTTTTGCGGGGCAGTCCCG
>NW_022111368.1:24735506-24762762 GCF_000313985.2 Echinops telfairi | reverse complement strand
ATGACTGTGTATTATGAGGGGAGGGAGCTAAAGGTGTGTGAGAATGAGTGTGTCCATGCAGATAAAAATGTAGGAGGTTGAGAGTGGGTAAGTGTGTGGGTGAGGTGTAAACGGACATTGTGAGTGTGCATGTGTGAGTGAGTGTGAGGAAGGTGTGAACCGTGTTGGTGTGAGTATGAGAAACCTACGTGCTTGGGGTAAGAGCAGGAACAGTCGTCCCTCCAGGAGCGCCAGGTCTGAATGACCCAAGCCCCCAGTTGTTCCCCCGCCTCATACCGTGTTGAACTCTGCCGCCTCCCACCTCTGCTCCTGTGAGGAAACAGAGCCTCTGGGCCCAGGACCTGTTCGTGTGGCATAGCGCCAAGTCTCATCTCTCCGCTCCTCATGAGAACCTGGGTATCGCACAAAGCAGTCAAATATTTTCCTTTTCTGTCATCGCTAACTATAGCTCCACAAGTTCCCAGATCATTGTGTTAGCTCATTGCCATAATTAGCAATTTTCTGATATCATACTAACACTAGTTAATTATTCCCTCAGAGACAAAGCAAATTCATGGGATGCCGGCTGGTAAGTCGAAGAGTTCTGCCCTGGGGAACAGCCCAGACACTTGTTGTGTGTGAGTCACCCCAGGCGTGGCCCTGGGGAGTGCTCAGTCACCCTTGTTGGGCTGGGCCCACAGGGAAAGGCAGAAGGCCAGATGTGTCCCTACCGGTGACCAAGCTGGTCTCTGGTCTTGGCCAGCCGAGCTCCTCGTCTCGGTGAGACTGCCCGTCAGCACAGGCTTGCTTGTGGGTACGTACTAGTCGGCGGTGAACCATTTCACCTGTTTCCACCACACCGAAGAGTCTCCTTCCGGGTCTGGCTGCCACCTGTCTCCGTGCCAACCCCACAGCATCTTCCTCCAGGCCCGAAGCCACTTTTCAAATCACAGTCCCTGCTGGGATGGAATCAGACCCTTGTGGAACTGCCTGTGCTGTCTTGCTGACCGAAGACCCTGCCCCTGCCTTTTCTGCTCAGAAACATGGAAGCAGTGGGGAGTAATCATTTGCTGGGTGGTCCTCCACCACTGCTGTGGGCACCACGTCCGCAGCAGCCCCAGCCTGAGGCCTGGGTATGATGAAAGGAAGTGAGTCTCTCCTTCCTCCTCAGGTTGCCTACTGCCCTCCACGTCTGCCCCAAATCCTTAAAACCCAGTTGTCAGGGACTCGACATAGACTCAATTGCCTTTTGAAGCTGCGCTGTGCATGGTTGGCAAGTGCTGATTTTTCGGAAGTAGATCTCCAGGCCTTTGTTCCGAGGCACCTCAGGGTGTACTGGAACCACCAACCTTTTGTTCAGCCACCAAGTGTGTTAACTGCTTGCCTAGCCCAGGGACTCCTGGCTAAATCCTTGGGGCCCGGACTTTGTGCCTGTTGCCCGACTAATCTGGTAAATAGGCTCATTGTGACTTGCCCCTCCCCGTGAGGGAGTGCTAGGGGCTTGACAACAAGTTACTTTTAATTACCTCCTGCAGGTAGGGCCTCCAGGTGGGGGTGTCAGATGCACAGGCGGGGAAGGTGAGAGGTATCTGGGGACAGGTGTAGCTACTCCACACTACCCGGGCTCAGGTGGCCATTTCTCCTCCCAAGGCATCGCCGCCGCCCCCACCCTACCCACCTGGGGAGACTGGAAAGGGGAACTGAGAGTTTTGTGTGCAATTTGTTAGTGGGGGCAGACCACAAACCCTCTCAAAGACTCACTTCTAGAAGCAAAGACACCCACCACCCCACCACCTAGGCTATTTTTGCCTGAGCTATTCTAGTAACTGCAACAGATGTGGAGTTTTCTTGCCCGCTTGACTCAAAGAGTGGCCACATTTTGTTCTTCTTTCTTATGTGAGAAAGTCCCTTTTTGGTAGAAAGTTGAGGTTGCCTGGCATTACTGAATTCTTGAAATGGAAGGAAGGCAGTGGGGACTTTGTGCTGGGACGTTCAGGTGGCCCCGTGGGCTACCATAGGGCTTTGCGAGTGCCCTTGGTTGGGCATGTCCCATCTGATTTGGCGGCCTCTTCCCCAGTGAGCTCTGCCACCCTGCAGCTCTTCTTGAGCACCCATTGTCTGTCTCGTGAGGAGCCGTGTCTGGCTGTGGTTTCTGAAACTCTATTGGTCCAGGCCACTTCCTTGGGACAGGCCATCAGGAGAGACCAGGCTCTAGAAAAAGACATCCTGTCTGGAGATGCAGAGGATCAAGGAGGACAAGGGAGACAGAACCCCTCTGAGATGGATTTACACATAGCTCCAAAGCTGGGCTCAAACATACCGATGATCCTGATGACCGTGCAGCAGCGGGCAATGCTTACTGTTAGTCCGGGTGGACTAGAGAAACAAATTCATTGACACTCATGTGTCTAAGAAAGAGCTTTATATACAAGAGCAATTGTTTATTGAGAAAACATCCCAGCCCAGTCCAGATCAAGTCCATAAGTCTGATATTAGCCCAGATATCCGATACCAGTCTATAAATTCCTCTTCAGACTCACGTATCACATGCAATGACACCGAATGCAGGAAGATCACAGGTCAATGGGTGGAAAGCCCTGTGGATCCAGTGGCAGTAGAAGCATCTTAGCGCTGGCAGGGGTCTCCACGTGGCTCCTCCAGCTCCAGAACTCTGGTTCCATCAGTGTAGCTCCATGGGTCTTGTCAACAGGAAGACAAAACAGAGAGTGTGGGTCTGGCCTCCAGTGAGCTATTTATCTCCGTTTGGCCTACACATGAGGTCATCAAGCTGCGACCTGATTGACAGGCTAGACTCCACCCCTTGACAAGTTGGCAGGAGATGAAGTAACTGCCACACTTACGTACTTCTGTCAGCCCTGGAGTCCCTGTGAGCTGGAGCTGAATCAATGGCAATGGGCAACGACAACAACCTAAGTCAGGGCAGCTGGCTGGATAGGGCCAGGTAACTATGGATCCTGGTTTGCTAACAAGTCCCAGATCATACCTCTGGTGTTGTTGTGAGGGGCTACTGAGTCCATTCCAACTCATAGCAGCCTATGCACAGAGATGGAAGCACTGCCCATCCCACACCATCCTCACAACCGTTCCTATGCTTGAGCCCCCCGTAGCAGCCACTGTGTCCATCCATCCTCCAGCACCCACTCTGACCAGGTTCTGTTTCCATCCGTTAGGCCTTCAATAGCTGATGATGTTTCGAAGCTAATTCCTCTGCAGTGGGTCCCTTCTTTGTTGTTGTCCTTCATCTGGAAGCTCCGATGAAGCCTGATCACACTGGGTGACCCTGTTTGTGGGATGCAGAAGGGTTTTTCCCCAGGTTGTCCCCCATGTTGTGTGCTGTATGTTGTAGGGCGCTGCTTGGTAGCACTCGGTGGGTGTCTGTACACTTGGAGATCAACTGCTTAGAGGTTCTCTCCCCGAGGGCATCAGCCATCTAGAGCAATCAGACTCTATAGTCTGTCCCACCCTAAGAGGGCCCACTCCCTGCTGATATGAATAGTGGATGGTTTCCCTGAAGGACAGCCCAGAGGCAAGGTCAAGCCCACTCAAGAAGGACCAAGGTTAGGCTGCCATCTTGAATCTAAGGTCCGCCCATCTTGTCACATGTGGACCCTTAGTGCTGCACCTTCCAATTGTGTGTACACCCCTAGCTTGTTCCCCTCTGATTGATGTACAGTGAACCCTCGTTTATCGCGGTTAATCGGTTCTAGACCCTACCGTGATAAATGAAATTCCACGAAGTAGGATTCCTTATTTGTAAATCAAATATTTTCGTAGTTAGAGCATAGAGGACATGAAAAAACACCCTTTAGTCACCATTACACTCGTATTACCCAATTTATTAAATGAAAAAGGGAAAATGGAGTAAAACATTTTGGACGTTACAATTATCATTTATTATTTATTATATTATGAATTACAATGGATGGAGCCAACGGAAGACTCATTCAAGTCGAAATGGCGTGCAACCTCCACGATTTTCTTGCCATCTTTGATCATATCCAAAAGTTTTACCTTTTCCTGGATGGTGAGCATCTTCCTCTGGCGCTTATTTTTATTGTCAGAAGGCTTAGAAGAAGCAGCTCGTTTAGGAGCCATCATAGGGCTTAGATAAAATTTCTTAAAAATCGCAAACAATTACAGTACACTGTACAAAAGCAAAAATGCATCTGATACGTAGCTCCGATACGTAGCAATGCAGACAGAAGCGTGTACAGTATGAGCCAATCAGTGGCAGTAATGACAGAGCATGTGCTGTTACGCAAAAACCGCAATAGAGTGAAGCCGCGGAAGTCGAAGCGCGAAGTGGCGAGGGTTCACTGTATACCAATTGTACAGCCCCTTCCATTATGATGTAATCAAGGGGGATTTGCACATCCCCGAAAGTGTATATATGCCATGATTGGAAATATATTTGCTCTCTCTCCACAGACCTGGCTGCTGAGATCATGGCCATCCTGGAGGTGGGCGTGCTACCATGAAATGTGTCTAACTCCTTTATTTCTTTCTCTCTCCTATCTCCTATAACCTTTATATATGATTGCCGTACAATTGCGCCTACAAACCCTGAGGTTGTCAGAGGCTGGTTTCGTCTGTTGCCATTTGAAATACCAGTGACACGGCTTCCCTCCAGTATCCCAGCACCACGGTCAGTATGACAAACTGACGAGTGGTGGGGCCATATCTCCTGGCTTCATGGTCGGTCACTCCCAAGTGCCTCGGGGTGGACAGTAAACATGGCCGCCTTACTTGCTGAAGAATGTCTGAGGTGAACGCACCTCACCGGCCTCTGCTATCTGCCAGCCGGGGTCATCTCCACCCAGCAAGCATCTAACATGCTTCCCTGCAGCTCTGCAAAAGCTGTGATTGTGTAAGCTGAGAAGAGTGTGTGTGTGTAGGAGCTGCCGTGAAGCGCAGGCAGCTCTCTCCCTGTGGAGAGACCTAGGAAGCCCTTACTTCCACTTCATGTCTATTAAAACCTAGCCAACCCTCTCAAATGCCATCAGTTTCCCCACATCGGACCGCTTTTCTGTAACCAGAGGTATTCTCGGTCTGTGAACCCTTAAATCCACCCTGAGATTCTTTCACCGTGCTTATTATAATCCCGCTGAAATGTTGGAGAGCACAGACTGGGACTATAGCTGCCAGGGCTCGGATGGTGTAGTGGGTTATGCTTGGAGCTGCTAACCACAAGGTCAGGAGATCGAACCCACCAGCTTCTCCCAGGGAGAAAGATGAGGGTCTTTAACTCCCATAAAGATTTATAGCCTTAGGAAGCCACAGGAGAGTGCCCCTATCCTATAAGGTCACTATGAGTCAGAACCAACTCTTGGCAGTAAGTTTGTTTGGGCTCAAATCCCAGCTTTACTATGTAGGTGTTGTGTGACCTTAGGCACATCAGTGGGCCTCCTGAAGCCTCCATTTCCCCATCTGTGCTCTTAGGAAAATGATAGTGTTTGCTTCATAGAGGCCTTTGGAGGATTAAAGAACTGCATGCATGTAATGGGCCCGGCCCAGAACAAGGTCCATGTAAGTGTTCACTGTTCTTTTAATTATTGTGTCTTATATTCTCCTCTGGGCTGTAAGCACCTCGTCCCTAAAGAGCAAAACCCAGAGCTGTTTGTTGAGGAATGGTATGTCTGTCAGGTGCTTTCACACTCACCAGCTCCCTAATCCTCACATTGAGTCTGAGGGCTGGGGGAGGGGGTGTCATTGGTCCTACTGGCCCCACTATAAAACATAAGCAGTGAAGAGGAGCCTCAGAGAGGCTGGCTGACTGACCCTGGTCGCACAGCTTTGTGGGTGAAAGAAAGCTTCATAGGAATGATTGAAAATGCGGTCCTTGCCGCCAGCCTGCCTCACTCTCCATCTCCCGCTGCCCAAATCTCACAATGACAAATAAACCTTTGTTCTGAGATCTACGGCCAGTTTGCGCTTTATAACGGATGACATTTAAAACCAGCCGTGCTATTCAAGAAAGATTAAATGGATTCCAACCATCAATCCAAGAGAAGGACAGTCATTTATACCATTCAAGAAGCATTCGGAGTTTCAGCCAAAATCAATAGGTTACCACTCCCTGTACTCTGGACATGGGCCACTGAGGCGGCTTGCGGCCTTGACTTTTACATCGACAGGAAGGTGTTCAAACAAGGTTTACTGCTTGGAGAAGACAAGCGCATGCTGTCCGCAGGCATGAGGATTTGTCTCTCTGGAGAAGAAATATCACCAGTCTAGAGGAAACTCTGACACTTCCTCTCTGAACTTCAGCTTTCTCTCTTGTAAAGTGAGACCGTGTATGATCTTCTCCAGTGCCCCGATGGCTCTTGTTTGCAGACTTGTGAGTCACCCCCTAAGAGCCCTAGTGGTGTAGTGGTTATGAGTTGGGCTATGAATAGCAAGGTCAGCAGTTCAAAACCACCAGGCACTCCGCAGGAGAAAGACAGGGCTCCTGTAGAAATGTACAGCTTCGGGAACCCACAAGGGCTGTTCCACCCTGTCCTATGAGTCAGAATCTATTTGACAGCAGTGAGTGAGGTGAGTCACACACTCAAAACGCACTGCTGTGGAACCATCTCTGATTCATAGTGACCCTATAGGTCAGACTAGAACTGTCCTGGGTTTGAGATTCTAACTCTTTACACGACTAGAAAGCCTCATCTTTCTCCCTCAGAGTGTCTGGTGGTTTTGAACTGCTGACCCTAATACTTTGAAGTGCAAGTTGTAATCCACTACACCAATGTGCAGTGAGTCTGATTCTTTGTTTGGGCAGTGGTTAAAGTGTTTGAATTCTAACCAGAAAGTCCTAGGATCGAACCCACCAGCCACTCCACTAATGAAAAAAGTGCCAGCCTGCTTCCACAAAGGCAAGCAAGCACCCTTTGAAAAGGCAGGTCTCCTTTTGTCCTGCAAAATCTGGATGCATCGGATCAACCAGACCGCAGTAAGGTTGGTTTGGGTGGGTGAGACAGACAGCCTTCTCCAGGGACTGCTCTCTCCTGATAACGTGCCCATGAAAGGACGTTTCACCATCCTTGCCTCTAAGGAGCACGTGGGCTGTACTGCTTCCAAGAGAGATGTGTTTGTTTTCTGGGAGTCTGTGGTACTTTCGGTATTCTTCTGCAGCACCATACTTCAAAGGAATCAATTCTTCCATTTTCCTTAGTCAATATCCAACTTTCACAAGCATAAGAGGCAATTGAAAAGACCAGCTTGTGTCAGGCACGCCTTAGGTTTAAAAGTACGATAACATCTTTGCTTTTCAACACTTTAAAGACACCTGGTGCAGCAGATTTACCTGATACAATGTGTCTTTTGATCTCTTGACAGCTGCTTCCAAGAGCATTGATTATGGATACAAGCAAGATGAAACCCTTGACAAGTTCATTTTTTTCCTGAATTTATCATGCTGTTGCCTGTTGGTCCAGGTGTGAGGACTGGGGTTTTCTTTACACAGAGTTGCAATCTGTACTGAAGGCTGCCGTCCTTGATCGACACTTTCAGAAAGCAAGGTTGTATCAACTGCATATCACAGGTTGTTAATAAACCTTCCTCCAATTCTGATTTGGATTTTTATGATTGACAATCCTTGGATCACAGGCTGGTGTGACTTAGTTGGTGCTTCATTTAGATGGCTGCTTATTTGAAGATGAGCCGTTAAGATCCCAGACTCTACTCTTTCTGATAGCTGGGCACCATCAGATTTCTTCATCACACTTTGCTATAAAACCCATATTTTCAGTGATATCTTCATCAGGGGCTGGGGGGTATCAAGGAAAGTCATGTCATAAGAACTAGCTATTCTTAGATATTGCCTATGATTACGTGTAAGCCCCAAATCCATTCATATAGCTTTGGTTTATATTTGCCTCAGATTCATTTTAGAGATATCATTATCATTTTATTGAAGAGCATTATAAATCATCCCCATGGGCAATTCTGTTGATATTCTCATTGATTTATATTAATTCTTAGCATTATTTATTTTATCCTTAATTATTATCATCATTAATTAATTATATTGATTCTTGACATTAATTAAATTGATAGTATCACTGACTTAACCAGGATCCCAGCGGTTACTCAGTGAGCCATTTGAAACCACCAGCAGCCCCAAGGAAGAAACCCAGGGCTTTCTGCTCCTGTACAGTTAGTCTCAGAAACTCCCGGGGAGGTTTCCCCTGTCCTATAGGGCCAAGTCTATGAGTTGGCATCAACTTGCTAGCAATGAGAGAGAGAGAGAATTTAAAACCCGATTGGGCACCCGCACCGGAAGATATCTGTGACTGTTACATAATCTCCTGTCAACTTGAGTGAAGGGGTGGAGTCTAGTCTGTCAATCAGGTCATAACCAATGAGGCTTCTGTGTGGGCATGGTCTTCTCCTGAGGATTCTGGGAAATCCTGCCTTCCTCCCTGGAGGCGGGACACACACTCTCTGCTCTACATTCCTGCTGACAAAGCAACATGGAACTACACTGATGGAGCCAGAGCCCTGGAGCTGGAGGAGCCACATGGAGACCTGCACCAGGGCTGAGATGCTCCCAGTGCCACTGGGCCCATAAGACTCTCCACTCACTGCCCTGTGATCTTCCTGCATTCGACATCATTGCGTGGCTGCGTGAGTCTAAAGAGGAATTTATGAACTAGTATCAGACATATGGGCTAATACCAGACTTATGGACTTGATCTGAACTGGGCTGGAATGTTTCTTAATATATAATTAATTGCTCCTTGATATAAATTCTCTCTTACACATAACAGAGTGTCAATGAATTTATTTCTCCTGTCAACCCAGACTAACACAATATCTGAATCAAAGTCAAATGACCACCAATTCTATGACCTTGGGATACCAGTCCTCTGCTTCTTCTCTTACTAGGATGTTTCAGCTTTAAGCCCAAGGGAGTATTTTAGCCCCTTTAGGCTGCCATGGGTGGGTTTAAGGTAAAGCCTAGTCCACTGACTCGGGGTTTCAAATTGAATGCTTCTGGTGTGGCCTATGAAGGATGCTGTGCACATTGAAAGGACAGAGTCTATAGGCCTGGATTACCAAGGGTTGATCAGCAACTAGGTCAAAGTGTCCAATTAGGGACATAATACAGGGATACTACAAATAGTTTTAAGTGAGCACAACTTGGTGATTCACGTTGACTTTCCAAACACACACTGGCTTCGATTGTAAATATTTTAAAACAAAACCAAACCAAAAAATGCTTGGTGGGATTATGGTAATGAACTCAACGTTAGTCCCAATCTTAGAATGCCTGATGATTGCTTCCAGTGGGATAAAGAGGTGACCAAGAAAGCAACCATCTGAACAAATCCTTCCAACTATTGGGGTGATACTGAACATGCTCCTTGAAGATATTCAAACATCTCTTAAGCTTATTGGGAGAAGATATACACTATAAAGATAAAAACCAACCAACCAGAGTCAACATCACAGTTACTTTGTTCTATGAAATAGCTGGTCAACTTCCTGTACATCGCTCTCCCAGCCTGGTGTAGATGACTAGTACTTTACTTTTGACCTGAGCCAACTTTGCCCAACAGCCCCCCAAAGCTACCTGCTTCGTTTCTTACACTGCGTTCCCGAGACCATCTTTCTCCAGCCCCTCAGGGTCCCTTAAGATCACAGCTGAGGGGAGGATGGAGGAAGGTTTCCAACATTTTCACAGGGCAGACCTTGCTATCCTCAAAGGACAGGTGGCTGTGTTGTCATGGTGTGTTTCTGTGTGTGTGTGTGGGGGGGGTCCCTTAATGCAACTTTCTTGGCCTTTTCTTCATCAGTGTAGTTTTCAATTTTCTTACAATGTCTTCATCATGAGCTCCCATGAGTGTTCTATGTCTTGTAAGAAAAACCTATCAAAATCGCCCCTTGGATAGAGTCAGACTCCCCTGTGACCATGGCAAAGGGATGTGAATCGCCTTGCTGACATGCAAACTGCATTAAAGAGTGGATCGCTGCAGATGCGGTCAGGTTAAAATTTAGCACCCTATCATTTGAGCGCCTTATGATCCATTTACATTTGTTTTGGTTTTTAATAGTTTCTCTTCTCTTTTGATTGAGTTTTCTTTCTATTTTACTTTGTTATTCTTATCCAGTTTTATTGTTTTGCTTTTAGTTTTTTTCATATTTTTTTGGTATATGAGATGCAGGATAGGTAAATCTCTAGAAACAGTAACTGGATTGACGGTCACTTGGGGGTATGGCAATGGAAGCAGGGGGAAAATGGGGAGCTAAGAACAAGTGATCATGGTGTACAACTCTTCTTGATGTGATTGAACTATTGAATTGTATGACATGTGAATATTTGTGCCAATGACACTGTTAAAAAAAAAAGATTGCCCCTTTGAGATTCCTAAAGAGTTGCCTTATCTTCTGCTCTGACCTCCTGGCCGTGAACTTAACTGGTCCAACAGATTCCCTTGGAAGGGACTGTTTGATTAGGCCTTCCCCTATGGATCAGATTGTAAATCCAAGCATGGTCCCTGGTTACAATTGGCTCCATAACATCGTCACTGGCTCTCACTTAAAAGACTCGTGGAAAGACTTGCTCTTTGACCTTGCTGACTTCCGAGCAATGCTCCAGCACCCAGCGAGTCAAATGCCGAAGCCAGCACAGGCGCACCCCACTTTGGTAGCTGTCATACTCCACCTGGTTCTGGATGTGGGCGGTATTTTCTTCATTCGCTGAGAAGGGCATTCTTCCCTCTCTGGGCTCATCTTTGAGGTCTTCCTGACCTTCCTTAAAATGCTTGCTCCAACCAATTCTTAATGTGGGGCAGCATTCCCATAAATTTATTGCCCAACCTCAATGATTTGGAAAGATGTCTATTTGAGTTTTGTTTAAACTCAGATATTAACTGTGAATCCAAAATAATTTTTATGGCACAAATAGCATCTTTTTTCTGAAGGAAACCAAATGAAACTAAGATGAGTGCATTACAGCGAGAACTTGCCTGCAGCCATCCACTTATGACAAGCATTTCCAACACTTGGTTTGGAATAAGCCCATGCCTGTGTTATGAACCGAGCTCTGGTAACAATCCTTTTTTACTTAACCTGGTAACTATGTACATATATGGGTATACATACACACCCACATAGTTTTTCCTTACTTTTAAAATGTGCTCATTCAGTGAGGTGACAAACACTCTCTTGACCTTTGGAGCACTCAGTGACTGTGCTGGGATATATGTGGCAGTTACATAATTGCCTGTCAACTTGAGTGAAGGGGTGGAGTCTTGCTTTTCAATCAGGTCATAGTCAATCATGCCTCTGTGTGGGCATGGCCTTCTCCTGAGGATTCTGTGAACTCCTGCCTTCCTCCCTGGAGTTGGGACACACAGTCTCTCTGCTTTGTCTTCCTGCTGACAAGACACATGGAGCTACACTAATGGAACCAAAGCCCTGGAGCTGTAGGGGCCATGTGGAGACCGCTGCTAGCGCTGAGATGTTTCCATTGCCACTGGATCCACAAGACTTTCCACCCACTTTCCATCTTCCTGTATTCAGCATCATTGTGTGGCTGAGTGAGTCTGAAGAAAAATTTATGGACTAGTATCAGACATATGGGCTAATATCAGACTTAGGGACTTGATCTGGACTGGGCTGGGATGTTTTCTCAATATACAATTGCTCTTTTATATAAAGCTCTCTCTTACACACATATGAGTGTCTATGAATTTGTTTCTCTAGTCAACCCAGACTAACACAATATATTTTCAACTTCATTTACAGAGCCATGATGTTCATGCACTGTTGTCTAATTTACATAAAGTGGATGTATTGTCAACCATGTTTAGGAGCATTCTACCTATAAAAATCTATCCAAGCAGTCTAGAGATGTATTTCTCTAGAACACACCCGGCTTGGCTGGAGGCTTGTTCACCACCACTTGTACCCTGCAAAGGTCCTTCAAATGGAGGGGCCCAGTGTCAGCAGCAGTTAAGGGGTTACTCCATACGCTGCCTCGATGACTTGAAAGCATGAATACCCCACCCTACCCCCAAGTCGGTGACTGGTAATAATAAAGCACAGAACACACTCAAAAAATGCAACCCGGTGAGTAAATTGAAATCACATTTTGCAAAAAGGAAATGCGTAGACTATCCCAAAAGACTCAACGTGTTCAGTGGACTTTCGCTCAGCTCCCCAACACACAGGCCTCCACTGACAGATGGCAGTAGTTTCTCACACGGTGCATAGCCGAGGAGTTCATCCAGATTCTGCCACCAAACTGCTCTGAGGCTGGGTTCTCTCGAGAAGCAAAACCAGGCCACTTATGAACACATATAAGTAGGGCCGTTTCTATTGTGAATTATAACAGCAAAGCAGCCCCACCATGGTTCAGAGGGACCTCAGTCTGACTCACTTTTTTGGGTCAGTTAATATACTAAAGTGTCTTTCTAACTCATACGGCTACTAGGCTCAAGGGCCAAAGAAGCAGGAGGTGGGCAGGGGAGGTGTGGTGAAGGGAGTGGAGGGCCAGTAGTGCAGTATGGTGAAGCCAAACACGGTAGAACTTCTTTGGAGGGTAGGGAGGTACCGCCAGGCAGCCGGCTGGTGGTGCAGCATGGCCAGGCAGCCAGATCAGGTTTAGGCAGCACGCTGGTCCAACTAAGAAGAGAAGAGTAAAAGAGGCAGGCAACCTCCACCACATCTTCTTAATGTGCTCCATGTCCCCAAGGGACGTCAAAGGAGAATCTCTTTGCTCAAAGACTGACTCCGTGCTGATTTTAGAACATGTTTCCAGGGAAAAAATCAGGAAGGAGGTATGTTTATTATTTTGTAAATCAAATCATCACTTTCAAAATTATTTTTTATGTAAATCCAAGTCTTTAGGCATTAGATTTACTTATAATACACCAGCATGAGTTCACAATTAGAGGAGATAAGTTGAAATAGAGTGAAGGAAGTATTGCACGTTTTTCATATTCAATTGGAATGATAAAAGAAATTTATCAGTTACATAGATAATTAATATTTTGTCTCAGGCAATAAAAACATTACACCCACTCTACTATGTACAAAAGAATAACGGAATATTTGCTGTAATAATAAAATGGTTAAGAAATGATTTGGGTTAGAATCAGAAGAATGTAATTATAAATCTGGAGAAAGATCTAGATCCCTCAAAGAAAATTTGGATGGGAAAAAACTGCTCTCAAACGTATTATATAAATGAAAAAAACAACAACATTGTTTTCCTTTTAACATAGTTTATGTCCATAGAGCCACAACAAATTTGACAAACGTCTGATCAAGTCAAAGTGTTCTAAACACGAGTTTCTTAGTATTACTGTCTATGTGATGCTTGTTAAAAAATGCCCAAATGCTTAGGACCCAGCACCTTGGGCGTGGGAGGTGGGGTGTGTGGAGAGAAATGCCTGCCAAGACTGACGTGGTTCATTAGCAGACAGAGAATCTGGGAAATGGGATGTGTGAAGAGATAAGAGGGGAGACTAGGGAGATTGTCTCACTAGGTAAAATTACAAAAAAACCCAAAAAACTTTACAGCAACCCCCTCAGGGTTTCTGAGATGGGAGTAGAAATGCAGTCTTTCTCCCCTGGAGCTGCTGGTGGTTTTGAACTGCCAATGGTACGGATCCTAGCCCCACTAGTAACCACTACACCACCGAGGCTCCTACAATTACAAAGGGGAACCAAAAAGAACTGGCTGCTGTCGAGTCAACACCAGCTCATGCTGAATCCACAACTGAGAACTGTGCTCCAGAGTTCTCCGTGGCTGATTTTTTGAAAGTCGATAGCTAGGTCTCGATTCCTCTAGAAAGATCGTCTTTATGAAAGTTAGGGACTGCCTCATCTACAAGCTGTAAGGTGTCTCAAATTCTTTATACTAAAACCAAACTCACCGACGTAGAGTCAATTCTGACCCATAGAGATTCTGTAAGACAGGGTAGAACTGCTTCTCTGGGTTTCCAAGACTGTAACTCTTTACAGAAATTGAAAGCTTCAGTTTTCTTTCTTGGAGTGGCTAATGGTTTCAAACTGGTGACCTTGAGGGTGGCAGCCCAATGTATATGCCACCAGGATGCTTTCTTTGTAGTAGTCTATAAGTAAATGAATGCATACATTTTCTCTATAATTTTACGTAAGACTAGTTGTGTGTGCGTGTGTGTAGAGAGAGACAGAGAGAGACTGATGCCGAGAGAGTTGAAGATAGAGAGGCACACACACAGCCTCTTGGCTGTGAACGTTGTGAGTGGCACAGCAAGTGGAACCCAGAGCCTTGCCTTTGGCGTCCCTGTGGCTGTCACTCTACGTGGACTCACTGACTCACACTGCAGCAAGCATACCTCTGCAAACCGCCCAGTGGGCCCCTTCCTGGGTCCCGGGCAGACTGGTCCGCCATGCATTCTAGAGGGTTCATCAGAATGCCATCTGCTCCCTCCTCTGTCCTGGTTTCACTCTTCGGTCCTCTCCACACCTGCTTCCTGGACCACGTTCCAGTTAAATCCATACACCTGTCTTGGCCCATGATTTTTAAGAGAAATCAAACTAGCGGGAGTGTACCCACGGGGCATATGTGGTGTGCATGTGTATGCACTGGAGAGTGGCATGGCTCTCTGTGTACAAGCTGTGGATGTGTGTGAGGGTTGTGGAGGCAGGTGATCAGAATAGTGTATGTACATGTTCTTGGGTGCAAGGAATGTGCGTGTGCTTAAGTCCACTCCTAGAGACTGTATAAATGTGTATATAGACAGGGGAAGTAGTGTGCTAAGGTTAGTGTGTGTGCAAGAAGGGTGAGTGTTCTTGCAGGGCAGATATACATGTGTGCAGATTGGTGTGGGTGCATATTCTTGGGCATATAGTATGTGTAGGCTGTGTGGGCTGATGCCAACAGTACTGAGAGGGTGGAAAGAAGCTAGTTCCATGTGAGGACCACTGCTCCTTCATCCCATCAGGCGATGCCTGAGAAAAGTAACCCATGGCTATCTGTGTATTTCTCTTCTTCCTGTATATACAACCAGGTATGATTCAACCTCCCTTGCATTGGGTGTAGCCACATGACTGAGTTCTGCCCAATGGAATGTCAAGGGAAGTGATATATGCCTTTGTGGTCTTGCTTATAGTCCTTCATCCACCCTTCTTTATCACTAGGCAGAAGCTGCCGGGTTCCTGAATGTCTATGTGAAGCAGAGAATCCTCTCTTCCCCCACCACCAGTTCTCTTCCCCCACCACCAGCTGCTCCACAGGAGAAACGTGAGGCTTTCTATTCCTGCAAAGAGCTTCAGTCCCAGAAACCCACAGGGGTAGTTCTACCCTGTGCTCTAGGTTCTCTGTGAGTCAGAATCAACTCACTGGCAGTGAGTTTGGAGTTTTGGAGAGCTTTCATCAGTTATGAGCCAAAAACATTGTGTAGAAATTCCATGATTTATTTTTCAGCCTCCTGAAGTGTGGGAGAATAAATTTATTAAAGCTATCCATTTATAACAGTTCTGTAATAGGAACACACTAGAATCATGACCCAGCCAAATTTACACATATTTTTGAGACACAAAATTCAAACCATAATATTAGGCTTTGTTTACTTTTCTTATGAATTGCTACATATGTATGAATCTCTTGGCAAGAGGTTGTTCTTCAAATTTTTGTTCATATTGTTTTGGGATTTACCCATAAAGATCCATGTGGTTCTATTTCTTCTTCACTGCTGCATAGTATTCCTTGGTGTGAGAACAGAATGTATTTTCCCATTCTTTTCTTGTTATGGATGAACCCTGGTGGCATAGGGAGTTACACAGTGGGCTACTAGCCACAAGATCAGCCATTCAAAACCACTAACCACTCCACACGAGAAAAGTGAGGCTTTCTATCCCTGCAAAGAGTTATAGTCTTAGAAACCCACAGGAACAGTTTACCCTGTTCCACAAATCAGAATTGACTCGATGGCAGTGAGTTTTCTTGTTACGGACATAGATGAGTTTAGAGTATGTGTGGACTATGATAGTTAGGTTTATTGTGCCAACTAAGCTTCCATAGGAACATGTGGACAGAATTTAATCAGGTCACAGCTTGATTGGAAGGCAACGAGATGAACGGTTTTCCTAGGCTTGCCCCTTTCCCTCTTTCTCCCTGGTGATCATCAGACCAGCGCCCTGCTGCCTGAGTTAGTCCTTTGCCTCAACTGTGTGTGCTGCACTACTGTGGGCTGAGCCAACCCATGGATAGTGTCGCCTTGCCTTGAGTTCCGCCAAGCCCTGCTTCACCATGCTTCTTGAAGATCTATCTGACCTCTTCACTTAGCTCCGGGGTGGCTGGCTCTGCTACACCTCAACTTCTCATCTTCCTGCTGTTGCTGCCCTGCCCTTCTTGTCTTGTCTTGCCTGAGGGCAGACTCCATTGCCTGCTTCCTTGACCTTGGACCAGCAGCTCACATGAGTTGAAGGACCTTCAGTATATTAACTGTTCCACGAAAGTGAGTTGAACTGAGTTCTCTGTACTGTTGTGTGGACTAATTAGCTGTTATATTCCTTCTTGCTATATAAATCTATTCATATATATACTTGTATTCATATATATGTTTATACACACACACACACACACAAGGGGGAACCCCCCCCCCCCCAAAAAAAAAAAAACAAACAAATTGCGCTGGTCGAAGCGGAGCTTTCGTATTTCGTAGCAACATTTTTCCCACTGGGCGAGCATCAAGCAACTCACTCTGAGTTAGTGAACCCAGTAGCATCGCCTGAGAAGGTTCTCTTTGGTCGCAGTGAATTTTTTCATAAAAGCATTTTCGCTCAAACCTCGTTTTTAGTGATGACAAATTTAAGAGAACAGCATGCAGCTGAGAAATTTTGGCACAGAAACTATTGTAATGTTGTAATGTTGAATACAGCTTACAAGGACAGTGCTATGGGAAAAACTCAACTGTATGAGTGGTTTTCTCATTTAAAAAAAGGTGAAATTTCGATTGATGACAAGCTTCATTCTGGACGTCCATCAACTTTCCGAATGGATGAAAATGTTGACTCATAGTGCATTTAGACTTCGTTCCACCAGGTCAGACTGTTAATCAAACTTTCTATTTAGAGGTTCTGAAAAGACTGCCTAACAGTGTAGGACAAAAAAAGGCCTGATTTGTGGCAGACAGGGGACTGGTTTTGCCCTCATGACAATGCACCTGCTCACACAGCCATCTCAGTGTGCCAGTTTTGGGCAAAAACTAGCATGTTTCTCTTGCCCCATGCACCTGACTTACCTGACCTCACTCTGTGTGAAGAGGGACATAAAAGGATGGCTATTTGATAGCATGGAAGTGAAGAAAAAAAAGGAGGGAGGTGCTGTCAGCCATCCAAACAGATGAGTTTGAAAAACGTTTCCAAGAATGGACTCACAGATTTGACAAATGCATTAAGTGTAATGGAGAGTACGTTGAAGGTGATAAGGTTGTTCTGTAAAAAAACTTTAAATACATAGCATTGAAAATGTTCCAGCTTTCTTTGGGTACCCCCTAGTAGAATCATAAGTGTCCTGGTTTTATTCTCTAGAGAACCCTGCCTAACACAAGCATGATGGGCTGGTTGTGGCAGTACTTCACTTTCAGCTTGAGTGGACAGGGGCAAATGGCATCTCAGAGCGGCTCTTTGCAGTTGGGAGGTGGCTAGTGAGAACAAGAGCTGGTCAAGAAGATCAAGACTGGCTACAGGGAAAACGTGCTCAGGTGGGAGAGTGTCCGGGAGGCGCGGAGCTAGGTAAGGAGGTGAGGGAAACATCTGCTCTGCCTCTGCCTCCCACGGTCCAACGCTAAGCTAAAATGAGTGGATGAGAGTTGGGTGTGGGTATGCGGCACGTGAGGGACGTGTGAGGGATGTGGGGGTGTCGCTGTGTGCATTCCGCCTTCATCCCTCCAGCTCCCAGACCCAGGCCTATGGGCCACGTGACTTCCTTCTCACCATTCTTCCCCAAGCCTCTTCCACCCTAGCTTCTGGGTTACAACCAAGCTTGGGTTGTGCCTGACTCGTAGCCTTTCACCCTAATGGGAAGTGTCTGACTCTGAAACGTGCAGACCTGGGGGTGGGGGTGGGGGGTGGCTTTGGGGGGGTGGAGGGGGTGGCTCACAGTGTTTGTACTTGAAGCATTACATGGTTTCAAGTTCAAGCGTTTGTTGCAACCCTACTACATGCCACCATTATTAATGCTGGGAACTATATTCTATCAAAACCCACTGAATCTGAACACTCACAAGCCATTCTGAAATGTCTGGTGACACTAACACTAAACTCTCAGTGTCTATACTCCTCCTGGTGAAGCAAATCCTTATTAGTCACAGCTTCAACACGGCAGGGACCTTGTTAGGAATGCAAATTCTCGGGCTCCAGCCCAGGCTTACTGAATCAGAGCCTCATTTTAATAAGATCCCCAGGTGATTCATGAGCACATTCCAGTTTGAGAAGCATTACATTGGGATCCCGGGACCAGCCGAAGCAGCCCTACCCGGGAGCTGGTTAGAAAACAAATAACTCAGCCCCTACCGGGAGCTTCCCACTCCGAAACTGGAGCAGGGCACGCAGAGGAGAGGTGGTTTCTGTAATCTGTGTTCAACAAGCCCTCCAGAAGCTTCTGTTACTTGATAGATTGTACGAACCCCGGGGCCCTGGTGGCATAGAGGTTATGCATTGGGCTGCTAGTCCCAAGGTCAGCGGTTTGAAACCACCAGCCACTATGCAGGATAAAGAGGAGGCTGTCTGCTCAAAAGAATTAGTCTCAGAAACTCATAGGGGCAGTTCTATCCTGTCCTACAGGGCGTCTATGAGTCAGCATAGACTTGATGCTGCAGTGAGTTTGAGGTTTTGAGTTTGGGCTATATCACTCCCCATGGTGCATTTCAGGCTGATTCCCTATCCACCCCAGGACCCCGTCCAACCCAGAGCAGAGGCTGTCTGCTGGCTCCCTGCTGGTTCTCCCCCACAGACAATGTCCAAGCTACCCCAAACTTCCATCCAAACCAGAGCTGGATGATCCAAGGAGCAAGGTAAGCAATCTTGGGCGTCCTTGTGCTGATTTACTAACCTGCAGCGAACACTTTCAGCACATCCTTAATGAGGTGAGAAAAATATGAGACTATTCGCTAAAGGTTAGTAAGTAAGCATAAGATAGCTCGTGCTTGCCTTGCTGACTGGGTACTCCATCCCTGTCCAGACTAAAAACCAAACTTACCAACATCAGTCAATTTCGACCCCTAGCTTCCCTATAGGACAGATTGTAACCTTTATAAGAGTAGAAAGCCTTATCTTTCTCCCAAGGAGTGGCTAGTGGTTTCGAACTGTTGACCTCAGAGTTGAAGAGGAGTTGGTTTGTAGGAAGGTGCTATCGGGTTGGGGGAAAGAAAGATGCTATCCGCACCTTAAAGCAGAACCTCTGATGTGATGAAAACATGTGGAATTGATCGCCATAGATTCCTAAGTAAGCACAAACGAGCCCGTGCTTATCTTGCTCACTTGGTAACCTGACTGATCCAAACGCTTATCTCCCACGCCCAGGCCTGCTGTGCCCCCTGCCCTCCCGCACTCATGACTAACATGGTCGCTTGTTCATTAATCACCCTGTGCCCAGCACCGACAGCTAACTAAATTCCCGCTTTGTGGATGGGGAATCCAGCCTCAGAGAAGCCACGCGGCTCGACAAAGGTCACGCCGCCAGGATGGTCATGACCTGAGAGCCGTGCTGGCCCCAGGCTGCCTGGCACCTCCTGTCCAGCAGATGGCGCTGGGACTGCAGGGACCACCAGGCACCTTCGGCCGGTCCACACTGGCGGGATTCGCTGTACTGGGCTTTCGCCCGAGAGACGCGATGGCCGCCAGCACTGTGAACAACAACCAAGATTACCGAGGAGTTCCTAAGTCCCGAGATAATACTGGAAAGGATGGCATGCCTGCTCGCAGACTCGTCTCCTTGGCTGCAGGCTGGGGACAGTGGCCCCAGGCAGCGGAGCTTTGCAGAGAGCAGCTGCTGTCTTCCGTCTCTCGCGCACCCACTTACTACCTGTCGCGCGTCTTCACGAGGGTGCCGCCACATTTTCAAGGACTGGGCTTTGGGAGAGGCTTTGATGCTGTAGGGAGGTGCGGTGGCGCCGGGAGAGCGCGGGACGCCAGCTCCTGGATGAAATGTGAGCAAGCTTGAGACGGAGACTCCGCCCCTCCTCCCGCCCCTAGCTAAGGTCCATTCATTCCTGGGGCCACAGTGACCCCGTGCGGCCGTAGGCAAACATAACCTCTGGCGGGATCGTGTTCACTCTATTGCTTCTTCATCACGTGAAACACAAATGTTGCGATGGACTTTGCTGCTGTTGTCGACGTTT
This sequence comes from Echinops telfairi, assembly GCF_000313985.2. Taxonomy (NCBI): domain Eukaryota; kingdom Metazoa; phylum Chordata; class Mammalia; order Afrosoricida; family Tenrecidae; genus Echinops; species Echinops telfairi. The sequence continues at coordinate 24,742,432 of NW_022111368.1, read as the reverse complement.
TGCTTTCCCTTTCCTGAGAAGCAGAGGCAAATTCAGCGGCTCTCACGGGGAGCTGGCCTCACAGGATCCTTTTCCGGGGGTCGTTCAGACCGGAGTAAACATTCCAGAGAGGTTGGAGGAGGAGCCACAGGTGATCTGGATGGCTGACCTAACGATTTACCCCTGCCCTCCTCCATGATGCCCCCTGAGTGCCCCCCCACCCCCACACCTGTTAACCGGCTGCCACATCTAACAGAAAAGACAAAGGCGCCCAACAAGAAGAATCCGTGCGTTTGAGTTGTGGTGCTACGGTGGCTCCATGCGTCTTCTGGGACACCAACGCCTCCTGACTTGAAAGTCCAGCTTCTATCCCCAGTGTTGCATCCCGAGCCCCAGCCATCACGTCTGAGTTCCAAGTAGGAAAAAAAAGAACGCAGGAAGGCCCGAAGTTCAGGGCCTCCAAGAACGGAGATGGAGCTAACCACAAACCTCGCCCGCTGCTAGTGGCGATATAATAATTGCTACTCTTTCTTCAGGGTCGCCTGTGTTTAAATTCATCATCTCACTTCTCGCAATAACCCTGCCGGCCAGTTTGGTTAGTGCCGCCGTTTTAAAGGTAAGAAGCATGAGACTCGGTCAAGTGATGCTCCCTCCCTGCAAAGCTAGTGAGCAAGGGGCACAAATCTGAGCCCAGAAAGGACAGATTCAGCGTCTTTCGCTTAAACCTTCTGTTGTGGAATGCTGGTGGCACCAACAGTGACGTGCGTGGCTGGTCATCGAGAGCTGGTGGCTCAAACCCACTTTGTGGCTCTAAGGAGGAAAGATGGGGTGATCTGCTCCTGTGGAGATTCAACCAGAAAAGCCCATTTGCTGCTGTGTTGATTCTGTGTGGGAAACAGAAGGATTTCTCCCAAGCTGTCTCCCCCAAATATATGCCAGACTTGGCTGCTTGCAAATGACTATACACTTGGAGGTCATCAGGAGCAGATCAGGGGTCATTTTCCCTAAGAGCTATCAGCCATCTGGAGCAAGCAGACACCACTGTTTATCCCACCACAAGTAGGGCCCACTCCCTTCTGGTAAGAATAGTAGTTGTCTGTTTCCTTGTAGGAGACCCCAGAGAGGTCAAACCCGCCCAAGGATGACCAAGGTTAGGCTGCCGTCATGAATCTAGGGTCCGCCCATCTTGTCACATGTATACCCCTAGACCTTCCCATTCCTATGGGCACACTCCTAGCTCATCCTCTTCCTATGATGTGTATGCCGATTGTACTGCCCCTTCCTGTGACGTGTGGTTACCTGTAATGATGCCCTTCGAAGGAGATATAACCCTTGGTTAGCAATAAAGTGGGCTCTCTCCTGCTCTCACGGCAGGACTCTCCCCATGAGGACCACCAAGTGGGGCTGAGGTGAGCATGCTACCATGAAATGTCTCTGACTCCATTATTGTAATATCTCTTTTATCTCTCATGCTCTCCACTTTAATATATATACATTTCAACCGTACACTTGTGCTTACTGAACCCATGGTTAGGGTGGGAGCTGGCACACCCCACCTCATACTACAATTCTGATTCACAGTGGATCCACAGAGGGTTCCCAGGGCTGTCAGTCTCTCAGGGACCACACAACCTCATGGCCTGCTGTCCAGTGCTTACTCTAAGGCACCACTCCAGCTCCTTTCCTGCCTCGGAAACCCTGTGAAGCCGTTCTGCTTGGCCACACAGGGTCACTACAGTCTGGCATCAACACCAAGGAACTAACAACCACCACCTTGCACCGTCCATCAAAGGGCAGAACTTCAGGGCTTGGCCCTTGATTTCAGTCCCCCAAGACAGTGCTTATTATGCGGCATTCAAAAGCTGCTCTCTTCGGGGATAGCTAAAAGTGACCTTTCATTGTGAATGAAGAAGTAACTCAAAACCAAACTCACTGCCATCAAGTCAATCACGACTGACAGTGACCCTACAGGACGCCCCCCTGTGGGTTTCCGAGGCTGTAACTGTCTGTGGGAGTACAAAGTCCTGGCTTTCTCCCACAGAGCCCAATGAGTCACCATTCTGCCACCAAGGCTCCCTGGCCAATGAAGAGAAGCAATACTAAAAGGACCTTCTTGAGGACAAAAGGGGTACAATGTGGAGTGTAATGGTTGTATACTCTGTTGTCAATTTGAGACTTAAGAGTGAATGGGTGGAGTTTAGCTTGTCAATCAGGTCACAGCTTGATGACTCACCTGGAGGCCCTAAGGAGATAAATAGCTCGCTGGAGGCTGGACATACACACACTCCCTGTGAGACATTCCTGTTGAGAAGACACATGGAGCTACACGAGAGCCTTGAAGCTGAAGGAGCCACGTGGAGACCCCTGCCAGCGCTGAGATGCTTCTCCCACCACTGGATCCACAAGACTTCCAAACCACTGGCCTGTGATCTTCCTGCATTCAGTGTCATTGCATGTGTTGCATGAGTTTGAAGAGGAATTATAGATTGGTATTGGACATATAGGGTAATATCAGACTTATGGACTTGATCTGGACTGGGCTGGGATGTTTTCTCAATATTCAATTGCTCTTGTATATAAAGCTCTCTTATACACATAAGAGTGTCTATGAATTTGTTTCTCTAGTCCACCCAGACTAACACAGTGGAGGATGACAGCCCAGGGAAGGTCGTGTCTGTGTGGAGACTGTGGGGTGGCAAATGTTTTGTGAACCATATCTTTATCACAACTTAAAAAAATATTTTTTAAGATTATGACTTGCACATCCCAGGGATAAACGTTTCATCTGATTCGTCGTTCTCTCTCTGCTCGGGTGCTGGCTGCATCATCCCAGTGTGGGACCTTCTGCATTCACTGTTGGGTTTAACATCATCTCCTATTGTGCGTATGGTTGTGTCCACGATGTGCTTCAATTGTTTAAATATATATATATAGGTGTTTTAAAAAGGTTCAGAAGCGCTCCAGGGTTTTTTCAAATGGAGGACAAATGGAGGTGATTTTAAGTGTCAGATAGTTGGAGACACTAACTGCTTCACAAAGAGATCTGAGGACAGAGAACCGGAAAGCTAGCCGGGGTTACATTCTGCTCACAGAAAGTCAAGCAACAAAAAAACAAACAACACGTGAAACTATGAGGGGGCTTTAGAGGGCTCGTGGAAACATGGATTTAAAATTTCTTCCTTGAACTTTTAAAAGAAGCAGACATTTTATAACCAGAATTTCGCCCCTCCCCTACAAAAGTCCAACGCTGTTTACAACCTCAGATAATGAAGGAACAATTAGGAAGGGGTTGTGCTATGGAAAACATTCTCCGAAAACAACTGCCCAATTGGTTCCCAGGGAGCAGCTCGCATCCCACTAGTGCAGTTCCTTGCAGTACCGCACAATTCCAGCAGAAGGCGTACGATTTACTGCCTCGCCAGAGCCATTGCTCTTCTTTGAAGAGAACTGACCATAATGGCTTCTCCTTCAACGCCTTCCCTCCTGCCCTCCCTCCTTCCCACCTAGCGTTCTCTCTTGGCTCATTTTCCTCTGCCTCTCCCGTTCTTCCTTGATTCATTGCATATCTGTGCTGAACCCTGTTCAGAATAATAGGGAAACGAATGAAAAAGATCATGACTGCCCCCCGTCCCCCGAACTTTCTGAAGCTCCCTTGTAAAGCAAAAAAATAACAGAATTGATCCCCAGGAGGCAGGCACAAGGGGCTTCAAGGCAGTATCCTTTCTCCACTACCATTGTCTTGGCTTATGGGTTTGGGAATTATGTCAGTCTTGTCTGTCCTGAGGTCCCACATTTTCAGCGTTAGTCTCTCTGAGTTTGTTTCCTTGCCTGTAGTGAGGATAGCGTTCAATCTTTCGACAATGTTTCCATCCCCATTTGTCTGTCAGTCTGTTGCACTGTGGTTGGGGCTTCCGTGTCGCTGTGATGCTAGAAGCTAGAAGCTATGATACTGGTATGTCAAATGCCAGCAGGATCACCCACGGTGAACAGGTGTCAGCGAAGCAACCATCTGAGATATCTGTATTGGTGCCCTGTGATCATTGGGTTCTGTGTCAACTTGGCTGGGCCAGGATTCTTAGCAGTGTGGCAATTGAAGCCTCCCCCCTGATGGGATCTCACCGAATGCAAACACCTCCATGATGGGATCTGCAAGGCAGTGTTGAGAGGATTTGGGAGAACAGCCTCCTTACTCAGATCACAGTCCTGAAAGTGAAAGGAAGTTTCCCTCAGGGGTGTGGTCTACTCCTTCTTAAGCAGCCTCTTCTTGTTGGTGTGGATCCTGCATTTGTTGCACCCTTCTCTGATTCTATTTTTTCCTTCTTTTTAAATCATTTTATTGTGGGCTCATACAACTCTTTATCACAATCCATAATGCATCCATTGTGTCAAGCATGTTTGTACATTGTTGCCATCATCATTCTGAAAACATTTTCTTTCTACTTGAGCCCTTGGTATCAGCTCCTCATTTTTTCCCCTCCCTCCCTGAGTTAGTTTATTGTGGCAACCTGGCCATTAAACACGTGGGTTAACTGAAGGACGGAGGGATAAATGGCTCAGTGAGCCTCACCTTTCTACCGTGTTTCCCCGAAAGTAAGACAACTCCCGAAAATAATACCAACTTACAGTTTTGCCTCTCGCTGAAATATAAGGCATCCCCCGAAAATAAGACCTCCCCGATAATAAGGCCCCCCGAAGCTACCGTAACTCGACTCTGGACTGTATCAGTGGGCGCCACCATGCAGCTCACTGTTGGCCACAGTACAGCTGGAGCAGACAGGAAGTGCGAGGTCTCTTTTAATCAGAGAGTCTGCGCCGCCGCCAGGATAAGCTGCCGCCTGCTGCTCCCTCTGCCCTGACAGATTCTGTCTGACTCACAATTAGACAGTGAGTTGCGCGGGGCAGGAGTTGGGCACATTGTGTGGACACACAGGGGTAACTGAGGTAGGGGGGAAATGTCTGATAAAGGGGTGGGGGCAATGTCTGGTGAAGGTGTCCACTGGCACAGGGGTGGGCGGTCACTTAAAATGGCACTGGGATATCGCTTAAAATGACACAGGAGGATCAGAAGGGGTTACAAAATGGTAATCCCTCTGATTCTCCTGTGTCATTTTGATTTCCCCCCTCTGATCCTCCTATGTCATTTTAAGTGATCACCCTTCCCCCACCCTGATACCCCAGTGTCATATTTTTTTTCACCCCTAGACATGAGCACAAAAAGAAAACGCTACTCCATGGAGCACAAGAAAGGAATCGTGCTTCCACCATTCTTGGGGCCAAAATCTTACTGCTTTCTGCAAAGAGAAGATGTTGAGTATCTGATTGGTCTGAAAATGGAGAGCAGAGTATGGTAACCTCAGTGAAAAAGTGAACAAGGGAAATGCTAAAAAGCGCAAGTGTGGATCAGGTCGACAACCATTATTTTCCGAGCTGGAAGACCTGATCTGTGAATGGGTTGTTGACAGGAGAGCAAAGGCTTTGGTTGTGAATAGGGCTCAGATTCAAGAATTTGCCCTTACAATGGCACCACAGTTTGATATAGCCCCCGAAAACTTCAAAGCATCACAACACTGGCTGGATAATTTCCTTCAGTGAAGTGAACTGTCATTAGGAAGATCCACAACATTGTTTATGCTGGAAGATGCTCAAGTTATTAAGCAAGCACTTGCATTCAAGTCCTTTATTGATGAGGCTGACTTCTCTAAATACAATCTTTCCAACATGATTGCCATGGATGAAACTGCAGTGTTTATGGGCCAATCATCTCAAACAACAATTGAACAGCGGGGTGCCACCTCAGTGTACACTCCCTCCACTGCTTACGAAACTGCACGTGTTTCCTGTATTTTGGCATTTCGTCTGGATAGCACTAAAATCTCACCTTTAGTCATTTCTTAGGGCAAGAAAGAAAAGTGTTTGGGGCATTTTTATTCTTGAAACTGAAAAAGCCTGGGCCACACAAGCAGTTATAAGGAAGTGGGTCGATTTAGTGCTGCCACATATTATGCGAGGGAGCCAAAGAGGTCTGCTAGTCTGGGATGCAGCCAGCACTCACCACATGCTAAAGACATGAAGACATTTCTTCATGAAAGAAAAAGAGATCAAATAATGATTCCCGCAGGAATGACGGCCTATTTCCAGACTCTTGATATTGCAATAAACAAGCCATTCAAGGGCAATTTGCACATGGAAATTAATGAATACACTGAAAATAATATGGAGAGAAATCAGCGTGGAAACTTTGTGAAACATAAACTGCAAGAGGTTGTGACTTGGGTGAAGAATCCATGGGAGAAAATCACTGACGGTTGCATTGCACATGCACTACGAGCAGGCTACCTTGACAAGAAGTACTCATTTAAGGACAGTGCTCTTGCTAAACATGAGAGATTTGGTCCACTGCTTCTGAAAGAAATGGAGTCACAGGAAATTCAGGGTTTGGATTGTTATGATGATGTTCCAGAAGATGATATGACTGTCATTGAATAAATGAGTAAATGTACCATAGATTGCTGTACATGGAAATAGTGGTAGTAACAAGAAATTCTTGATACTGTAGGATTCACAGTTTGTCTGGTTATGCTGGTTTATGATGACAACTATTACCGTATCGTATACAAGTAATAAATTTCCTTTTTTTTGTTTGTTCAACAATAAATGTGTACCGTATTCTTCTTCATAGAAAAATAAGACATCCCCTGAAAATAAGACCTAGCGCATCTTTGGGAGCAAAAATTAATATGACACTGTCTTATTTTTGGGGAAACAGGGTAGTTCTCGGGTCTTGCTTTCTGATGGTCAGACCAGGGTGCAGCTGCCTTAGTCAGTTCCCTACTTTACCTGGGAAGGCTCACTTCCTGTAAAACATCCCTGAGGAGAAGCAACATGGACCTACCCCAATGCAGCCCTGGGTGCTGGAGCACCCATGTGGAGATCCATGTCAGCGCTGA
>NW_022111368.1:24722051-24734963 GCF_000313985.2 Echinops telfairi | reverse complement strand
GAGGAAGCATTACAGAACAAGAGGAAAGTTGTTTCATTGGTGCTGGACTTCAGCCAGCAGGCAGCTATATTTCCTGGCGGCCCTGGGAGCTATCAGTGTCCTGCCATATTGTTTGCCCACTGGAGCAGTTATATAATCTCCTGACAACTTGTCAAGGGGTGGAGTCTAGCCTGTCAATCAGGTCACAGCCAATGAGGTCTCTGTGTGGGCATGGTCTTCTCCTGAGGATTCTGGGAACTCCTATCTTCCTAACCTGGAGATGGTGCACTCTCTCTCTCTGCTTTGTCTTTCTGATGACAAGACACATGGAGCTACACTGATGGAAACAGAGCCCTGGAGCTGTAGGGGCAACGTGGAGACCCCTGCCTGTGCTGAGATGTTTCCACCGCCACTGGATCCACAAGACTTTCCACCCACTGGCCTGTGATCTTTCTACATTCGGCGTCATTGCATGTGTTGCATGATTCTGAAGAGGACTTTATAGATTGGTATTGGATTTATGGACTTGATCTGGACTGGGATATTTTCTTAATATAAAATTACTCTTTGATATAAAGTTCTCTATTACACACACGAGTGTCTCTGGATTTTTTTCTTTAGTCAACCCATAGAAACACACCAACCTTGGATTCCTTCAATTCTACAGCCACAAGACTGCCTTGCTGACCTTGAATTCATCCGCCACTGCCTCCACCAGCCTCTGGTCTCCAAGCTTCCTGGCCAATTATCCTCTGCAGCTACTGGAGCCAGAAAAAGCTTCCAACTTAACATCTGACCCAAGGACTTGAACGAGACTGGACTTAACCACTTCTACAACCGTGTAAGCCACTTTCTTTATATATATTTACGTATATATAAAGAATACTTATGTAGAGGTACAGATGATTTTGCTTCTTTAAAGAACCCGTCCTAACTCATGCCTATTTTAAAGGGATTCGATAGAATGTAGAAATTATCACTGAAATAAAATTCTGCTGAGGAAAATTCAACAACCATGGCAAGCAGCACATCCACAGAGAGCTTCCAGAAATTCAAACGAGATTCAGAAGAGGGTATAGTATGAAGGACGTCATTGATGATGTCAGACAGATCTTGGCTGAAAGCAGTGTATACAAGAAATATGTTGACTTGTCTTTTATTGGTTATGCGTAGGTATTTTACAGTGTGGATCATAAGAACACAAATCCTGGACCACTTTCATTGTGCTCATCTGGAACCTACACTAAGAGGCAGTTGTTGGAACAGAACAAGGGGAATCTGAATGTTTTAAAATCAGGAAAGGTGCAAGACAGGGTTATGCCCTTAAACATACTTAATCTGTATGCTGAGTCAGTAATTTGGAAACAACTCTGTGAAGCATAATGTGGCATCAGAATCGGGAAGATTCATTAACAACCTTGGATCTGCAGATGGCACGGTCTTGCTGGTTGGCAGTGAAGAACTTGATGCACTGCTGATGAAGACCAAGGCACGAGGCCTTCAATATGGGTCACAACAATATAAAGAAACCCAAAATACAACTTGACCAATACACAAAATCATGATAATGGAGAAAACATTTAATTTTACTTGAATCTACAATCAACACTTATGGGGAGGGAGAAGTATGAAGGGAGACAACAGTTGGTGTAAGACATGAACAAAAACTTATAAGTTATCAAGGGTTCATGAGGGAGGGAGGATAGGAGGGGGGGAATGAGGAACTGATACAAAGTGCTCCAGTAGAAAGAAAATGTTTTGAGAATGATGACAACATATGTACAAATGTGCTTGACACAATGGATGGATGGTGATAAGAGCTGAAAGAGCCCCCAATAAAATGATTTGAAAAAAAAAAAAGAAACAACATTGGTCAAATCTACTGCCTGTGACTTCTTTAAAGTGTTGAAGAACAAATATGTCACTTTGAAGACTTAAATGCGCCTTACTCAATCCATAGTATTTTTCAAGTGCCTCACACACCTATAGAAGCTGGACAATGAATAAGGAAAGCCACAGATGTATTGATGCTTTTGAATTATAGCATTTTGAATACTGAATATACCACAGACTGCCAGAACACCAAACAAATCTGTCTTGGAGAAAATAAAACCAGGATGCTTCTTAGAAGTGAAGATAATGAGGCTTCCATCTCATGCACCTGGGACACATTATCAGAAGAGAACAATCCCTAGAGAAGGACATTATGGGTCAGCAGAAATGAGAAAGATTCTCACTATGCGGGACTGACACAGTGACTGCAACCGTGGGTTCTAACAGAACAGTAATTGTGAGGATGGTACAGGGCCAGGCAGTGTTAGGTTCTGTTGTCTGTACTGTCATTAAGAATCAGTGCCAACTTACAGCACCCAACAATGGCACTTTAATGAAGTTGGTATGAATAAGGGATTCAATATATGTAATGCTCTTAACATTCAAGTCCCTCAAAAATTGTATTTAAAACTTGTAACTTGTTCAGTCCTACGTGCACTGATTTATTCTATATGTTACAACCATGTGGATGAGACTGTGTTGGTCATGATGTGAGGTACAAAAGGAATATCCAATGTTTTAGGGCAGTGGTTCTCTACCATCCTAGTGCTGCGACCCTTTCATACAAGTCCTCATGCAGTGGTGGCCCCAACCATAAAATTATTTTCATTTCTACTTCATCACTGTAATTTTGCTACTGTTAAGAATTGGGCGACCCCTGTGAAAGGGCTGTTTGACCCCCCAAAGGGGTTGGGACCCACAAGTTAAGAACCGCTGCTCCAGGGGTTTACAGTCAGGATGAATATTTCTTCAAAATCGTTCTGACCATTTCCCCAGTAAAAGCATTAAACCTGTCTAAGACTGACCAGGGGAAAAACCAGCCTGGACTAAAAGGAGGCTAAAGGACTCTGAACCAGGTCATTTCTGGCACAACCCTCTGCTGAGAATTTATATTTCCACCCCAGAGACTGGATCAGAATCTACCGTTTAACAAGAGCCCCACAGATCCGCATCACTTACATAGATCTAAGAAAGAATCTCTATGTCTGAAGGACTTTCAGTAGCTACATCTTCAGAAGCAGACCACCAGGTCTCCACTCTCACAGGCAAGCTATTGAACCACTGCACCATTCCAAGCGATTCTATTGCCAAACCATCCTGACCTCACGACAGCACTGCACCTCCAGTGAGTCCCCACTTCTCCTGATCCTGCTGTGGCCCACCAAAAGCTGGGTTTTTCCCCACATGACACAAGTCAATGAAGACACGATGAGGGAAAAAGCAAGCGGCATGAGCTGAGGCAGAATTCCCTCGGATTCTGTCTCCCTCCAGCTGCCATGCAGGCCAGAGCAGAAGGCCTCTGCTGTGCTGCCTCTGAAGCCGGAAGAGGCTTACAACACAGGGTGCTTTTTCCTTTACAGTGGAAGGTGTAAGACGCAATCACTTTACTTTGGGTGGAATGTCCTGCATTCTCTGGGCCCTTCCTGTTTATACTGACGTGGCAAAGCCTGCGTCTATGGTGTAGCTCCCATTCTCTGGGTGGGTTGTATTTACATATTCTTCCAGTGCACTGGCCACCTTTGGCTCACCAGTTTGACTACCATGTCATCAGTAATATAGGGGATTCAGGCAATGCTCTGAAAAACTTCCAGAGGGTCCCGATCTCTTCAGGCATGTGTCAGAGGGCAGGCGAGCCGACGTTGGCATGATGTCCCCAGAATCCTGTGTCATGGAAACCAGGTTTTCAGGGCTTTTGTTCCAAATGACAGGGTTCAATGAGAATCTTCCAGCCAAAAGGGTGATCACCAACTCCCCTGGGGAATGTTCTCATCACATTAGGACAGTAGTTCTCAACCTAACGCTGCGCCTCTTTCATACAGTTCCTCAGGTTGTGGTGACCCCCAACCATAAAATTATATTCGTTGCTATTTCGTAACTGTAATTTTACTACTGTTATGCAGGGTGTACTTTCATTGTTACAAATTAAAGCATAGTGATGGATCTCAAAAACAGTATATTATGTATTGTAAAATTTTAATTTCTAGTTACAAATAAATGAAATTTTGTCTTGAAGCATGGTGTAGCATGGGTAAGTCTTCACGCCACATACTCAGGTGGGCGTATCTGCATGTGGGCGGACCTGCCTGGAGACACAGGAGCAGGGTCTCGATTCACAAAACCATTGGGAATGTTTTTTTCAATGGTCTTAGGCAACCCCTGTGAAAGGGTCATTTGAGCCAACCCCAAAGGGGTCGCAACCTACAGGTTGAGAACTGCTGCCCTAGAAGGTGCCTGGTTCAAGAAAGGGATGGCCCTTTTGACCCATCGAGGGTTAATTTTGGGTGTTGATTTCTGGATACCAAATCCAGGATAAGTAAAGCTATGGACAGTGACTGCACTAGTGGTTTCTTGTGGGGGTATGGCAGGGTGGTTGCAGGGAGATGGGCACCAATGACAAAACATTCTAATGTGATAGAACTCAGTATGACTGCACTATTGAAATATATGAATTACATGCCAATGAAAAACTTTAAAGTGGGGGAATCGCGGTCCTACTTGTTTCATGCTTTATTGCTGTAGCTAAAGCTTCTAGTACTGTTAAGTGTGACAGCAGCACTCTTGCCTCATTCCTGCTGTTTGTAGGAGAGCATCACTGTTCTACCAGATAGTAGGAACTTCACTGGGGGGTTTTCTGAACCTAACCTTTATCTGGTTTGTTCCTGGCTTTTAACACAAATGCTTGATTTTGTAAAAGTTTTTTTCCGTCAATTGATTTTTCAGTCTATTGGTATGGTGGATTAACTAATTTCCAATTGCTGAAAGTCTTACATGTTTTTAAAAAAGTAATTTGCTAGATTTGGCTTGGTAATAGCTGAAGGGTTTGATATTCAACATCTTGAGAATTGCACATAATTCATTTTGTCTTACTTTAGCTTCCAGGTAATATTGTTTCATAATGAGAAGTGATTTATCCTGTTTGCTGGAATAGATTATTACTAATTCTTCTTTAAATGCTCAATACAATTCTCCAGCAAACCAGTAGGTCTGAGAAATTCCTTCAGTTGTTAAAAACGAATTTAAGTGGTTATAGGAATAGTCTATAAAGCAGTCTTGTTTCTTTCGATGCCCCCAAAAAACTATTTTCAGGTAAACACTTCAATATATATTATTTTCATACCCCACGGTGGTTATCGACCTGAGGGGGGCCAGGCCTCCCCAGGACACGATCTAAACAGTGGTCAACCCCATGATAGTATCTGCTGAGAAGCAGCCAAGCAGTTCATCTGCTCAGTCTTGATGCAAGTGATGACAGACTCCAGCATGTGTTGCGCTTGAAATTAACCTGTATGTGAGGACCGGAACCAAATATCGATGCCTTTTATCTCCTACTAGCTATTAATGACAGTAAAGTTGAAAGAAAAAAATTTTCATTGTCTTTAAAGACATAAAATTATCATGGGTACAGGCGAACAGTCTGCAGCCACAAACATGGAAGAAAAAAAGTATGATAAAGGTATGGGGAGTTAATCAAAACCACTTTAAAAATGTATTTTTGAGTAGATCGTCTTTTAATTTACCTCAAAATTCTAAAAAAACACCATTATACTACCTTCCGTTCCTATGACATCAGGGGTGTGCTTAGGGTAGGAGTTCCAGCCTGTGGAACTTACAGGATATTTTAAATCCATTTTCCATGGATGTTCTGAAGGCCCCTTTTATCTGCCTGCAGTGAAACAGTACTTAAAAATCAGCCAACTGCCTTTCATTGTGTGCTCCTGAAATAAAGAGTTCCACATCCTACAATGTGATCTAATTTTCAGTCCTTTTACCCGATTTTAGTGCGATTAAGAAAATAAAAAACACAAACGTTAGAAATTTTATTTATTCCAAATACAAAGTTAGATAACAATTCCAATTATAATGAACAGTAGTACAATACACGAAATAAACTTTGCAACATTTAAGTGTGCCCTCACCCAAACAAATAGAAATGCCAACTATTGTTGTTGCATCCTGAATCCTGACTGGAATTTAGTAAATAGAAGGCCAGATGAACAATTACACAGATAACACAGCCTTATTTCCAAACAAGTAAAGGCTTGACTTTTAAGGGTTTCGACATCCGTTTGTTTCAAGTCTACGCCTCAAATTATCATGTAAGGAGAAAAACTGACCTCCCTCCAAATCACAATAATCTTGAATGGCACCCATCAACAGCGAAATACCACCTCCACTAACTTGAAAACAATAGGCAGATAGTACAGCTTTCAAACCTATTACACTTTTCCTTCCAGTCAGTCACTGATCCAACTGAGAACAGTATACATGACAAAATTGTTAAAACAGCATGGTGAATCACAAAGGTCCCCATGTTTTACAACACCCCACCCCCCACTAACAGCAAAAGGTCAGGCATTTCCTTGTCAACTTTTCCTTAAAAAGCCTCATTTGCCAAACCAGACCATGACTTAGGTGAACATAGTGCTAATCTGTTTTTATTCAGGCCTCATGGCCATCTACTTGGCTGAAGGGGGCAGGGAGTTGGCCTAAAGCCAAAGGAGCCACACAGGGCTCATTGGGCTCTATAGTGCCGCTCCTCTGCTGAGGACAGGTGGCCCCACTGCTGAGCTGCAGCATGCACATGAGCAGAGGGGTACAGTGCTGCCCCACACATGCACCTTAGCCGAAAAACATCTAGTCAAATTTTTCTGGATGCTGCTCAAATGAGCTCACATCCAATTCTGCCAAGTGCAATGGTAGCATTTTAATTTCCTGGTTCTCTTATCCTATGGCAGTATTCAAACACCCAGAGTCTCCTAAGAGCAGAATCACTGTTAAGCTTGTTGTAAAGGTCTGGGTGGACTTTGGTGACATTTGTTAGCAGGTAAATTGTGATGTGACTGCTGAGTTAAAAGGGAGAGCATTTAGGTGAAAAGACCCTTTTCCCCCAGACTAGGACTCAGAATGAGCTCTCCCGGGCCAGCTCACAGGATCACACGGGGTGGTGACAACCAAGGACGGAGTTCTCCCTATCTGTACCCCGTGGCCAAAACAAAACCGAGTCTCTAAACCACACCCCCACATTTTCTTCAAGCTTGCCCTTATTTTCTCCTGTAGCCTTCACACTTTTTTCCTCAGGTTAATTTTAAGGAGTGGTAGTTACCCAAATACTTTACGGGGGGGGGGAAGACACAAAGGGAAAACAGAGGAGTACTTCTTACAAGGGCAACGTTAAGAATCCTATTGAGTTCTAAGGAACACAGCTAGGTAGATGAGTTCTTTAGGTTAGTCAGAGCTGATTACACTAAATAAAAATGGAAGATTTGAATCTGTAAGTTTAACACTTTCCTGAGGATCAAAAGATGAGTGAGCAAGGCCTGACATACTTAGGAACCGAGTTCACAACTTAGTTAAATGGTCTTGGTGGGTCTCTGCCCTTTTTCAGAGGGGGGGTGGTACCGACAGAGGGCACTTTTGTGGTCCTAGAAACAGCCCGCTGTGGGACAGCGCTGCGAGATTTGGCGAACCACCTGGTAACCATGAAGATGGGTCTTAATTGTGACAGTCTGCTTCCTTGTGGGGACTCCAGACAGTACTCAGATGTTCAATTCTGAAAAGTAGGGCAGACACACTTAAGGCGGTGTTTCAAAGTCCCATGTGCCAAACACCCTTGGTCACGGTTGCAGAGCCAGTCCATGGCTGCAGCCATGGGCAGGTTGGGATTCTGGGTCAAGCCACTTGGGCATCGACAGAGAAACACCGACAGACTACTATCAGCTGTGAGATATAACAAAGCACTAACACACGACTATTATTAGATTCCGTGCTTGTTCTGATGTAACTAAAGTGTTCATGTTAGAACACTTCCATCCAGTAAAATGAAGCTACCTTGCCCTGGCTCTGAATGAGGGGCTGCATGGATTTCTGAGATAGCCCTAGGAATGACTTCCCTGAAACGAGAGCCAGACAGGAGGCTCTTCTGTGTTAGCTGGTTCTGTAACAAACAGTGTCTGGGTTCCTTTTTTTTCTTGAAGGATGTCAGAAGGAGGCTCTCCTTTCTAAACACTGTGGCTTATCACCAGTTTGGTGGTTTCCTGAAAAATGTGATCAAAGTGCTCAGAAAGTGCCTAGCAATTCACTCCCCTGTCCCACCAGGACAGAGATTTCCTTTGCACGAAACACAAAAACCAGCAGAGAACAGAGGCAGCTACTGTCACAGGCTTCCAAAGGAGAAGACGCAGGAAGAGGTAGATAGAAGCAGGAAGGGAGTGCTTCTGGTTCTAAGAACTTAAAAAGTTCAGTGTTCACAGAAAGCCCCAAGACAGGGAATCTTCTTCGCACTTCAAGCACAGAAACAACATAGCTCCAGGAAGGCTGGAGGAGGAGCTGTGACACACTGAGGTTAATCAGACACCCAAAGAGGAATGGGGATCCCAGCTATCTGAATACAGATGTAAGGGGGAAAAACAATTTCCCAACCCATATCAGTTTCCACAAGCCACTTCTAATAAAGGCCTTCTGGCATCTTCAGGGCAGTCTGAACTTCTTTGTGAGGATCAGGGTTTCCTATCATTCAATCCTTCAGAAATCACTTTACTGCTTTCAAGCCATCCTAAACATGAGGTCTGAGATTCAGACAAAGTGAGGCACTTGACATTTTTTGATTAGGAAATGCTTTCACATTTTCTCTTTATGATTATTAGATTGTTTTCTAACTCCCACAATGGAGTTGGAGCTATAGAAAAAACAACTGACAAAGAGTAACGCGATTATAACACCCACTAGTATACTTAATGGACTGACAAGCCGCCAACATGTAGTACTAGGAAATACGTTTACAAATTAAAAAACCATCCACCGTGAAGGGATAAAATACACGTTAACATTCTTGACTGTCTTCTTTTGAGCTAAGAACATCCTTCTCCAAGACCCACAATCCAACCACAAGGACCTTCTGGCTAAGCCAGTCAGAATGGTTCAGGAACCTCAGGCGGAAAGTCTATCTAGCGGATTATGAACATTACTCATTAAAGATTGGAATTTATACCCAGAGTTTGTTCTGATAGTCATAAAACTTGTTAAGAAAGAAAAACCCATTTTTAGGTTGGTGTTGAACCAGACTGCTGAATCTATTTCTAGCTTATACCAGTCACCCTTCGCTTAGTACACCTTTTGGGGTTTATTTTCCTGGGAAAAGATGAGTCCCATTCCACAGCAGTGTTTACTCCTCTTCACATATAAGAATGACAAGCTCAAATTTACTGATGGGTCTCATTTCAAATGCAAATACTGGTATAAAAAGTTAGTGTCTTGTAAATGTCTAGTATCAGTGGATCAAGGAAATCACTCAAGAGTGTTGGAATGACTTGTGTGTGTCATCCCAGGTATTTTATAGCATTAACTCACGTCTGCTCACATGGTACAATGTGCAAATATTTGCCTTCAAGTTAACTACCCTATTCCTTCATCCAAGGCCCACTTTTTTGTACTTGGACACTTATTTGGATAATAACATGCAACTTCACAGCACCCGAGACCTCGACAGGATTCTAAATACAGTTCCTACTCAGTAACTATGACTTTTTGGGCAACAGAACAGAACAGTCCTGCACTGGACAATGGTTTGATTTCTCAACTTTGCAGATAACGTCTCAGTGAGGGAGACTAAGAACCTATTAGGCTGTGCTCTGAGAAGCACGCGTTCAGATGAAAAATGTGGCTTCCCTTTCACTGACTCACCAGAAAATGCTGTTTCCATTTGGAACAACAGGATCCTCTACAGTGAAAAACGTTCTTTCCCAAAAAACAGGAAGCCCATGCAAACTATGGCTGCTGTTCAGGTCAGTGCTTTTAAGTGACCAGAAAGCCAGAAGCATCATCTCGGAAGAGATGTCCTTCTGTTGTTTTCCAACCAAAGGCTTCAAATTTCAGGCTAAACTAGTGAGACGGTCAAAATTCCCCAAGATTTAGTCTTAACTTTCGAGTCCGAGTCAACACTCCATTTCGTAATGCTATCAAAAAACATGTGACAGGTGGGATGCCTGCTAACCAAGGCAACAAAGTAGAGGGGCGGCAGGCAGCCTTCAGAGAGAAAATCCGTGACTTCTCTAGCTGATCTTGCCCAGTTCTTCCAGTCTGGTTTCCTCACATACAACCAGTGCACTTTGGAGGGCGAGCAGGCGGTCCTTCAGCGAGGTCATGCACAGGATAAGCTGCTGAGTTTTTTGTTCGACTGGCAACACTTGCAGGACCCACCAGGCCCATGCGGGACCACAAGGATTACTCTGTAAAATGAGACACAGTATTACAAACACTGCTTGAAATACATGCCTCTCCACGTCTCATACAGTCTGCAGTTTAACTGACAGATGAGCAAGAATGAAATGCCACCTTCTCTTTCAGGTCTGCTTCACAACACACTCAGCCCCCGGCAAAAATGCCAGGTTACTTTTATGCTAAATGTTGAAAGGTAGGCAACTGGGAAAAGGAAAAGCTTGTAGAGAAAAACACCTTCCCAGGGAGTGTTGAGGAACCTGTTGCTTCTCATCTCTCAAGGCTCTAGTTAAGACAGTCTATCACAGCCAGACATGCAAAGAAACCAACCAAACCCACCCCATCATGTCCATTCTGACTCATAGAGGCCCTACAGGACAAGAGGACAGAACTGCCCCTTGTGAGTGTCGGAGATGGTTTATGGGAGTACAGAGCCTCTTTCTCCCTCGGAGCCTCTGGTGGTCTCCAGCTGACCACCTTGTGGATTGCAGCCCAACACATAACCACTAAATTACCAGGGGTCCCATCACAGCCAAAAGGGACCTTAATTTTTACTTCTACACTCCAATGTTGTTACTGTTTTAAGTTATAAACATGTTTTCTAAAAGCATACTATTATAAGCCTAAATGTATGTACATACACAATAAATGTAATGTGACAAATGTATATAATATACATTCTTGTAAGACAAGTATGAGGGGTTACCCCCACCTCCACAAACAAACACCAGAAAAAAGCTCCACTGGGCAAAGCTTTCGCAGTACATTTTTTCCCACTAGGTGAACATCGAGCAACTGTTAGCACCCAGTGATCACCTCGGAAGGTTCTCTTTTCAGTTGTCTATCCCCCAGGGAGGAGGTTACATATAGTTCCTTGTAACCTGTTCCCTCTTTCCTACCCACTCTCCCTCTACCCTCCCTGTATCGCCACTCACACCACTAGTCCTGTAGGGCTCATCTGCCCTGGATTCCCTGTATTTCCAGTTCCTATCTGTACCAGTGTCATCCTCTGGTCTAGCCAGACTTGCAAGGTAGAATTTGTGTCATGATAGTGGGAGTGGGGAGGAAACATTTAGGAACTAGAGGAAAGTTTTATTTTTCATCATTGCTACATCGTACCCTTAATTTTTCATCATTGCTACATTACCCTGACTGGCTCGTCTCCTCCCCGAGACCCCTCTCTTCAAGGGGATCTCCAGTGGCTTACTAATGGGCTTTGGGTCTCCACTCTGCACTCCCCCCATCATTCACTATGGGGTAAGTCAACGCCTATTTATTATGTGTGAGACACAGATGTGTTCATGCCAGCATGCTACACTTACCATCTAACAACTCTGCTTACAATATTAGTGAGATAAGTTAAAGTTGGCAGTCACTCAGAATCAATTTTCCTATGTACCATGAGTCAGAAGGTGTTTTAAGATTTGTTCTTAAGGGAAGCTAACATGCGGTGCTGTCGGGTTCTCCACATTGGTCTCAGCTTGCTACAGCAGCAAATGATACAATTAGGAAAAACACATGCAGAAAGTGTACCTGGGGCTCAGGTTCCTTGTCTGGCATTGACCCAAAATAATTGATAATCTCTTCTTTTGTTTCATCATCCTGAGCAGCAAACCAGGAAACAGACTGCTGATAAACTGCATCATTAAGAGCAACAAGTTCTGCATATTCTGGACCCTCCACCTTGTCAAAAAAAAAAAAAAAAAAAAGGCAACCAACCATTTTACAAACTCATCAGCATGTAAGCTATAGAGGCGGTGTCTAAATTGTGGACTGCAAAAAGTTCAGCTAACTGGTACACATCTATGTAACCACCACTTTAAACACAGAGCACATTCTGTAATTGATACCCCACCCCCAGCCCCTTTCTGGTCATTTACAACGCCCGGCCCACTCACGTAAGTGGTCACCCAGTAAACATCATGTCTACCCACCAGTCAGCCCCCGCGGCTCATGTGCTCTGTGCTTCGTTTTCAGTGCTGAGTGGTAGTCTGCTGCAGGACAGCACCGCAGCGCATCCTGTTAACGGATAGCTGGGCTTTTCTAAAATTTGGCTATTAGTAAGACCAGTACAGATATTCTTATACAAGTCTTTTTGATATTCTCAACATTTTAACGCACAACTGCCTTCTGTCATGCCTCAGTTTGAACAAATACCAGTACCTACAACAGGGATCAGAAATCTACTGTCTACCTGCTCATGACATGCTTTTTAGAAACAGAGGTGATCGGAAACCAGCCCTGCCCATTGTTTTTGAATCGTCTATGGTCGCATTTGCCTTTAAACACCACAATTCGGTGGTTGGGGCCATCGGGTCCACAAACAGTTACTGGCTTGCCTTTAAGGCAAGTTTACTTAACTTTTAAGTTGTTATCAACATAATGAATCACACTATTCACGCACTTTGAAATGTTCTCTACCTACAGTCAGTGAGGTCATTTCTTTAGATTTTTTTTTTTTGTAGTTGACTGACATTTTATTTCTAGTTTTCTCCCTTCTATCTTTCTTTCTACCTTTCTTTTTTTTTTTTTAAACATTTTATTAGGGGCTTATACAACTGTTATCCCAATCCATACACACATGAATTGTGTAAAGCGTATTTGTACATCATTTCTCAAAACATTTTCTCTCCATTTAAACCCCCGACATTAGGTCCTCATTTTTCC
>NW_022111368.1:24705942-24720645 GCF_000313985.2 Echinops telfairi | reverse complement strand
TATCCAGACAGGCCCATTTCTTTAGATTTTAACTCCAGCTCAGTATTTTTTTTAAAAAGCAAGTAATATTCTCAATAGAAACATGAGAATAATTCTGAGAAAATGTAGGTGATTAGGCCCTATTAAACAAACACATCAGTAAAATAAACATTACCTTTTTATCTTCAAGATGCTCAAGATCTGCAGTGTTAAGACCATTTTTGTGACGATGTCCTAAGACTCTGAACCGCAAAATTCCAATCGTATCTACAACTGGGTTTCCATCTGCTACAATTCTACGTTCCTTAATCTCCAGCAAAGTGCCACACGCTCCAACCCTGAAATAACAGTCAATGCTTGTGGCTTTTAAAATCCACTGAGGGTTTCATCCCCCACCCCTACCCCCACGAGGGATTTGAGTGGGAGGGATGTGGCTGTGGCGTCAAATGCTCCCAAAAGGACACCATATGGTAGATCATCGTACATTTGTGATGAGTTTTTACATTCATTTGTATAGTGCGGTGACTGTAGTGGTGGTGACATGATGCGCACAAAATACACAGTAAATGCTGGATACATTAACTACACACTCACACACCCACAGTGCATGTCAAACTGGCCAAGTCTGAGTAAGATCAACAGGTTTGATCAACAGCACTTTCCTGCTCCGATACTGGACTGTAGTTTCACTGGGTGAAGGGTCTGCGTAATCATTTTATCATTTCTTAAAGCCATTTCAAAATAACAACTTAGAAACAAACCTCACTAATGATCAGGGATTTTATCATCAGGTCATGCACTAATGAGTGTGATTTGATTTGTTGGATGTGTACGATACAAAGGGTATGCTGAGGATGTATCTGCTGTGAGGTAAGCAGGTCCCCCGGGACATGGAACCTTGAAAGAAGAGGGGTTTGGGCTGGTGGATTCTAACAGGCCCTGCTTGCCATTTAACAGAGATAACTCATCTACTCTGGGTCAGGATATTAGTTAGACTTGGTCCTATTGTATAGTCCTTCACGCTCTTTCTTCTTTCTTTGGTGTCTATCCATACAAGACAGGCAGATAAGCAACCCAAGGAGACAGCGACAGGACTGATAGTTCGGGGGGGGGGTGGGGTTGTGTGGGGGGGGGATGGGTGGGATTTTGGGGGCAGGGGGTGATGAGTAGTGAGCCATTTATGACAGGTACAGGGGAAGGGCAAGGGCTCTAAATGTATCTGAGAGAAACTACTGAGAGGTGAATGATGGCTAAAACATGATAGTGGGGCAGAAAAAGGAAAGAGAAATGAAATGTAGTAAAGAAGAAAAAACATTTATAGGTATACAGTGAACCCTCGTTTATCACGGTTAATCGGTTCTAGACCCTACCGTGATAAATGAAATTCCGCGAAGTAGGATTCCTTATTTGTAAATCAAATATTTTCGTAGTTAGAGCATAGAGGACATGAAAAAACACCCTTTAGTCACCATTACACTCGTATTACCCAATTCATTAAATGAAAAAGGGAAAATACAGTAAAACATTTTGGACATTACCATTAGCATTTATTATTTATTATATTATTTATGGCATCAAGCGTGTACAGTATGAGCCAATCAGTGGCAGTAGTGACAGAGCATGCGCTGTTATGCAAAAACCGCGATAGGGTGAAGCCACGGAAGTCGAAGCGCGAAGTGGCGAGGGTTCACTGTATATAGTGTGATAGCTACATAATCTGGGTAAGATATGGCAATATATGTTAACAATAATAAGGGTTTGGGGAGAGAGAATGGATAAAGGGGAGCAGATATCAAGGAGGTCGAGGAGGAGAACCTTTAGAAACTGTGGTCAAGTGTACAATACTGCTTGATGTGACTGAACTATGGACTGTTACAATATCTGTAAGGGCTCCCAACAAAAAGATTTAGGAATAAACAAAAATAAAGGAGACTGTAATTTACCAACCATGGGGTTGTTTGGCTCTTGTTAAGTGTCACTGATATCCTAAGAAAATTGAACCAAAGGGCGCAAAAACAAAACCTAAGATCTTGTGTTCAAAATGGATTCCACAGCAACAGCAGCAAAATTGAAACAAACGCGGGGCTTACTTGAGTGTGATGCCTGTGCAGCTGAAACCTGCCAATGGGCACAGGGCTTTTTTTTTTGTCCGTAGTCCTCCCCTCCCCTCCCTGGGATGATAGAGCTGTCTACGAAGACTAGCGACCCAAGTAGCGACTGGGGTTTTCAAAGCGCGTGAACGGCCATCTACATTACAACTCTATCGACCTTTCCCCAGGGCTGGAGGCGTTAAGACTACGAAAATCAAGGCACACAGAGCCAACTAGTCCAATGGACTAACCGTACACCCACATAGCATGACCTAGCTTCCACTCTACCAACTGCTCTGAAAGGGGTTGCAAAACCAGAGTAGGAGAAAAAGGAGGCACAAAACAATGTTCTCAGTCTGTTTGGTGGGTCAGAGAGAAAGGGGGTAGAAGCCCTCAGTTGGCCTTCAAGAGCTGCCCCTTCCATTATCTGGATTGTGAAGTCTGTCAAATGCCACGACTTTTTTATAAGGCTGTCATTTTCTGGCCGTGGGGACGAAACCTCAGCAAAGCAATATTACACAACTGGAAAGTTTGGCAAGGGTTTGTCTGTGCACAGCTGGGCTATGGGAAAGCTGCAAGCAGAGGGCAGTGTGAACACGAGCTGCACTCAGGAAAGGGCCACTCTCAGCAGCGGCCTCACAAGCAAGTTTGAAAGGAAGCTGTGGGAATGAGTCTAACAACGCAGCTGAGATTAGAGGGTGCACAGCCTGCGAGGTCTGCCCTGGGGTGTAATGGGAGCCACTGGACATTTTCAAGCACATCCTCAGTTGTTCATGCAAAAGAACAAATTATGCGTCTAATCCAAATCCTCTGGTGTATTGACCATTCTTACCCCGGATTTTCAAGAGGCGAACACATGGCAAACCGAGTGGCACCAACTTCCCGGCATTTTTTAATCAGAACATGATACTCAAACTCGCTGACGTAGATCGGACGAATGATGGAAGGGAAGGCAATGGTCCCCAGGAAGATGGGAACTTTTCTGGTCACACTGCAAAGTAAGGATAATTGTGAGCCTAGGTACCCAGTCTCCTACAGACACAACGAAGCACTCACTCAACATTGCAGAAGAACAAAAGCCACACACCTTCAATTTCCTCACCTACAAAATAAATCAAATTCTCAGGACAGAGTGAGTCTAAGCCAGGGCCCTAGCAGGTCATCTGGAGTTTCCCGCCAAGCCCATCTCTTACTTAACATGGGGAGTGGGAAAGATGCCTTCCTCTTTGACTATACTCAAAGCCTACAGAACATATACAGAGAATGTCTATACTTAAAGGGACGCGGGAGCTGTCCCAAGTAACGAGCAGAACAGGAGAGCTGCGAGGTCTCTGTCGTTAAAGGCTATCATAACATCAAACTTTTAACGTTAAATGAGAAAATACCATCATTTCACATGAAAAATTTAATGTTTAATGAGATGAGAAAAATGCCATTATTCATTCCGACATGGTGATTGAAAAGGTTATGAGGTCAGCTGAACTGTTAACCCAACAATTGTTTTAAATTGACTAGTTGTGCCACAGAAGCAAAAAATGAGGAAACTGCTTTCCCCCTAAAGATGTACAGCCTCAAAAGCCCCTCAAGTACAGGACTGAGAGGAGTCAGAATTGACTTAATGACACTGGGGATTGAATGCACTATTGCTTTCTTCCCTGCAGTCCTAAATGCTCCAGGGTTTTCTTCCCTCCACCCCCACAAGAAATTCCCTCACTTATCTGAGACCTGGTGACACAGTCATCTGACTTGTTGGTTGCTAAATAGAAGTTAGTTAGAACCCACCCGCTGCTCGATGGGATAAAAACGACGCTTTCTGTGCCTGTAAACGTTTACTATTTCAGAAACCCTAAGATGAGGTTCCCACACGTTGAAATGACAAGTTGGTGTGGGCGATTATCTAAATCCAGAAAGCAATGACATAATTCAGTTGAAACACTTCAACTCCTTGCGATTAAATTTCCATAAATTCTTTGCACTTAATTTCTTGCCACTTACAGATTTCCAATCATCTCTGCCAAAGCAGACTTCCAAAGCAGACTGTGATGTTATCAAGGATTTCCTTCTTCAAGCAGAACTCAACCAAACACACAGAGCATGAGCACTTACTTCGGCAGTGCCGCCAATTCTTCCTCATGAATTCTCGTCCTATCGGACCATGCATCTGGCAGGTAACGATGCAGCAACTCCTCAGTCAGTCTCGTTTTAATGAACTTTCTGCTTTCCAACAGCTACAACAGAAGAAAAGGTTTAATGTCAGCGGCCAGCCACACCACATGGAAATTGATCCTAAAGGGAAAAGCCCTCTCTTCCCTGTCAGGGAAGTTCAACAAGGAGGCAGAGAGGGGTGGGTTGGGGAATGAGCACAGAGGGGGAACAGAGAACCTTTACTATGCGATGAGGAGAGGAGGTGCTGATGGACTACTTCCTTAATGGCAGTGAGAGGACAGGAAGTGAATGAAATAAGACTTAACAGGTTAATAGGCGACAAGAGAAAGGTGAACTCATCTTGGAGAGTGAAAAACTTGGTTATGAGAAAAAAGCAATAAGGATGACTACCAGTGTTTTGGCTCTAAGATTTTAAGAGGTGCATTTACACTTTACAATTTAAGCTCCCTAATTTTATGGTTTGACGAGGTTTGTAGCATTAGTCACAGGTCACATGCAAGATGCAACAGTGGATTCTACCAAACACGGAGAAAAGGGGGCCAAAGGGACTGTGGAATTCAAGTTGTATGTGAAGGGAAGGCAGGTGGAGACTAAATAAGAAAAAGTGCTAAGAACAAAGAATTGAAGGGTTACGATGTGTTCAAAGAGCTATTCCCAGCGAACCATTATAAATTGGGCTCATCCTTGTAACCCTCCATCAAAGGATATAACTGCAGCTGGAAAGTATTCCGGGGGTGGGTGTTAAGAAAATGAAGACCAGTGGTCCCTCAAAGGCTTTGAGGGTGTAGGAGCATGGAGTGCAGTTTATGTTGTATTACATACTAGAAGCAATCTAGGGGCTGGGAAACCCTACAGCACCCTTAGTAGTATGTCACCGGTCTTTCCTCCATGCTCTATCCAGGTGGTGCCACCCATTCTGGCTGTTCAGTATCTCCCAGGACCAGGTAGTTCGTTCTGCTGCTCACCTGCTCGCAGAGTCAGTGCCAACTTGGCTGCACTTACCACCAGAGGTGCGTTCAAGTACACAGGAAGAGGTACATATAAGGTTCTATGAGGAGGCTTCAAAGTTTTGTGGAAAATGGAATTCAAAGGCTATAGAATTGCCCCCACAAACTTTGTGAAGCCCCTTTGGATGCAGATTTTAAGTTACCATATAGAAGAGGCTCAATCCTCCTCAGACATTGCTATCTGTGGGGGTCCTGGAGCCAATCCCCAAAGGATACCAAGGTAAAACTGTGCAGCTATGAGCTACAACAGAGCAGCTGGGTCTAGGAGTGGGTCAGGGACTAGCTCAGAGCCCACAGCAGAGCCATGACTGCAGAGCTAACAGGCTTCTGTGCCCTTTTCTTTGGTAACCTGCTGCACATATGGGGCTCCGTATTATTTGTCACAGTACTTTGTCAGCCCCACATATACTGCCGAGTTTCTCTTTGCACATACAAGTGCATGGTTCAACCTTTGGAAACAACTCTAAGGATGGCAGTAGCAAAAGAACTGGTAAAAACCGGCTTTTACTGGATACACAATGCTTCCTTCTAATCATGATGACTAAAGACATAGGTAGGATCCTTTCATTGACTGTAGTAATGAAAGTATTTTTTTTCTTTTTATTTATTTTTATTTTTTAACATTTTATTAGGGGCTCATACAACTGTTATCCCAATCCATACACACATCAATTGTGTAAAGTGCATTT
This sequence comes from Echinops telfairi, assembly GCF_000313985.2. NCBI lineage: Eukaryota > Metazoa > Chordata > Mammalia > Afrosoricida > Tenrecidae > Echinops > Echinops telfairi. Next base: position 24,714,714 of record NW_022111368.1, on the reverse strand, counting down.
GTACATCGTTTCTCAAAACATTTTCTCTCCATTTAAACCCCCTACATTAGGTCCTCCTTTTTTCCCTTCCTCCCCACTCCCCCCTCCCACATGAGCCCTTGATAGTTTATAAATGGGTATTTTGTCATATCTTGCCCTGTCCGACATCTCCCTTCATCCACTTTTCGGTTGTCTGTCCCCCAGGGAGGAGGTCACACACAGTTCCATGTCATCGGTTCCCTCTTTCCTACCCATTCTCCCTTTACCCTCCCTGTTTTGCCACTCACACCACTGGTCCTATAGGGCTCATCCGTCCTGGATTTCCTGTATTTTCAGTTCCTATCTGTGCCAGTGTACCTCCTCTGGTCTAGCCAGTCTTGCAAGATAGAATTTGAGTCATGGTAGTGGGAGTGGGGAGGAAACCTTTAGGAACTAGAGGAAGGTTGTATTTCTCATCATTGTTACATCGCACCCTGACTGGCTCATCTCCTCCCCGAGACCCCTCTGCAAGGGGATCTCCAGTGGCCTACTAATGGGCTTTGGATCTCCACTCCGCACTCCCCCCATCATTCACTATGTTAAGATTTTTTGTTGTGATGATGCCTTACACCTGATCCCTTCGACACCTCGTGGTTGCATAGGCTGGTGTGCTTCTTCCATGTGGGCTTTGTTGCTTCTGAGCTTGATGGCCGCTTGATTACCTTCAAGCCTTTAAGACCCCAGACGCTATACTTTTTGATAGCCGGGCACCATCAGCTTTCTTCACCACATTTGCTTATGCACCCATTTGTCTTCAGTGATCCGTTCGACACCCCGTGATCACACAGGTTGATATAATGAAAGTAATTCATTTGGCATTTTGTTCACAAAGGTTTCGGTGTATACATACACAATGCAACTGATAATTCATGCCCATGTAATTAACTTGAGAAAGTTGAAGTTCATGAAGGCTCTTCTGAAGGTCCAGTTATGACCATTTATTTTAGTTCACTGTATTATAACCTTATTTCTGGGAATAGTGCAAGCCCATGTGCAGGTGCCATGTACCTATCATTCATTCAGCTAGAATTTTTGGAAGGTCCTATTGGATGGGTTCTGATCCCTGTAGACAGTGTCTCTCCTTAAGAAGCTTAAATTCTCATGACAATCTGTAGGCATTCACACAGCCCTTTCACAAGGCCGAGTTGAGCAAGGAAGTGAATCAAAGGCACAGAAATATGCATTTTACTCTTCCAAAAACAGGCAAATCGTCTCCATGCAGCAATGTCCTTCAGCTAGCAGGAGACAGAATGCACTGCAATGTAAATCAGAACAAAAATCACCAAAAGAAACAGACTAAAACATTAGGGCCTGTCTACCATTATGACAACAACTGATATTCACCATGATGAGCCAGAAAATATGCAACTGAACAAAGTATGAGTATATAGTGCTTTAGAAAGGTTAAACTGTAACAGCTCATTTTAATAAGTACCAGCAATAGTGGGGGAAAAATACTTTTTCTAACTTCATACTGTTTATTGGGTGAAGATTTACAGAGAAGATCCATTTTCCATTCAACAGTTCATACCCATTTTGTTTCCTATCAGTGATTGCAATTTTCTCAACATAATATGACCTATCCCATTCCTTCTCTTTCCTGTCTCCCGGTCTTCCCTTCCCTTCCCTCACCCAGCTGAGCTGTTTTGGGGAACTACTCCCTTTTGAGCTCAGCATGGTTGAGGAGTCTAAGGAGTGCATACTTGGCGTTACTGTTCCTCCCCTTCCAGACCTGCCTATTGTTTGGCTGCAAAAATTGTAATTTAAACTGGTGTGTGAAATATCTCTTCATACCATGTCATACAAGACCAATGGTCATTTACCCAAAATTAAAGATGAGACACGTGGGGGGGGGCAGGGAAATTATTTGATTGGTGGCAATAGGGTAGAAATGGGGAGAAAGCAGAATCTGTCTGTCACAGAAAAACGTGTGAGAATTGTTGAGAATGAACGTGTTGTATACTTTCACCAAAAACACAGCAACCCATTTTTATTATTTTTCTAGTTTTATGGAAAGTTAGTTGGTACTGAAAGGACCAGAGTCCAATGTAGTTAATATAGAATTCAGTATTTGAGAAACTGATCAGGAGGTCTTATTCCCATTAAGTGTTGTTTCTAAGTGCTATACCTGATGCAAAATCCAAACCCACTGCCAGAGAGTCAATTCTGACTTACAGCAACCCTAAAGAGTTTGGGATAGAACTGACTTCCTTGGGTTTTCCAGGATGTAACACTTTACAGATTAGAAAGCCTCACCTTTCTCCTAAAAAGCGACTGGTGGTTTCAAACTACTGACCTTGCAGTTAGCAGCCCAACACATAGCCCACTATGCCACCAGGGCTCCTATACCTAATGCAGAAGGATTAAACAGCTTATAGCTCAGTCACGTATAACCGAAATAGGCTTCGGGTTGGATCTTGCTTTTCCTGGTTTTGAGTTCAGACTAGACAGTAACAACCGACAGTATACTAAAAAGGACTCGGCTGACCTCAGGAATGCCTTCGTCTTGGATCTTATGCAACCTAATTGAGCAGTGTCCGTCAGACTGCCTGAAGAGGAGATGCGGGAGGGCCACACCCTACAGCACACATGAAAGACGCCATAATGCTAGCAACCATTTATAAGTCACACCTGAAAAGGATGCAGTGATATGCTCATTTCAGTAGAACCCAACTTGAACTCATTCCTGAGATATTCCTTGAACTACCTTTTCGTAGAGGAAAAAAGACCCATCAAATTGTGTGGAGAAAGGGAAGCTTCTGTAACAAGAGGGCGGCAGGAGAAAGCAAGGGCCAAAGCCAAAGGCATGATATGAGGATAAGAAGAACACCTTCCCGTTTCACAGAATGTACTTACATCAGCAACTGGTTCTCTGCACAGTGGGCAACATGGAACCTCATCAAGGTAGCAGAGAAGGCACCTTAGGCAAACCGTGTGTCCGCAGGATGTAACGATGGGATCGAAGAGCAACCTTAGTGGGGAAGTCAGTGTTTTCAGTGAGAAAAGTCCAGAGACTTTAAATAATCGTCTATTTATTTAATGAGGATTCATTCTGCAATTCCCATACACTACGAGAACTTATTCACACCCACTTCTATTTTATAATCTCTCGACAAGGTTTGAGAAAAGAAATCAATCGTTACGGCATTACTGGTAATTTCTCTGGTAAGAAAAGATCCCTAGGTTTAGGTATAGATAGAATCCTATTGCCACCCTACCTCATGCAATGTGGACACGTAAGGTCAGTTACATCTACTGAAAAGCAATCCACAATTTCCGAGTCCATGCTGGTTTGAGGTAAGGACCCTCCATCTGGAAAATGTTTAAATGATGAAATTAACACTTGAACACCTGAAGAAGAGCATGCAATAAACATCATTTCCTTTGGACAAGCTGCTTTAGCTGGTGATGAAAACATTTTCTAGGAATGTGAATAAGCATTGGACTTTGACCTCGATGTCTCTATTTTTGACTATGAAGGTATTGCAGGAGCTCCCATCTGCAATGTTCTGTAATGTCCCAGCTGATAGGCTCACTTCATTCCTAATGGCGTCTCAAAGGGCCCAATGAGTTCACTGCTGAGGGCCTGTTGGATCTCAAATGTAACCTTTAACAAATATGATTTCATGGTGCATTTTGAAAAGTTGAATAGTTTTAAAGCTACAGAAAATCAAAATGTGTGCACATCTTCCACAACACGAGTCACTCACAAAACATCTTCCCTTCTTAATAGAGTTGAAACTGATGCTATGGCAGTTATTTTGGTTCATACTTATAAAAAGTATACAAAACATTGTACCGATCAATTCATTCCTGTGGCCATGTACAGCATTAAAAAAAAACAAATAACACGGTTTATATAAGACTATCTGCACAATATGAAAAATTGTAACTCATAAAAAAATTTTTAAGTGGCTGATGGTTCTTCTTCGGTTCCCCAACATTCTCATCATTTAATACCCTATCTCCCCCTCCACTTTCAGGACCTGAGGTTTTGCATGCTGCAAAAATGACCAATAGGTCCTTGTGATGTAATGGTTCCCTGTGAGGCTCATAATCGCAAAGTTGGCAGTTCAAAGCCACCAGCTGCTCTAAGGGAGAAAGACAAGGCTTTCTACTCCTGAAAAGAGTTACTATCTCAGAAACCCTGAGGGGCAGGCAGTTCTACTCTGTCCTACAGGGTCACTGTGAGAGGGAGTCAGCTCCATCACACAATAGGATTAGAGGGATCTTACGGTGTATTTAGCAAATAGCTCTACTATGGTGAACGGATCTGCCAGAAGGTTTAACAAACAAGTGAGTATCAAAGGTTTACTGACCCTTCTTGGGAGTTTCCTCAACGGTGTTCTGGTGAGGTACTTTCTTTGAACCTCTTGGAAACTGTCTCTTTAAAGCAGCGGAGGGGGGTCTGATGTAAAGGAAACTGTCTATTTCTCTGTCATCTTCTTTTTCGAAGGTTAGACTGTTTAGAAAAGATTCAGCTGAGTTGTTGCTCTCAGACGCAGTAAGTTCCATGTACTGAACCTAGGTAGTAAGAATAAAAAAAAAGAAAAAGAATCCTATACACTACATCACAGCATGAAAGGAGTGGGGGGAAGAGTCACACGGTAGCCATCTTGTAAATATTCAAAGAAAAATTGTACTTCCTTTTGAATCTCACCTATTTAAAGAAATGAAAGCCTTATCTTCATCTTCACGTACATGTACTGTACACATGCTGTTTACAGTAGCATTAAAACATTTGCATATCCAACCTTAAATCATTTCTGTTAACCAAAATACATCTGTCTCCTGATATTCTAGATCACTGAGAGGTTCTAAAGTTCTTTGCTATATTCATTTTCATTGTTTCTACTGACTTCCTTTGGAATTTTCAACTCTTACACCGCGGAGCTATACAGTATGATCATGAGAAATACTGCAAACAGACGTCACGTCATGCCGCTAAAACATGGGAGTTACATAAAAGCTGAGCCGGGATTATGTCGACTACCACGTGCACTTCATACCCCATAAATCCCTGCATTATGGTCTTGTGCCTGCGAAGCCTGGGAACCCTCGGTATGGTTGTTATGTGCCAGCCCATTGCTTGGTGATTGCTGCTGACAGGGAGGGGCTGGACTGGGATGCACACTTGCCGAGTCCGCAAAAAACAGCTCATACAACACCTGTAAAATTGAGAAGAAAAACATTTTAAAACATGTTTGAATAAATATGGAACATACTCTAAGGACTCAGAGGACACCAAACAAGCTTTAAAACGTGAAGCTATGACCATGTGCATTCGCCAATCTTAAAATTCAAATGGTTTTGAAACCAGATGGAATGTTTTAAGCATACTAGCTCCCAGTCTCTTCCCATGTCACACCTTGCCAATGATAAAATGGGACCATTATAACTTCCCTCGGCCTGGCCCTTGCATATCTGCTACGCAAAATCTCAGGGATCAGAGAAAAATGGGTTGTAGGGATTCCTCCATTGAATGTAAGCTGAGATCAGTCATAGGACTGAGGCATATCTAAGAGACGGCTCTATTGATGAGGAATCTGAAGAGCCACGGGACAGAGAACGTTAAAGGAAGTGAAGCTGTAGGCCCAGGATTCTAGTCCAGAACAGGCGGCCAGAATCACCAGTTAGGCATTCTGCCTGCCACGCAGAAGGATGCCGAGGACACCAATAGCTGGAACGAGGCAAAAAAGAGCGGCTTAAGTCCACAGCACGGAGCAGCAGCAACTTCAGCAGGGATACCTGTGCCCAGCAGAGCTAGCTGCGTGCTGGTGGCTAATAGGGATGGTGCCATGTTTCGTGAGTATCAGCAGGCTAACCATGTCCGGGGGCATTGCGGAAGACATTTCCCCATGGGAAAGTCACCCACGGAATCCTGGAAGGACAAGCAGCAGCCAGAATCCATAGTGCCTACACTGTCCACATGCTATCTCCCTGACCTTGGACTGGATTTCTCACAGCGCGGATATGAGATGTGTAGGAAACTCAGATGGGACAAAGCAGGCACAGGGCTAATTTACCCAGGCAACTCAAGATTCAAAGTTATTTTGATGAGTGGAGATGATGGCCAAAATCTAGTAAGCAGAAATTTAAAGGGATTAAAAATGGCCAATTGCTTAAGAATTCAATGGTTTTTTGACTAAGACAATTCTGAAAGAAAACAAAATGAAACCAGTTATTACATATTGGCCAACTAAATGCATACTAAGAGCCAATTATGCCTATGGTATCTGAGCAAAAAAATAAATGCACCCAGGATGTGGACATGAGAGAAAAAGCTGCATCACTATTTGTAGTTACCAAACCGAGATGCTGAAACCTGGGGTATGTACACTTGAATTGCCCCCCCCCCCAGTAGGAAGACTAGACTAGAGATGTACTATGAGAACAAGATGCTTGTCCTAAAGAACAAGTCCAGGCTAATAGAATACCTATAGATGTACCATACTATACCCACACCACTGCTGTCCAATGGATTCCAACTCACAGGAGCCCACGGGACAGAGTAGAACTGCCCAATAACATTTCCGAGACGGTCAATCCCTAAGGAAGCAGGTATGTTTCTTGCACGGAGCAGCTAGTGAATTGAAAGTCATCTTTTGGTTAGCAGCCATGTGCTTGAACCGCTGCACCACCAGGACTCCTAGCTAACATCATCAACCCCCCACCCCCACCCCCCCAAAAATCTAACTCCTGGCCACCAAGACGATTCCAACTCATGATAACCCTATAGGACAGGGTAGAACTGCCCCTGGGGGTTTTGAGACTAACTCTTCACAGGAGTAGAAGGCCTCGTTCGTAGCCATTCTCAACTCTTTATAGTGGTTTAAAAAGTCGAAAAGGCCCAAACCACTGCTGTCTAGTTGACTTTCACCCACAGCAACCTTATATCGTGTGGTTTCCATGATTCAATCAGTAAGCCTCAATTTTCTCCGACCCTGGGGCTGGTAAGTCCAGCAACTCTGCCGCATTGCCACCAGGGCACCTTTGGATATGTAAGAGGAGGAATGGATTTATTGTTCTGTTGCTCTAGGAAATAAAGCTGCAACTGTTAAGTGGGAATCACAGGGTAGACATATATGGAGTTGACCAACTATGTTACAGTAAGCAAAAGAGTGGAAAACCAAGGGTCGGTGAAGTACTACTGAGTAAAAGCATGGGTAACCGAGCCATCGAAGCTTTTTTACAGCACAGATTCCAACAACAGCAGTGACTGTGATCTCCCATGAGTGGAGCTGGGCCAGAATAATAGCTATTTCTGTACTATGCTGGCAATGCTTGGCTAGAAATGTCCAGCTGAATTGATCTGTTAGGTGTCACTTCGTCAGGTTCCTGGGCCAAACTACAAAACCCGAGACTGCAAGCTCCATAGGGACAAAACCCAAACCCTTTTGCCTCTCCAGACTCACACATCAACCTTGCCTCAACGTCACATTATTTCAACAAAACTGGAAGGCACGCATGCGGTCTCACCAGAATGTATTAGGCTTCATCTGTGGGCATACATACAGAAGTTCTAAAATGCATTCATGTCATCGTTGCTAGTGCGTGCTTTTAATTCCACTGTCAGGAATGATCAGAATGGCAGTTCTGATGTATTTTACATGTAAGAGTTACCAGCACGGACCCCAAGACTGTCAGACATGGATTCTCAGGAATGAAATCTTTGAAAGGAAATCACACCTTCTCTGCTTCTTTCTTCACGGGGGTAAGATCAGGATCGATGGCAAGGCAGTAGAGAAGCTCCTTCAACATTTCTTTACTTATTCCCATTTCAGAAAGTATTTGAGCTCTTACACGATGTGCCTGGATTTGCCAAAATACAAGGTACACCACACCATTAAAAATCAGTCTGGTACATGCTTGTATGCCAATTTGTTTTGATTTCACATTGAGTAAGAATAAACAAAAGCCCACCAAGAATGGCTCTAGCTCTACTCCACTCCCCTGTGCCTTGGACACCGAATAAAGGTCTACAGCGGTTCCAACTAACAGGCTAAGAATTGCCTGCCCACCAACATTAAATTAATCATGGTTACAGGTCACTACTGTACTCTGCCTGCAAGTACTTTATAGTCTTGAGAAGGCAGACATTTCTCAAAATTAGAGTAATACAAAGCACAGCATACTACCATGAAAGAAATACAAGAGAAATCAGTTGTTTCCATTACATTGTTTTTGTTTTAGAGAGGCCACTATTTTCTTAGATCTTTGAGAATGTCATCACTATTCACTAGCTCACAAGTCATATTTCCATTGGGATCTAATGTTCACTATTCTAACCTTTCTTTTCTGGATGACTGATCCCCAGTTGGTTGCTCATAATTGGCAGTTATGTAATGTCAACTTGAGTACTGGGGTGGAGTCTAGCCTGTCAATCAGGTCACAGCCAACGATGCCTCAGTATGGGCATGGCCTTCTCCTGAGGATTCTGGGAACTTCTGTCTTCCTCCCTGCAGTTAACACACACACTCTACTGCACATTCTGCTGACTAGCCACAGGGAGCCATGCTGATGGCAGCCAGAGCCCTGCAGCTGGAGGAGCCACATGGAGAGCCACACCAGCATTGAGATGCTTCCATAAGACTTTTCACCAACTGGCCTGTGATCTTCCTGCTTTCAGCATCACTGCAGATGCTACTTGAGTCTGTAGAAAGATGTATGGACTAATATCGGACTTATGAACTTGATTTGAACTGGGTCGGGATGTTTTTACTCTTGGATATAAAACTCTCTTTTACACACAGT
>NW_022111368.1:24703782-24705226 GCF_000313985.2 Echinops telfairi | reverse complement strand
TAACGTTATGACTAAGCAGAATTTTTATTATTTTGACATTTGTATTTCAGCTTTTGAACTTCCAAGTTTTAGTTTCAGCCTTTCATGCAGGTAGCATTTTAATTCAAAGATCCCACGTTTTCCTTCAACTCTTTGGACAACGTGTCATGCATTCTTTGAACTTCTTTATAATAACTGCTCTGGAGTCTTTGTTAAATTTAACCTGGGACTTAAAAGCTAATATGGAGCTTATGGACTTGATCTGGACTGGGCCGGGATGTTTTTGGTTTTTTTAAATCCCTCTGCCGCCCTTCAATTAACCCCCTTCGGATGTTTTCTTAATATACAATTACTCTGGGCCCACACAGAGAAAATTTATAGTAATGGGTAAGTGTTGAGTCGCTAACCAGAGTCAGAAGTTCAAAACCACCAGCTGGCTCCCTGGAGGAAAGATGAAGCTTTCTACTTCCCTGAAACCTATGGTGGCAGTTCTACTCTGTCCAACAGGGACAGAGCGAGTCAGAATATACTCAATGGCAGTGAGCTTGGTTTGGTCTGATGTTTTATCTAGAGTATGTGTCAACACGTTCTCCTTCCCTGGCCTGCCTGGCATTTTGGACCGAAACAGACATTATACATATTCTTTTTAAACATTTGTGTTGCAGTCATTCTGAAGATTGGAGGGGTTGTTTTGGATAGCTATTAACTTTCCTGGATCTATCTGCAACCTGTCTTCCCCGGGGTGTGGAGCAACTTACGTCTCTCTTTTTTCTCTGTTCAGAAGTGTTTCCACCCGTTTTTTTTTTAATAAGCTTTGCCATTTGTGGCTTCCCCCTCCAAAGCCAAAAAACGACAAATAAATACCTTTGAAAAGTAGTAATCACTATAACACACCACGGTGGCATCCTCCAATGCCTCCTCATAGTTCTTCAGGCTCAAATGTATCTCTGCTCTTAACAGGATCAGGGCATTATCACCGGGAACTAAAGACAAAAGACAAGAGGAATACAAACAAAATATACAAGCCTGCACTGCCAAACAAATGGAGTTTATGTCACAAAAAGAAACCCCCAAAATCAGTGTCAAAGCATCATAAGACGTTTAGAGCGCAGTTTTGCATGTGCATTTTATAGAACTTCTCTCAGGAAAAGAGAGACAAAGATTAGCAAGACTCAAAACACACCCAGAAAAACTTAATGGCCATTGTATTACTGCATGCATCCTAGCCACAACAATCTCCAGCAATCAATCATCTTAATGCTACTAATGGGGGAGGGGCCAGGGCCAGTTGCACCTCGAGGTGACTGTGTTTCAGAGGAGAAGAGTTCTCCTGAGGGTTTCAATGGCTGTGAATGCCCAGGAAGTAGATGGCCCTACCTTTCCTCCCAGATGGTCCAATCACCACCCTCTAAGCAAGGAGTGTCTTACCATCTGTGGCACCTAAAGGAGCCCCCCACCCCACCCC
>NW_022111368.1:24700862-24702304 GCF_000313985.2 Echinops telfairi | reverse complement strand
CAAACGGCCGCCTGTGGTTGGCAGCGGTCTGCGCAGGCCCGTGGGTCCTCGGAGAGCTTTAAAGGATTTCTCCAGATTGGTGGTGATCGGGAGGAGGGAGGCTGCTGTCGGGCACCAGTGCGGGTACCCGAGGCCGCGAGCACGGGGACATGCGCACTAACTAGACGCCAGGAGCAGATCGAACGCCCTTTGCGACCAGGGCCCAACGGAAGGCACGGCCCGGTGGACGGGTTCCCGAGCCTCCTTGCAGCCGGGCCACGGCAGCGGTCCGTCTGTCTCCCAGGCGTACACAAGTGCGCGCTCCACTCCATCCCAGTCTGCGCGCGCGCGCCACCAGCGGGGGAAAGTATGACATACTCCGAGAATTACCCAACACGCCCCAGAGACAGACGCCAGGGGCGCACGTGCCGTTGGGAAAATGGCGCCCACAGACCGACTGTTTGGCAACGCTTCAACTCGTAGAAAACGCAATAAGCAAAAGCCATTAAGACGAAACAAATCCGGTTTCTCAGCTGTTTGCCCCTCCCTCCCGGCTCAACACCCTCGGCCACCCTCCCCTTCCCCAGCAGCGTCCGCGGGAACGCAGTCTCTGGGGGCCAATCGTCTATGCCGCGGCCTACCTGTCTCCACGTCTGACGGAGACTACTTGTCTGACGGGGCTACTTGTATGTCTGACGGAGACTGTCTGACCGGGGCAACTTGTCTGACGGAGACTACTTGTCTGACTGGAGACTGCCTGGTCTTGGCACAAGGGAGTCCATTTTGAATCCAGCACTTTCTTGGTTCCCAGAACTCACCTCTCATGGGCCTCCCTCACATCGACCTCCCCTCCCCTCGCTGAAAATCACCAGTTCTGAGAACCAGATATCCCCAAAAAAGAATGTTCTTTGAAGGTATGTTTACTTCACCTGCCCCGTACCTAGAGATAAGATTAACGACCACTTCCCTGCATCCCTTGAAGATGTGTTTATTCCACCCATCCCGGACCTATGGATAAAATTAATGAGCGCTTCCCTTTGAAGTCCCTGTGTGCAGCTGTGCCTACCACCAGGGGATATAAACACAGCCAGAAATTCCCCTCGCGGTTTCATTAGCTCAATACCTGAGTTATTGAACCGCCCGCAAGCTTCTCAGTAAAGCCTGCTTCTAAAACTTTACCAATTGGATCTTTAATTCCGCTTCGTGCCCCAAAAACCCTTACAGAGACTACTGGTCTGACGGGAGACTACTTGTCTGTCTGACGGAGACTACTGGTCTGACGGAGACTACTTGTCTGTCTGACGGAGACTACTGGTCTGTCTGACGGAGACTACTGGTCTGACGGAGACTACTTGTCTGTCTGACGGAGACTACTGGTCTGTCTGACGGAGACTACTTGTCTGTCTGACGGAGACTACTTGTCTGTCTGACGGAGACTACTGGTCTGTCTGACGGAGACTACT
>NW_022111368.1:24687674-24691655 GCF_000313985.2 Echinops telfairi | reverse complement strand
GGGGGTCCTTCTGCACTTATTAACCCGTTTTTAAGAACTTCTCACGGCATATAGTTGGTTTCCTCCCTTAATGTTCTGATTTATTCTATATGTTTGAATGTTGTAGTATTATTAAAGTGCTCCAGAACCTATGTTGTTCATGATTTCAGACTGACACTTCTTAATCTAAATTTGTTAGGTTTTTGTACATCTGAAACATGGTCTATGAAAAAATGTACATTATCTAAAATAAACTTAGTTTGAGGGAAGGGAAAATGCTTTGGATATTGCCTCATTAAATGAGGAGAGAAAATATTAGACTAAGGACCATTGGAAACAGACCATATATTTTCCAAGACCCTGGAAAATGATTTTGGCCAACCCTCAGGACCTCTAATGAACAAATTCAGAACAAAATACCCTCTCCCCCAATTTCTGTGCTTTATTTATGCTCACATTTGTCTGTTTGACTGATAACAACTGTTTTTGTAGGTTTTAGTCTGTTATTACTGAATTCTTCCAAACTTGATTTTAAATCATTTGTAAGGTTTTTAATCCCTCCTTTTTTTGTTTTAGTCAGCAAAATTCACTTGTATTTGAAAGTTGCTTAAGCAGTAAATTCACAATCAACTGGGAGGCAAGGGTAAAACAGCAATGAGAAGTTAAACTGATGAAATAAGATGACATTAAGGATTATGAAACTTTATGATCTTAAAGCCTATTTAGTCTTACTGTAAACAAATATCTAGCAAGAAAACAAGTGAGAAGTTTGCTGGAGTTGTAGCTATTACAAGCAAGGAGAATTTTAAAGCAAAACTCTTGCATAGTGCATTGTGAGATGCATAACATGAAGAAAGAAGCTGTATGACAAGTGCAGTTTGTAGCACAAAGATCACGAGGAAAGAAATGGTGATAGTAAGAAAGAGCTAAAGCTACAAAAAGGAGTCCTGGTGGCTAATGTGAAGTCAGCAGTTCGAAACCACCAGTTGCTCCTGGGGAGAAAAATGAGGTGTTTTTAATAATACATATTAAAGATCTCCAGTCTCAGAAACACCGAGGGGCAGCTTTACTCTGCCCTGTAGGTAGCTCCAAGTCAGAAGTGACCCAGTGACCGTGAGTGTCGTACTTGCAGTTTATAGCTAAAAAAGATAACAAAGACGGTACCGTGTAAATAAAAAAACAAAACAAAACAACTTTATGCAAAGGTCATCAGAAGAGGGGAGTAGAGAAACCTAAACATGACAAGGCTATGCCATACTTTTTAAATCTGTATGCTGATTTAAATCATCACCAAAATCAGTTTCAGAACATTTTCTTCTGGTACTCAAATAATCAGAGAATCTTCATTATCTGAAGAAGAAAGGATTGGTAGAAGGTTGTTAGCAATCTGCATTATGTGTGTGACAAAACCTTACTTGCTGGAAGTGCGGAGGACCTGAAGCACTTGATGAAGATCAAGGATTTCAGCTTTAAGTGTGGATTAGAACTACATGTAAAGAAAACCAAAATTCTCACAAGTGAGCCAACAGGTAACATCACAATAATGGATCCTAGTTAGCAGCTCAACTCTACGCCACCAACCCCAAGCCACTACATCCCTTCTAAAGGGATAGGATTCATTAACCCACCAAACTTTAGAGAAAGGCGGCCACAGAGCAAGCCAGGGGCTGAGTTATTTGCTGAGTCTCTACTCCTTACATTTATGTTATCTTTTCACTCTTCCACATATTTCCTCCAGAACTGCTGACTATCTTCTCTCCAAAGGCCTCCTCTCCAACTCTCCAAAATTTAAAATATTTTTAGCTGCTGAGGCTAGATGATTTTAATCCTATAAGAGGCTATTCAGATTTTTAAAATGAAACTAGTTCACCCAAATGGACATGTGCTGCTTCAGCATTTAGAACCCCCATATCTGATCCTGCTTCCATAGGCCCCCTCTTTGTCAGGACAGTAAGACAAATCTTGTAGTCCCCACCCCTTTTATTCTCACATTGACCATCAAAGTCAATTTACATTCGGTGGTCCTTCCATGCCTCTGCTCTGGCTTCAACATTCACCACCCCCAGCTCGCTTACTAGCTGAGACGTGCACCTTTCAATATCATCAAGCTAGGCGCTGGTTGGGGGACATCATGAAGCGCTTTGGGCTGAAGGTATCTTGCCTTGTGGCCTTGAAGTCAGTTCAGGTCTCCAAAGAACACCTAAAGCAGTGCTACATTGGCCTGAAAGACTGCTAGTTCTTTCCGGGGCTGGTGAAGTACATGAAGGCTGGATCACTTGGGGCCACAGTGTGGGCAGGGTTGAATGTGGTGAAGATGCTTGACTGAATGATGCTTGGGGAGACCAATCCAGCAGATTCCAATCCAGGCACCGTTGTGAGGACGTGTGTATTCAAAATGGCAGGAACATCCAACGTGTCAGTGACTCGGAAAATATTCTCTGAAAGATATTGGCGTCTTGTTTGAGCTGGAAGGAATAGTTGGCCATGAGTCTGTGGCTTGACTGGATCTATGAGTAAGACCCTGTTGGCAGGCTGACGTGGCCGTCCTGTGTACAGCTCTTCATTCCAGAGTTGGAAGCAGGAGAACAGATGATCCTTTTCTAAAGTGTATTGACCCATAAAAGCTGTTTGGAAATTCGGGAAAAAAGTTCAATTTACAGAATCCCAGTCAAATTGATTAATTCCCTGTAGTGTAACCCTAGAACACACTTTATGTAAGCCTGACCCAGCTTACTTTGGGAGTGAATTTTGTAACAAATCAATGGTTTTTCAAAAATCAAAGTTGCTTGCATAACCCCACTCGAGGCGGATGAATAACAGAATTGTAGGTGAATGCATACATTGGATGGTATAGGGTATGGCAAATAAATAAATAATTTTTAAAATAATAATATAATAAAAGGGTTCCTGGGGGGTAGGGTGTGGGAGGGAGGGGATGAGCGGGAGGTGATATCAAAGAGCTCAAGAAGAAAGAAAATGTCTTGAAACTGATGGTTGCAGCAACTGTACAATTATGTTTGATCTAACTGAATTGTGGATTGTTATGATATCTATCTGTAGGAGATTCCAATAAAATGATTTAAAAAAAAATCAAAGTTGTTGTCATCAAGTCGATGCCAACTCATTGTGACCCTATAGGACAGGGCAGAATTGCCCCTGTGGGTTTTGAGACTAACTTTTTACGGAAGTAGAAGGCCCTGTCTTTTACCCATGAAGTGGCTGGTGGTTTCAAACTGCTAGCCAGGGCTCCTCTGATGAGCAGAGGTGGGCACAAACCCTGCTCTGGGTAAGAGCTTTGGAATTGTCCAGGAGACCAATGCAGATGTTGCCTTCTCCCATCTGCTGTCTGCGGGATCCACATGTCCCCTTCTGCAGTTGTTGTTGTGGGGCTGGTTCACCCTGGCCCTTGGTGTGCATTGCATGTAGATCTGCAGCACGGTTCTGCGGCTCGATGTGGGCTCCTAGGTTTGGCTCCCAGGCGTCTAATTCCCACCTGAGCAGCTGTTAAGGGCCAGAGAGCTGAGTGGCCTGGCTGGTGATTGGAAGCAGCCCCTTCAGGCCCCTTGCTGCCTGGGCACTGTGGAACTGTTGCTCTACAGAAAAATGAAGCTAATTCAGCCGAGTGGACATGTGCTGCTTTAGCATTTAGACTAAAGGACTCATTTAGTGCTATCAGATGCTGGGGCGCTTCTCCTGGTGAGAATAAAAAACCCAAGTCACATTTTTTTACTGCTCTCTACTAATAAAAAAAGTGGAAACTCCCTTACCCCCTTACTACTATTATTTTATGATAGAGAAGGTAAAATGAAAGGAAAATGAGGCACAGGGAGCTTTGATAATGCATCTGAGAAGACCAGAAAGGCCAGGGGTGAGATTTGAGCCAGGCAATCTAGTTCTAGTGTTCTCTGCTCCTAACCACTACTCTGTGCTCTCCTGCCAGCACTTCTCATTTCTGAGACTTATATATTTGCAGCCGTGGTTGCTGTGAGGATGTTGGCGGGG
>NW_022111368.1:24682160-24687430 GCF_000313985.2 Echinops telfairi | reverse complement strand
GCCTTCAGTATGTATTACATTTTATGACAAAGTAAAAGTCCGCTCATTTAGAGCAATAAGCAATGTTGTGATAAATGGAGAAAAGTGTGGAGTTATCAAGGATTTCATTTTGCTTGAACCCACCGTCAATCCCCATAGAAACGGTCAAGAAACCAAAGGATGTGTTGCATTGGGCTAATCTATAAAAGACCTCTTTTAGGTGTTAAAAAAACAAAGATCCCCCCCACCCTTTGAGGTCTAAAGCATATCTGACCCAAGACTTGATATTTGGATTTCAAATCACCCCATGTGATTTGAAGGATAAGAACGGCTGCCTTTGAATTATGGACTTCAGTCTGACTGGGCTGGGGCGGCTTACTGATACAAAGTTCTTTCTTGTACATAGATGAGTGTCACTGGTTTGTCTGTCTAGATCAGGGGTCAACAAACTGCAGCTTGCAAGCCATATGTGACTGCGTAGGTATGTACATGTGACTTTGAAGGGAAATGAAATAAACCTATCATAGTTTCATGTATAAAAATGTTAAAGGATATTATTTAGATAATGATGATTGCATTTGTTAGTAAAATATATATGTGTGGCTCTCGAATAGTTTTTAAATTGTTGTGAGGGACAGGATTGGGTCTTCAGTCTCAAAAGTTTGCCGACCTCTGGTCTAGATAACCCAACCTAACACACACAACCTAACACACACAAGCATTCTGCTTCCAAGACACAGGGATGGTTTCCTGCCCTTGCAAAGGAGTCAGGTTACCTACCTTCCCCAAAGAGATACAGGGACTGTGTTCTGCCTACCAGCCTCTTCTGCAAGCCTCCTCCTATGCTCCCCTCTAGCTTGCTTTCTCAGTCTTGTTATTCTCCTTCCAATTTGGGGAATTTTCTGAATCTTCCCTGGGTCTAACCTTGAGTGCCTGGCGCTAACCCCAGTCTTGCTAACGTACTTACAACCCAGCACACCTGCTTCTTTCTCCATCTCCTGATTTGCTAAGGTATATTTCAATATACTCTTAACAACTCCATGGGAGTCATTCATGCAGCCTTCATTTATATTTTTTAGTGACAGCTGAGCTGTCATCAGGAATAGCTCCTCAAATGTTATCTTCATTATCCATGTGCACTTGATTTTGAGGTGGGAATCCCTGAATCAATACATGAGGAGCAAGAGATCGGGGACTAAGCCCCACTTTGAACTCAAACTTCGAATTACCCAGGCTTACCAACATTTCTGCATTACCGCCACACACACACACACACACCACACACTTTTGTCATCCACACTGTAACTGCCTAATGCAGACTGTAAAACGAGACAAGTGAAATGCAGCACAGGATCATTTGGGTTGTGGCTGAAAGTCTGCCCTAACCAGAGCCTAACTAATCTTTGTTGTTGTTGTTATTGTTAGCTGTTATTAGTTGTTAGGTTGGCCAGGGGTAATGTGATGACTCTACTCACAACAGAGGGATCGACAGGCCATGCCTGTGCCACTTCATGAGTGGTTGAGGCTGAGATCCTTATGATACAAAAGGTTGTTGCCGGCTGCTTTTCAGAAATAGATCGCCAAGCCTTGCTTCCTACTCCATCTTAAGACTCAAAGCTCTGCTGAAACCTGTTCAGCATCTTTGGTAAAATGAGTTTCCTTGTGTGCATTTTTGGGGCCTTGGTTCTTTGAAGAAACCATTGAGAGATTTCCCCAAACCCTGAGGAGTTAGCTTTCTACCTCAGAATGTTGTTACCTTTGTCCAGATTGACGGGCATTTTCTGGACAAGCTGTAAACAATTTGGTTTTGATGCTTTTTGGTAAAGAGCTACAGTTTAGAAACTTAGAGCAGTTTACCCTGTCCTATAGGGTTGCTATGAGTTTTGAGGCTACAGCTTGCCCTGTGATTGATCTACTTCATACAAGTCACAGTGATTAGTCAACATGCTTATGCAAATGAAGTGACTCTAGCCTACTATAATAGATCATCAATAAAATAGATCAATCACTCACTCACTCTCATTCACTGACTCACTCATTCACTCACTCACTCACACTCACTGACTCACTGACTCACTCACTCACCCACTCTCATTCACTGACTCTCACTCACTCACTCTCACTCTCACTCACTCACTCACTCACTCACTCACTCTCTCTCTCTTACTCACTAACTCATTCATTCACTCACTCTGTCTCTAATTCACTCATTCTCACTCTCTCACTCGCTGACTCACTCACTCTCATTCACTGACTCATTCACTCACTTGCATTCACTCACTCACTCACTCGCATTCACTCAATCACTCATTCACTGACTCATTCACTCAATCACTCTCTCACTCACTCACTCTCTCATTCACTGACTCACTCTCACTCACTCACTGTCTCATTCACTCACTCTCATTCACTGACTCACTCTCATTCACTAACTCACTCATTCACTGACACTCACCTCACACTCTACTCACTCACTCACTCACTCTCTCACTCACTCACTCTCATTCACTCACTCACTCACTCTCTCTAAAAAAAAAAAAAAAAGATCAATCACAGGGCATGCTGCAGCCTCAAAAAAACAATGACCTTATAGGACAGGGTAGAACTGCTTGTGAGTGTCTGAGACTACAGTATACTAAACTGGAGCCCTGGTGGTATAGTGGTTATGCATTGGGCTGTGACCCATAAGGCCAGCAGTTTGAAACCACCAGCTGCTCCTAGGGAGAAAGATGGGGTTTTCTACTCCCATAAAGAGTTACAATGCCAGAAACCCACAGGGTCAGTTCTATCCTGTTCTATAAGGTGACTATGAGTTGGAATCACTTTGATGGCAATAAGTACATAGCCCCTACTATGCAGATGAAGTGGCTGAGATCTATTAAGAGGGGATTGGTCTGCCCATGGCTTGCCCAAGAACAAGGAATATGCTTGTATATTTGCAGCTAACCCCACAGAGGTTGGCAGGGGAAAACAGAAAGAGGAAAGGAGAAAAGGTAAGAGCGCCAAGAAGAGAAAAGCAGCAGAAAGTAAGAAGTCATGGAACCTTCTAAAAGAGGTCAAGGCCTGTGTGGTAGTTACATAATCTCCTGTCAACTTGAGGATATTAAGAGTGAAGAGATGGAGTCTAGCCAGTCAATCAGGCCACAGCCTGATGATGCTTCTTGTGGGCATGGCCTTCTCATGAGGATTCTGGGAACTTCCTCTCTTTCTTCCTGGAGGGAGGCCACATTCTCTCTCTGCTTCACCTTCTTATGGACAAGCCGGGTGGAGCCACACTGAGCCACGAGAGAGCCATGCAGCAGAAACTTGAGGAGACACCCCTGTGATGCTTCCATTGTCATTGGATCCACAAGACTTTTCACCCACCTGTCTCAGATCTTCCTGCATTCAGCATCATTGCGAGTGGCAATGTGAGCCTGAAGAGGAATTTATAGACTAATATAGGGTATATGGGCTAATATAAGACTTACGGACTTGATCTAGACTGGGCTGGTATGTTTCCTCAATATACAATTGCTCTTTGAGATAATGCTCTCTCGTACACAGATGAGTGTCTCTGGATTTGTTTATATAGTCAATATGGACTAACACAGACTGTAACACTGAAGACAGTGAGAGACCCAAACAGGGCCCTGCAGTGGTCAGTGGTGGCAGCAGAAACCTGCTGCTAAGAATACACCTAAAAGAGCTGAACAAAAATGCTATGGTGGCAATGAGCTGGGTCAGTTAGCAATGGAGAAGCCAATGTCAGGGAGGCCAAAGGCAGAGAGGCCTGCACAAGTGGTGGCAATTCAATGCCAAAAGGAGCCTGTCCTGAGGGGGACCAAGAGAAGTCCTTTCCTGAGGGGCCTGAGCAAATGTCTGCATGGCTGAAAGGAGGACATGCAAGGCAGAGAGCGGGGCCTGCTGCCTGGTGTGGTCGAGAGTTGCTGAGAGAGCTGTCCTGCACTGAAGAAGTGAGGGATGTATGCTTCACTTTGGGGGAGCCTTCCACATTGCCTACACACACTCCCTGATCTTGATCCTGATTCGAAGCTTGTTAATCTTGATCCTAAATCACTGCCATAAGTGTGATATCATAAGTATGGTCAGTGATTTCTGGTAATTCAATTCAGAAGAAAAGCAAGAGCGTACCATGGGAGGGAAGGCTGGTGTCAGAGTTGGCAAAAAGGTTGGAGGACAAAAGTATGTCTCAGTTCTGCTGCATAGGGATCACCACGAGCTTTGACTAGTGGTGATTTTTTCCTCCTTCCGCTGAAGTTAAAAGTTCTACCACTACTGCCATTTTACAGTATCTCAGTAACACACAAGCTGTCACTGACAGACCAGTGGAGGCTTGGTCTACCACAGAATCGCCATTGCTTGATATAATTAGTCTTGTGCAATATGCTCTTCAGCTCAGAGTAGCTAAAGTGAACAGAAGAAATGATGAAGTAAAATTGCTCAACAGATTTCAAAGAACAGCTTGAGAAGACAACGTATTAAAGTTGAATCCAGAATCAAAAAGGGAAGAGTATGCTTGGCAATTACCAAGCTGAAAGAACCAAAGAAAAAAATTCAAGCTTCAAGTTGAAATTTTGAAGGATTCTATGGGCAAAATAGTGAACAAGACAGAAAGCATCAAAAGAAGATAGGAGGAATACACAGAATTATTATACCAAAAAGAATTTGTTGGCATGCAACTATTTCAAGAGGTAGGATATGAACCACTGGTACCGAAGGATGAAATTCAGGCTGCATGAGAGGCATAGGTGAAAAACAGGGTTTAGGAATTGATGGGAACCTGAGATACTTCAACAAATTAATGCCACACTGGAAGTACTTACTCATCTACGTCAAGAAAAATTTTAAAGATGATAAAATGAATGTGGAAAGTATTTAGCAATATCATGAATATCAACCTGCTATTAAAATGTTGCTGAAGACAATTAAGCTTCTTAAATGTATGGGTTTATATTTTTACTTAAATTTGATTTTTTTTCAAACATTTTTTCTGTCCACACATTTCTCCTCCTGATACTCTAATAGCATGTTTGATAGACTACAGTGTCTCAGAGACCACTCTGAGACTCTCTTCATCAATTTTCAGTTGTTTGACTATCATTGCTTTGTGTCGGGTAGTTTCGGTACTTCTGCCTTAAATTCACTAGTCTTTTCTTCTGTGGGGTCTAATCCGCTGACAATCCCATCTGATATAGTTTATTGTGCCAGCCTGGCAGATGAACACAAGTGGGATTAACTGAAGGGCAGAGAGATAAATGCCTTGGTGAGCTTTGCCTTTCTTGTCTCTC
>NW_022111368.1:24638124-24674463 GCF_000313985.2 Echinops telfairi | reverse complement strand
CCACTTGTGTTTATCAGCCAGGCTGGCACAATAAACTATTTCAGTCACCATGGGTTGGGATTGGTTTGACAACACAGAACAACAATAGCCTCATTTCTAAGGCATGGCCACATTGGAGCATTCTCTTCTTTGGTTAAGTGAAAATTAATTTCTCTAGTTGATGGGTAACTTGCACAATTTCCAGGCCTCTGAAAATATCATGACCCATTCAACTTATAACTCTTATTACCCTGCTTGATGGCATTTCATCCTACACAAAACCAATTCAGACAAACAAACTCATTGCCATTGGGTCGATGTCAACTCATAGCGACCCTGTAGGACAGGCTAGAATTGCCCCCATTAGTTTCCCATACCTTATGCAAGCTTATCTTATTATTCAGCCAAGCATCAAGGGGAACCTTTGCCGATGCCTGTCGATCTTCCGCTCGTGTATTCTCTTTCTCTCTTGTATTCTGCCCTGCAGAGCCCAGTTGTTTGTCTTCCAATTTCCTCCGTACTGCACGATTCAGAATGTGCTTCCATAGAGAGAGTTGGGGTGATGGTGGGCCTTAGCTCATGTGTTTCCATTTTCTCAGGGATCGTAATCATCTTGCCTGTTATCCAATCTCTGAAAACAGTTGTTGCATATATTTTGCCCATTCTTCTAGATGCGTATGGCCTATCCCATCATAACTGGAAGCAGGGTTTGACTATGCACTGAATATGGGCTATGTAGTGAATTCTAAAGACATAATTCAATTTGTACTAACTCCCATCTATTCATCTGAAATAGTAAACAGGGCAGAATGAACCAGAACTATATGTGTGTGTGTGTGTGTGTGTGTGTGTGTGTTTATATGTGTGTATATATATCCATGCGCAAACAAAGTATCCACATCTATAATCCGGAGACATGAGAAAAATAAAGTAAAATGGCATTTATATACTCTTGGTACCATGAAAAAAGACTAAGAAGATGTCATCAAAGAAGAGTCAGGGAAAGAGCTTGAGATAAGGACTTAGACGACCTGAATTGGACTCCTGGTCTTACTAGTTAACTGTCCCAAACCTTTAGCTTTGCTGGCATTCTTCAATAAAATGAGGTTCATAATAAGTCTCTGAAGAGAGTGTTGTGAGATTCAGTTGGAATGCCTAGAAGACACCTACTTCGTCTGGTACCTGGGTCAGTGCACAGTGCATTAATAATTCTTTCTGTTTCCTGAATGTTTCCATAGAGGTAAGAGGATATTAAGAAGTCTTCAGGCCCCCAACGCTAGTCCTAGCAGCTCAGGAAGGAGTGGCAACGGCCAGGCAACACAGCTTCCAGAAAGCTCTCGGTGACCAGTAGTCCATGGGCATCTGACAATCGCTTTCCAGCCAAGATGCCCAAAAGGAAGGTCAGCTCTGCTGAAAGGGTGGTGAAGAAGCCCTAGAGGAGATTGGCTAGGTTGTCAGCGAAACCTGCGCCTGAAAACGTGTTGACAAAGCCCCCAAGGGCAGCAGGAAACAATAAATCTTTGGGGACAAAAAGGTGTAAGCACAAGGGAAAAGAGGAGAAAGGGAAAACAGGCTGAAGCAACTAACCAAGAAACTAAAGATCTACCTGCCGAAAATAGCGCAATGAAAAAGGAGCCTCTGATGAAGCAAGAGAAGAAGAAGCCAAGCCTGATGAATGTTTATCTACCATGTCTTATCAGTGGTCCCTGCTAGTTCCCTTTTGGTACAATCCAGAGGAATATTTTTATCAAGTATTTTGTAAATGCAAGTTTTTTAGTAGCTCTAGAATCACTTTTAAGGAGGAGGAAATCCCACTTCATCCCCTTTGTTTAATTGTATTTTTTTTTAAGACATGAAATCATTTACTGGTTGTTTATTTTTTTGTACAACCAGAAAATAATGGGATGTTGAGTTGTAGGAAGATTTGACTGTCTTGGGTATCAACATTCCATGGGGTTAGGGGGAAGATTTTGTATCCTTAATACAAAACATATTACATTTTAAAATAATCACTTTATTGGGGATTCTTACAGCTCTTATAACAATCTATATATCAATTGTATGAAGCACGTTTAATATAAACATATTTAATGGCCATTTGGAGTCAGTGTCATGCATTTGTAGAAATTGAACATCAGAAACTTTGTTTCCATGTTGTTTTTCTGTAATAGAATTGTGCCTGAAGCTATTCTGTCATCATGGCTGTCTTGTGAGAGCCCTGTGCCTTCTGTAAGTCCTTTGGTCATGGTCGTCCAGTTTTTCTGATCACTTTGTTCCATGCTGTGAAGGGTTGAACATTTGAGTGTGTAGTGTGTGTGACATTAAATTGTGAGTGAATTAGTGGGACTTAAGTTGCAACGGCTTACTAACATTTGAAGATAATGGCACTTAACTTTTATTTTTAATTTGCCTTCAAATTTCAAGCTGGAAAGCCACTGGAATTTAGAAAATAAATATATCTACATGCCATTTCAGGATTTGGGTACATGCATTAAGAACTGTGTTCATAAGGTCTCTGTACTGATATCAAAACAATAAAATGTCAGTGACAAAAGAAAAACAAAAGAAGTCTTCAAAGGGAGGGAAAAACAGGAAAGGACTAAAGGGGAAGGTCTTATGGGCATAAGATAGGGTTTTTAAAATACATGGAATGGTAAAGAATTAGAACACACATCTGCAGTATTTATTAGTGAAATAAGAATGATCATTCCACAGGCTTAGGATGTTTAAACCTGACCTGCGTCAGAAGTGTCGTGGACGCGGGGAGAAAACTATGGTCACACCTCGTTCCATTGCCCTTCACTCTCTTGGTATGACAAATGGAAGGTAGCGACCTTGTGTCCAGGCAGCCGCCCGGCACCATTTTTCCAAAAGCATGTGCCTATTTTATGGCTCCAGACCCCCTTTTGGAGATTCTCACCATCTGTCAGACGGTTTCATCATGGTATTTCACACTTTGTAGACTACACACACTATCATGGAAGCATGATGCATATGTAGACTGGGAAACCAAAAGTCTCA
This sequence comes from Echinops telfairi, assembly GCF_000313985.2. NCBI lineage: Eukaryota > Metazoa > Chordata > Mammalia > Afrosoricida > Tenrecidae > Echinops > Echinops telfairi. The sequence continues at coordinate 24,671,463 of NW_022111368.1, read as the reverse complement.
TGTGACTTGATTACAATATTTGCTTTACAATGGGGGTCTGGAACAGAACCTACAGTTTCTCTGGGCTATGCCTGTGCTGCCTTACAGTTTCTTATTGCTGCTGTAACAGAAATACCACCTGTAACAGAAGTTTAATTTCCAACTGTTCTGGCCATGTTGACTCCTTCGTTATGAGTAATCTTGGGCATTTCTTTGTTTCTTGGTTTATAGGAACATGGAGTCTGCTCACTTACCCTACCCTCTCCCTCCACCCCTACCATCCTTGTGTGAATCTGAGTCTCATCTGCTCCTTTTATCATTTTAAAGTGGTTATATTTAAAAGGGCCCTACAAGGTTATGATGTAATCAGCATAACAAAGGAAACCCCATTTCCAAACAGGATCACATCCACTGGAATAAGGGGTTAGGGTTCTACGGAGGAGTAAACTTTCATGTGGCTCTTCTATGCATCTCTCTGTAACTCCCACCGAATGATCAGGTGGGACTATGCAAATTGGACGGTACAATATTAAAAGAGGGGCTTGGTCAGTTTTAGTTGTTGCTTCCTTGGCTACAAGGATGAGCGTTTAGCAGACAGAAATCCCAGGAGCCCATCCTGGACACAGCAGGGGTCACAGGACCTGGCTTTGCCCCACACCAGTGTTTGTAGTGTCTGGGCCAGCACCCACAGGGCCAGATTGAAAGAGCTTCCCCTGACCTTTTTTCATCCTGATGGGACCATGGGAAGCCCACCTTCAGGGATTACTATTCTCTCTGCCTTGGTTCAGGGCCAGTTGTGGATTGGCTAATGCTGAGTTCTGATGGCCAGTCCCACATCCCTCCAAGAGCATCCTGGCCTGTAGCGTCTCTCCCTCTTCCACCTTCCCCCACAGAGGGGCACCATTCACTGGGCAAACCACCCAACTAAAGCTTGGTTTCATTTTTCTGCACTATGACAATCAGAAATTCATTTTAATTAACTGCTGCCTAATTATCAATCTTCTAATTAAAGACACCTGCTGGAGAAATCAGTCCCTCTGTTCCAGGTTCCTGCGGTACTTTTCATGATAATTTATTCCTGGATAAGCATAGGCTGACTGTCGTCTTGTTTTAACCACGATGTTTAGTTATCTGTGAGCTGGATTCTATTCAGTCAGCCTGGATATAACTGGGACTAGCCTGTGTTACTGTATAGAGAGACAGGGCACAGAAACTGAGGCTGCTGCTCAAAGGGCAGCCGTCAGCATTAACATCACCTGGAAGTTGTTTAAGAGCCCTGGTGCTACAGTGGGTTACGTGTTAGCTGCTAATGTGTACAAGGTCAGCAGTTTGAAACCACCATCCACTTCATGGGAGAAAGATGAGGCTTTCTAATCTCGTAAAGATTTACAGCCGAAACTCACAGAAATGGTTCTACTCTGTTCTATAAGGTTGCAGTGAGTCTGTAATTTTTTGGTTTGAGTTGTTCAGCCATGAAATGCCTCAGGACCCACCCCGAACTATTGGATCCGAACTTGTACTTCAAGGAGAGTGACAAGCAATTAGAAGCTGAGAAGCCCTGCTCTCGACCAAGTCCTGGCAGCTGGGAGTATCCAAGGCAGCCTCCTTTGATGTAAAGGGAAGACCAAATGAGCAATTACAAACTTGGAGGAATTTAACTACCACCTACATGGGGGGAGGAGCCTCGGTAGGTTAGTGGGTTGTGTGTTGGGCTGCTGACTACATGATTAGCAGTTTGAAACCACTGACAACTCCAAGGGAGAAAGATGAGGCTTCTACTCCTGTAAAGATTTACAATATCAAAAGCCCAAGGGGGCAGTTCTTCTCTGTCTTGTAGTGTCACTCTGAGTCCAACCCGACTCAAGGGCACTGAGTTTCTTTGTTATTTGAAAAGGAAATCATTGTGTCTTTTCAGAGGCCTAAGGACTCGCTGCTAAAGCAGTCTTTCATCAATAGTGGGGCAGTGGCAATTTGACTAAGGAAACCATCTGCTTAGGCAGGCAGCGGAGCCTAAGATGAAACTGGGTCTTAATAAGACATGGGGTCAGCTGCACCTGGGTAGAAATGGCTGCACTCCTGGATAAGGGGAGGCTGGAGCAAAAACTACCCTTTTGATGAGCCTGACCCAAACCTTGGCATTTTCAACTGCTTTGTATGCATTTGAAGACTAGACAATGAATAAGGAAACACTCAGAAGAATGATGATAATATTGAAAGTACCACGGACTGCCAGAAGCATAAAAAAATCTGTCTTGGAAGAATTATGGCCAGCATGCTCCATAGAAGCAAGGATGGCAAAACTCCACCCCACTGACTTTGCACATTCCATCAAGAGGCCAGTCCTCAGAGAAGGATGGCATGCTTGGTAGAGAGTCTGTGACAAAGAGGAAGACTCTCAAAGAGACAAATTGACACAGTGGCTACAACAGTGGGCTCAAGCATAGGAACAGTTGTGAGGAATGTGCCGGACTGGACAGTGTTTCATTCTGTTGTACATCAGGTCACTGTATGTCAGAGCTGTCTTGAGGGCAATCTAACAACAATAGTGGAATCAAACATCTCATGCAGACAAAAGTCATTTTCAGGTGTTTGGGTGGTATATCTGGTGCATGGGCCCAAGATTAGAAGCCCATTGGCCTTGGTACTGCCAGAAAGGTTCAAAATAATTGTGAGAATCATTGTTCCTATCCAATTTTAAAGATTTGAGCCCTGTGTTAGGCTGGGTTGACTAGAGAAACAATTCCAATAACGTGTGTGTATGAGCTTTATATCAAGAAGTAGTTATATATCAGGAAACTGTCCCAGACTAGTCCAACTCAGTTTCATAAGTCCCTCTTCAGACTACTGTAGCCACATGCAGTGATGCAAAATGCAAAAAGATCGCAGGTCGGTGGGTGCAAAGTCTTGTGGATCCCATGGTCATGGGAGCATCACGGCTCTAGCAGGTCCCAAAGTGGCTCGTCAGCAGGAAGGTGAAGGCAGAGAGAAGATGGGGGTGTTCCCAGGCCTTATGAGAGAGCCACACCCACAAGGAGGCACCATCAGGTTGTGTCCTAATTGAAAGGCTAAACTCCACATATCTTCAAGTTGACATGAAATTATGTAACTACCACAAGTCTCCTTCCATCATCTTCATGTATGCATTTTGCTTGTTTGAAACTTTGCTCAATATGCAGGCCTTTCCTTCGCCTGAATCAGAGAGGTCTAGATACCCTCCTCTCAAATAAATTTAACAGTGCACCTGATCACATCATCATATATAAGGAAGACAGGCCATCTTGATAGAGAGTAGGTCCCAAAGAGCGGAGGAGAGGGAGAGAAAAAAAAATCAGGTATATGAGGTAAGTACATAAAATTCAAATCCGCACAAAACTCATTACCAATGAATTGATGTCAACTCAGTGACGGTATAGGACAGAGTAAACTACTCGCTAGGGCTGCCAAGGCTGTAAATCTTTGTGGGAGTCGAAAGACTCATCTTTCTCTTGCAGAAGGGTGGTGGGTTTGAACTGCTGAACTTGAGGTTAGCAGCCCAATGTGTAACTATCTAAGCCACCAGAGATGGAGGTACTAAATAGAAGCATTATTATTTGTTAGTTTCTGTCTTGAGTGAGCTAAAGAGGAGGAAATATAAGTGGGAAGAGACGAAGTACAGAAAATAATTGAAAAATGTTGCTGTGATGACCAACTAAGCCTTTTAGAGAGCAGATTTTACAAGTAGATTTTATAGACTGAGACAAGTGAGTATTCCGTCTTGCAGCATAAAATGCAATGGCAGCAAGAGCTACCACCAACAAATGAGACATTTATAAAACATTAAAAACCTTCCCTCACTACAAGATGGCAGAAGCATAAATATTTGGAATTTAATAACTACTGTGGCAAAAACAAGTGGTAAAAGCACTAAAATGGATATCAATACTGCTAAAGTTATAATTTTAAAAATGAAATATCTTGTAAAATAGTATGTTGATCTACTCAAAGATGTTGGTGAGCAACTTTGTATTTACTTCTAGTTTTTTAAAAACTTACAGTTAAAAATGTGTAACAAAATATTTCCATTGTCTTTATATATAGAATTTGGTGACAGTAAGTGCATTACCACTATTTTTTATTTTTTTTTCCTTCACCTTTAACAAAAACACTGCACCCTGTAAGCAATTACTTTCTTTTTCCCTCCTACTCATCTCTGGTAACCACTGGTGAACTTGGTCTCTAAGCATGTGCCTATTCTAGATAATTCATGGAAGTAGAGTCACACAATACATGTGGGACTTAATTCACTCACTATGTCATCACACATGAAGGGGCTTCAAAGAGTTTGTGGACAAATTGGAATGAAAAGATCATGGAATTTTCCCATGAATTGCACTCACTTTATGGCTGAATAATATTCCAATGTATGTATATACGACATTTTACTTATGTATTCTTCTGCGGATGGACGTTTGGGTTATTTTCAGCTCTCATCGATTGTAAATAATCTCATAATGAACATTGTTGTACAAGTATCTGTGAGTGTCTGCTTTCAGTTCTTTGGGGTTGTTGCCAAGGAGCAGAATTGCCGAGTCATGGTCATTCCATGGTTTAACTATTTCACGAGCTGGAAAACTGTCTCCTACAGTGTCCACGATTTTATAGGATCACCAGCAGTGACTCGAAGGATTCGGTTTCTCCACATTTGTGGTTTCTCAACACTTGTCATTTATGCTTTTATGATCATATCCATCCTAGTGGAGATGAAGTGATATCTAATTATGGTTTTGATCTGAATTTCCCTAATGACTAATGACACTGAATATCTTTTGGTATGATTTTTTTTCTTTTTTTGCCATTTATCTTCTTTGATGAAATGTTGATTTAAGTCCTTTGCTCATTTTTGATTGGGGTGTTTGTCATTTTGGTTGCTGAGTTGTACTTACTTTTTCTATAGTCTGGATAATGAACACTTGGTTCATGGTTCCCAAATATTTTCACTTACTGACTTATGACACAGTGCTTCTCCATCATCTCTTCCCACAGATGTAGTCATTTTGATTCCCATGTATTACTTCTGATTGGGTTCATATATATCCTCACTAGCTAAAAAGGTATTTACAACAAACATGTCTTTGGGCTTGCAAAATTCTGTCAGAAGAGCTTTGGTGTTGTTTCTATTACCAAAGCCACCTTTTTCAACTGCTGACCTTTCCTCTTTGGCTCCAATTTTTAAATTTTAATCACTAGTAATTATCAATGCATCTTGATTGCATGTTTTACCAATTTCAAACTGAAGAAGTTGATATGGAATTTATCAGTCACCACTGGCTTGATTTGTTGGTATGTAGAATTGAATATTTGTATTTAATGGATTTCATTGTAGGCAAAGAGAAATTATACAGCATTGTACTTCAAGGCAGATCTTGAAATGATCTTTTTGATAATACAATGCTATTTATCTTGAATTTGTGATTTTTGCCATAGTAAACTATATGATTATCTGGTTCAAAAAGGCCAACATCAGTGCATTTTAGCTCACAAATATCTAGTATTTCAATCTCTATGGATTCCATTTCATTTTTGACAACTTCTAATTTTCTTAGATTCATATGTTGTACATAATCCATACTCGGATTAATAATGGATGGTGCAGTTGTTTCTTCTCATGTTGATTCATGCTCCATCAGCAAGTGTAAGTCCTGAAAGCTTTGCTTCATTCACGCCATTAAGGTTGACTCTACTTGGAAGAAGCATCTTTTTTCCAGTCATTTTTTGCATGCCTCCCAACCTACAAGGTTCATCTTCTGACACTGTAGTACACAATGTTTTGCTGCAATTCATAAGGTGTTCAGTGGCTTATTTTTCAGAAATAGACCACTTCTTCCTAGAAGTTGGAACTGAATTAATGGCACCTAACACCACCACCACCACCACCACTTATTCTACGGTTACGTTGAGCATACATGTTGGTGCCTAAATAAATACATTTCCCTAAGCATTAAAGCTGAACACGGAATCAAGTGTTTCTGCAGGATGGCTGGTGTGAAAGCACTTCATCGCTAACATCACAGGCTGCTGCTGTTACATCTGGTCCTTGACAATTCTTTTCTTTTTAAATCAGGCACAGACTTTACAGGACTCAGAGTATAAAAATAAACTATAGAAATATTCAAACAGTCTGTAACACAGATGCACAGTAAACAGGGGCTGAATTGTGGATAAGTGATCAACACTCATTCTACACGCTGGGGATTTGTTGTCCAAAGTGTAAATAAGCTGTCATTAGTGTTAATGGAGTTGGCAGCTGGGTGGTAATGAGGCTACTGATCTGACCAAAGCTCTGTGGCATTTTTTTCCCTTGGAATTTCCTGAACCTGAACATGCATAACATTACAATAGAAATTTCTCATAGAAACAGCTTCCTTAATGTCCTAGTGAAGTTTCTTCACAAAACAGTGCTTAAATACAAAACTGTTTTTGTTAGTTGATATCGAGTTGGTTCAGACTCGTGGCAATCTTATGTGTAACAGAGCTGTTGCCCCCATACTGTGCTGCAGTGACTTGAAATTACTAGGTAGGGCTCTTCTATCCATAGTCTTCATAACTTGCACCAAATGACGGGGTGGGATCATGCAAATAAGGCATAGAGGACTCAAGTCCAGGATTGGTTTCCATCAGTACCCAAAATCCAGTACCTCAGTGTAATGAAAGACCAACGTCTAAAAAAACTGGACCAATAGTCAACATCATGATAAAAAGAAAAAAGATTGAAGTTCCAAAGATTTCATTTTGCTTAGCCCACAGTCAATGCTTTTGGAAACAGTGGTTGAGAAATCAAATAATATAATACACTGGGTAGGTAGCACCTCTCTATGGATCGTTAGTCAGTCTAAAAATCAAGTCTATGCTTGAGTTCTAGACATTTTACTGTAATGGTTTCCAACATAGGACCAATAAAAACACAATGTTTGAGGAGAGAAATTCGAGTAGGGGGAAAGCAACTCAATTTAAGGCACACACCTGTTAAGGTAATAATATTAAGAGGGCAATCGTGGATCTGGGGTCAGTGGTAGAATTTCCACCTTCCATCCAGGAGGCCCAGGTTTAATTCCAGCCAGTGTACCTCCTTCACATCCACCTCCTGCCTTTTAGGGGATGTTTGTGAGTTGCTATGATGCTGAACATATAATGCTATGATGTCAGTGGAATATCTAGGCTAAGATGAACTAGGAAGCAAGGCCTGGTGATCTATTTACAACAATCAGCCAAGTGGATTGCAATGGTCCAGTTAATCTTGGGGATGGTGAAGGGTCAGGCAGTGTGCTTTCCTTGGCTGTGCATAGGATTACCACACGTCAGGGGTCAGCTTGGCTGCAACTAACAAGCCAGCAGCTACCGCTGGTTACTACTAACCCTCAAGCTCTACTTTACAGTCACTGCTGGAAAGCTGCTATTGGTTGAATTTTGACCTCCTTCAGAGATAAGAGTAAAATTCTAACACCCCTCCCTGTCTCTGTTAACATGATCTTCTTGGAAATAAGGTCTTTGGAGAGTTTTTCTTTTAATAGGTGGTTTTACCAGAGCTGGGGGTGGCAGTCTTAATACAATCATAGTAGTGTCCTTAAAGACAGATTCCGTGCCTGTCATGTGACACCCAAGGAATGCCTGGAACTCTAGAAACTAAGAGAGAGCTATGTGACAGTTTGATGATCTCTTTTGGAGGTGTGACCCTGAGGCTGGCCTCTTCCCTTTTCCTCCCTGGTAGTCGGATCAGAGTACTGCAGAAGTAGCTGTCCTATCTCTGTGTGCCTGTGCTACCTGTGGGCCAAGCCAACCCATGGACTGTGGTGGATGGCAATTGCTGAGCCGTACTGTTCCATACCGCAGTGCTGCCCCACCTTGCTGTGACTGCTGCCTATGAGCCAACTCCCCTCATCTTGCCACCACTCCAGACGCCGCACCTCCTGCCATTTTGAATCACTGTAGTGTGAGGCTACACTGTGACCTGCTTCTGGCCTCTGCTACACCTCAACATCTAATCTTCCTACTGTCTGCTTCCCCAGCCTTGGACCAGTGGCCAGAAAGTTGGAAAGACCTTCAGTATATTAACTGTCCCACAAAAATGGGTTGGGCTGAGCTTTCTGTAATGCTACGTGGACTAATTTGCTGTTGTATTCATTTTTGCTATATAAACTTATCCTTTTATATCATAAGTGTCCTGGCTTTCTCTAGAGACCCCTGCATAACACACACCCTTTAGACTTCTAGGTTCCAGAACTGAGACATTAAGTTTCTGCACTTACAAACCACTCACTTTGAGATGTTTTGTTACTGAATCCTTGGAAATGTTGACGCAGTGATTTACTGGGTATGGCTCTTCTTGCCAGAGTCTTTGTAACTCCCACCGAATGACTAGGAGTATTCCCTCTTTTCTTGATGGGTCTGAGTCAGAGGAGAGAAAAAGTTGATGGGGCTATATGATTAAGTTGTGACTGACTGTTAACCTGGCAAACTGTGATTTTAAAACCTTGGAACTCTAACAAGGGGATGCCATCCTGTTGAGTATAAAATGAGCCATCTCAGAGACGGAAAGCTAAGGAATCTGGAAATCGAGAAGGAACAGCCAGGAATGGGACAGGGCATTTGGACCCTGAGATCCCTATGCACTGAACCTCCTCAGTCCAGGGAGAGAAGGCTGTAACACTAGAGAAAAGGTAGGGGACTTGCAGAGCAGCAACAGAACCAAGAGGGAGGGGCAGGATTCCTAGCCAGGGAGCAAGAAAAGATGATGGCTTTGGGGCAAGAGGCTTGCTTGCTGAGTGGGATGCCCAAGGGCAGTTAATTGGGTAGCTAGGCTTGCTGACTCTCAGAGCTAGAGCTGAGTGCCTTTGAGCTGAGGCTTAAGGTGGAATGCTGTGTCATTTGGGTATTTATTGCATCCCTGAGAGAGCTTTGTAGCAAAATAGCAAAGAGGCCAAGGACCAGAGAGGTGTGCCTGAAGCCATGTCTGGAAAGAGGTTGTCCAGGGCATTTCTAATCATGAATTGTGTGTAACCTGTTTACACACACACACACACACCACAAAACCAAATTCATTAGAATCAAGTCACTTGTTCTTACAGCAACCCCAAGTAGAACGTCCCCTGTGAGCTTCTCAGACTAAATCTTTATGGGAGCAGAACACCTCACCTTTCTTCTGTGAAGTAGCTAATGGGTTTGTATCACCAAGCCTGTGGATGGCAGTCCAATGCACAACTCAAGATCCCACATAACCTGTTAAGCTGCTGTCATTATGAGAATAGTCTGGGCTCTGTGTGACCATGGCAATGAATTAGTGAACCCCGCTGAGAAAGAGAGAGTGCTGTAGGAGGGATGGCTGACTGGCATCAGAACTGGTAAGGATAAAGGGCTGGAGGCAGTCTGCCTTCCTTCCACACTGTGACATTAGAAGTCAGACGACCCTGCCTCCAGGCCTTTCTGAGAAGCCAATGTAGAGGTTAAGTGGCCCCTCATGTTTCTTTCAAATCAAGGTAATGCTATTTCTGAGTTCTCCCATTGAGCTTTCCCAAGGGTGCTTCCTTCTCAGGCAGCTCCAGGCATGAGGTGTCTCCTCTGTCCCCTGGTGTCTCTGCCTAGAAATGGAGACTTCCCTCCTCCCCAACCGAGGCACCAAGGGTTCAGCAGAGGACTTCCTGATGGTGGGGGCAAAGGTGGCTTCCCGGAGAGTGCTGGGTGCAGGTTTAAGGGAGCTATTCCCACAGAGGACATGGGCAGGGGCAGGCAGGCAAGGCTGTAACTTGAGCAAAGGCTGGAAGATGAGCAGAGAACTGCCAGGAAAGTCTCACTGGGGAGTCGTTCCTAGAGGGCGAGTTTGCACTAGTCGGGCTTCTGTGGTTGCAGTGCCCAGAGCCAAATGGAAGGGGTCAGAGCGTGGTGTGGCTGCAGCTCCAGGAACAAATAGGAGGCAGCATGGGCCTCGGACTCTGAAGACCAGGAAGGAGGAAGTGGGCTTTGGAGACAGATTCAGAAGGATGTGACCCGGGGGAGGGCGAGTGATTGGTGTGGCACCCGGGAGCCACATGGGGATAGGGACACCCTTTGTTCTGGAGATATTGCCTGACATCCAGGAGATATCATATCCTGGATATGATATCCAGCAATTGGTAGCAATTGCTACTTGTTTGGGCAAAACACATTAGGAAAATGACCCAAATGCCACATCTTCCTTTACGCACGAGGGGTTGGAAAAATAAGAACAGCGACAAAAGAACAAGTGGCCACTCTTGATTTTGAGAGGGATTTTTTTTTTAATTAGGACTAACTGTAAGGCCTTAAATTCACATACATTTCCACACTGTTACACATTTCAAATAGGAAAGAGGTAATTGGTCAGCGCATTAGGTCTGAAACAATTCAACAAGATTTTGCTAAAACTTCATATAAAAATAACTCAAGTGTTACATCCTTTAGGCATCAGTTGAGGGCTAAGGGCCGCGGCACTGACTGCTGCTGCTGGGCGGGCACCGTTGCCTGGGGCCTGGCCTCCTGCCTGCAGCCCTCCTCCTATGTGCGGCCCTCACGGTCTCCTGATACAGGTGCCATGTAGCCTCCAGCGCCCTGCCCTGGAACTGCAACACATCTCAGGTTTGGCACGTATGTTTAATTCTGCTTGACTTTTCACATTTACAAATTCCGGAAGCTGTTCTCTTCCCACGGCTGCATGGAGGAAAAACAAAAGGAAACAAAAAAGGCTCAGCTGCTTGAAGAGCAGCTCCGCTCACTGGCCCCAGTCCTGGGGCCTCTGTCCCATTCCCGGCGAGTCCCCTACCTCATGGTCCTCACTGTCAGGCTGTTTTTGAACTGGTGCCTGTGGCTTGCTCTTCACAGGGGGCCTAGCTCGGGCCTGCGAGTTCCTGGAGGCTGCGTCCACGTGGGATTTTATTGCTGGTGGACTCAAATGCCCAACGTTTTGCCATCTATTCCAGGGTGATGGCTTTAGGAGCAGTGGTCTGTGGTGTGTATCTGGCTGAGGAGAGGAAGGTGAATCATGTAAGTGGTACTGAATTTGGCAAAGCTGGTATTCTGTCCCAGGTGGCCTTCGGCCCCAGGGCAGGGGCTCCTGGAAGAGAGTGGCAGACTCCCGCTACCCTGTCCACACCCAGTGTGGCCCTCAGTCAGGGCGGATGGGCTCCAATCCATGGCAGGCCTCAACTTCTGGAACCAGGAAGGCCTTCACATTATCATTCCACACTCCCTGACGGACCCCGAAGATGTTCCCTTTCTTGGAGGGAGACCTTACATACAACCCCTCACCTTCCAAAATGGTCCATCTTGGCTGAACATGCTAACTACTTGGCAAGGTAGAGCTTCGGAAATATGACCTGTCATTGTACAGCTATGCGTTTGGGAAAGATGTACTGACTGGAACTGCCTTTTGACCAGTCCAAATTCAGAAGGAAAACAAACAGTCACAGGGGAAACCTGGGTTGTCTTTGTGTTGACAGCAGCAGCAGCCAGATGGGGCAGTCCACCAGAGGTTTGGTTCTGTTACCGACACTTGATCCTGGGTCAGCCCCGTAGTTTTTTGCAGTCCATGCACTTCTCCATGTTTCCTTGAAGTGTGCTGCGTGCTCTTGCTTCGATCCACCTGTGACAGACAGGACTCTTCCAGACCATTACGGATCCCTGTGGGGTGAGCCCACCTCTCTAATAACTGAGTAAAATGACCCGAGGACTGATTTTTTCCCCTCCTGGTTTATCAGGCTGCACGTTGTTCATCTCTCTCTTCCTGGGAGGGGAGAAAAGGTGGTGCCGTCCTAACCACAATGGCATCAGTGGGGTTGGGCTGGGGCCCTCGGGTGCACCTTCCATCCAGGCCCATGTGTGTGGTAGCAGTCAGGGTCCCACTTCATAAGCCAGAGAGTGCCCTGGAGGAAGCGCCCTTCCCAGTGCCCAGGTCCCCCACCTGGTGAGCCCCCTGGTCTCACAGAGAAATTTGATTTCATGGGTCCCAGGTGTTAGTTTAGCAGAAACTCGGGTTTCTGGTACCCAAAGAGCTTGAAGTCCCCTTCGAATCGTGCATACAGGCGCCGGATATCCCGTTTGCTTATGCCCAGGAAGTAGTGCTCCACTTTGCTTTTATTATACATGGTGATACCGGGAGGGATGGTCGGGTAGGATACGAGATGGTCTATGCCAGCTGCTTGCAGGATGTATGGCGCATCCTCCTCCAGGGTCTCGTGGTGTCCAATTACACTGTACTTTATCTCGCACGGGGCGCAGAGCTCCACGTACGTCACCCAGTGAATGATGTGGTCCCCAAACTGCAGATCTAGCCACCTGTGGTTTGGGTCACCCAGGTACCGCACAAAATCCTCAAACTGGATCCCCCGGGTCTCTGTTCGATTCCGCCGGTACTTCCTAATGATGCCGGGGGCAATTTCATGCCTGTACCAGGGTTCAAACCGGGGGTTGTGAACGAACTTGTCCTTAAAGGCAGAAATGAGTCTTTCAAAGGGATCTCTCACAATAAAGAACTTGAAATATGTTTTCAGTCTAAGGAGAGAGAAAAACAGAAAGCAGCAGTGAACAGATGGGGTGCTGCTAGTGGGGACGGTGAGAAAACAGCAGTGAGAGCTGTCCCTCCTGTACCCTCCCTGGTGCGACCAGTCCCTGACCCCCCTGGTGCCACCAGTCCCTGCCCTGGTGCTTTCCGTGTGGCTCTGACTTAGTCCACGCAACAACTCAAGGGAGCAGGTGCTATTGTTGGTCCGTTGTACAGGTGAGGAGACTCCCTTCAAAAAACTCGCTGTCCTAGAGTCCGTTCCAACTCATAGCGACTTTACAGGACAGAGTCAAACTGCCCGGGTGAGCGTCTGAGGCTGCACCTCTTTATGGGAGTAGAAAGCTTCCTCTTTCTCCCATGGAGCAGCTGGAGGTTTCAAACTGCTGACCTTGGGGTGAGCAGCCCAGCACGTAGCCCAGAGGCTCAGAAACCTCTGAACCTTGTGTAAGGCCACACATTCATCGTGGGGGCAGCCAACTCCACAGAACGCTTCTTTAATCTCGGTCTGTTTCACTCGAGGAGCCCTGGTGGTGCTGCCGGGCAAGCTTGGGACTGCTAATCACGAGGGCTGCAGTTCACACTCACCAGCTGTTCCTCAGGAGAAAGAGGAGGCTCTCTGCTCTGTGAAGATTGACAAAGCCCCAGAAGCCCTGTAAATAGGGACGCTGTGCATCAGAAACTCGACCGACGGCAGTGGGTTTTTGGTGTCACTTGAATGTTTCAAAACACCAAGGATGCCTAGAAGCTTTGGTCCTGGGCAAACCACTGTAGGGGAAGGTGCTCTGCCTGGCTTAGGAACAGCCAAGGCCAGAAGCGTGACTTACAGGTAGATCTCCAAAAAGTTGATTCAAAATTGTCAGAGGAATGGGGAGGGAAGGGGAGATGGGCAGAGGAAAGGACAGGCTTTACTCTCCAGCTGGGGCAGAAGATGGCCGGCGTGGATCACCCGCAGTGGCAGTTGGCAGTGGTTGTAGCACTGCGAGCAGCTCGTCCTAATGACAAGAGCAAGCTGGCCACCATGACGTTTACAGAGCACTGACTGCAGCCCAGGGGCTGCTCTCAATGCTGACGTGACACTTCGCAGAACCCCACAGCCCTGACTCACTAGGAGCTCCGCGCTGGTCATGAACCTCTGAGCTTTGGGGACTTTGTACAAGTTGGAAAGGCTGCATTTCCCAGAGGCCGCAGGAAATGAAGAGCCAGCTGGGGGTGGGGGGGGGTCAAAGTTAGGCAGTTGGGTGGGGGTGAGGGGGCGCTGATATGAGAACCAAGCAGAGCCAAGGGAGATCTGAGGAGTTCTGAAGTTCTGACGGACTCAAGAACTAAAGGCACAGACACTGGGCATGACCTGGGCTGCACAAACCTGCTGCCGCCAGGGCTCCGTGGGGCACCCCACATGCTCAGAGCCTGGTGCTAGACAGAAGGCCTTTGCAGAGCTGTCGGGTTGCCTGCTCCTGTCTGTGGAAGCTCCCTTACCGTCTCTGAACCTCTGCGTCACTGAAGGATGACAGCCGGGGCAGGCCGTTCTTCTCGTGGTCGTGGACGACGTTCTCGGGGATCTCCTCGATGGATGGGAATGCTCCTGGGAGGTAAACCGAGAGAGGCAGGTGACCACCTGGCTGAGCTCTGATGGTTATCCTGAAGGACAAGCCCTGCAATCTCTGTTGACTGAGCCCTCACGTCCCCCATGGGCGTGCCTGACAAACCCACCTTCCACATTCCCCTCTGGAGGTTTGCATTCCATCTGCTGATCCTCCCAGGGTAATCGGATGAACAGAAGCTTGTGGTAATCCCTAAGGGGAGACTGATGAACGAGGAATAGAAATACTGGGAACAGCCACCTTTGCCAGTGCTCCTAAACCGGGTTTAAAAATGTCAAACTCACTGCCTCGAGTCAAAGGCAACTCATTGCCATAAACTGCCCCTGTGTGTTTTTGAGACTGTAACTCTTTATAGGAGTAGAAAGCTGCCTCTTTCTCTCTTAGATCTGGCTGGTGGTTTCAAACTGCTGACCTCACGGCTAACAGCCCAATATGTAATCACTATACCACCCGGCCTCCTTTAACCTGGGTTGGGCTGCCATTAGAGAAAGATCACTGCCTGCAGGCCAGATTTCTAAAACCAGCTGGTGTATTGATCCCTATGTGGAAAGCAAGGAGACCCTCTCGGGGTGGAGCTGACCCTCTCAAAGACAGCAGTATCTAAATTGCTTTCACCAACTTTTCTAGTACAGCAGGTGTGGGACAAGAACACCAAGGGCTGTCTTTGGGGTCACTTAGCTGCCGCCTTCCCTCACCTATACCACAACCAGACCTTCCCCGGGTGTGCACGCACCATTCAACACAATCAGCACTTTCTTCCACTGCGTGTTGCCCACTTTGGGGGTCTGGCAGAAGAGAATCTTGTGCTTGTCGCAGACGAAGATCCGGTCCAGGACAAACTTGGAGACGGCAGTGTGCGAGAGGTTCTTCAGGGAGTCATCCTGGCAGACGCTTCGGATGAGCTCCAGGCGCTCCGAGTAGACCAGGGGCTGGGCTGGCCGGCTGGCCGAAAGCATGTCTCCTGTTGGCTGGAAATGAAACGGGCACAAGGGCCTAGTTAGCAGACAACAGCATGGAGGCCCAGCGGGAGGGCCTGCCCCCCATTGCTTCCTGGGCTTGACTTTGCAGAGGCCAGGCGGGATCACTGAGCCGCCCTCCCACCAACACTCGGCAGGAGCTTGGTTTAGGTTAAGTGGACATTCTGACCCACAACTTCATCAGAGATAGCTGGACCTCAGTGTCTTCAGCCTTGGTCTGGACATATGGATAAGCAGGCGGGGCTATATGCCTAGTACTTCCCTAAGGACATCGTGGCTCATCCTTGCCTGGAAGCAGCAGGAAATGTCACTCAGGAATTTCAGTCAAGGTGAGTTGCTCTCTCAGGTGTCCTCCACCGCATTTTCTTTCATGTTATATTGGGTCGTCTTCATTCCAAGACTGTCTATCAAGCCTACTGCTATCATGCTGGTTCGGAGAAAGACCCTAGAAGGTAGAATGGCTCCAGAGGTTAGAGACTGCACATTTTATGGGAACTGGCAGTCTCATCTTTCTCCCTCACAGGGGCTGGTTGGGTTTGAACCACTGACCTTGCTGTCAGCAGCCCAACACTTAACCCACTGTGCCACTGGGCTCATTTTCTATATATTGGGAGTTGTTTGGGGGACACCAAGCACCAGGTTGGTGGTTCAAATCCTTCTATCACTCCTAGAGAGTAAGATGAGGATGTCTGCTCTCGGCTATAGAAAAACCCAAACCTGCTGCCACCGAGTTCATGCTGGCCTATATAGGGTTTCTGAGGCAATAAATCTTTATGACAGCAGCCTCCTCTTTCTCCTGGATGGAAGTTTCTAGGTTTAAACCCATGATCTGGTACTCAGCAGTCAACACTCATCCAACATCGTCACGAGGGCTCATGGTCTATATGCCCGTGGCAGTGATTTTGGAGCTGTGACCCACTTGGTCAGGAGCCTTGAGTTTTGTGTTGTGCAGCTAACCATGAGACCTGCAGTTCAAAATGAGTCAGAATCTACTCAATGGTAGTTGAGTTTGGTCTTTTTGTACATTAACTGCCAGGTTGGTGGTTCAAGCCCTCCAGCCACTCTACTTTCGGGAGAAAGATGAGGCTGCAGCTTCACATGAAGATGTGCGGTTTGGGGAAAACCTAAACAGGGCACTGTGAGTTGGAATTGACTAGATGGAAATGGGTATGGTTTGGGTTCTGGCACACAAGGCAATTCTCCTGACAACAAACATTTCTTGGACAAAAGGATTTCTCAACAGAACCTGCCGGCCTGTGGTTCAAGGCACAATTGATACAAAAAACACCAGTCTACGAGCAAAAATAAAGAGTTTTATCTGTACTTAAATGCCCAAATTCAGAAAAAGTGTCAAAGGCCGTCAGAGGCGACGGCACATGTGTGTGGTATCTGCAGTTGGCACTATTCAATTCCTCCCTACTCCTCTCCAGCGCCTCTGATGGCTGCAGACTCGTACCAGCCCAGCATCATGAGCAACAACATGCTTCCATGGAAGAAGGGTCTACAGTCCTTAGAGGCTGGGCCCACCACAACACCGTCCAATCACCGGTCTATTTCATTACCGTCTCAGAAACCCAATGGCACAGTTCCACTCTGTCTCATCGGGCCACTATGCACGGGAATTGCCTTGATGGCAGTGAATGTGCCTGTGGTATTTCCTATAGAGCTAGGCAGGTGCATGTGACTTATCAACAGTAAGTTTCCATAAAAAGCTGATTGTTCAATGATAGTGATGAGGGGGGAAACAAACCTTTCTTGTCATGTCTACTACCACCTGCAAACGTGTGCTATTTTACCCGTTTTTATGATTAAACTCACAGTGGGGAAAAGAACAGTGCAGGAAGGTACAAGATTCAAATTCAGAGGTGGTTATTATTATGAGTTGGTTATTTATAGTCTACATCAGAAATGACTGGATGGCAGCCCAGTTTGAGTTTTATACATTTGTGTGGTCCTCTTTTTTTAATTAAATCATTTTATTGGGGGCTTGTGTCCTTTTATATCAGAGAACTTCAAAGCTCAAGGATGCCTGAAAGATCACATTCCTGGGAAGAGGGTTAGGGGTGGGGAGTGAAGGTACCACCCTTTGATGAGTCATCACAAAGGACCTGTGAAGGTTGGTCCCAGGTTACAGGAGTCTGCCCACGAGGAAGTCCAATGAATGGGGCTCCCTTAAGACAAAGGAGGACATGTCATTTTAAGTTAGGAGGCAGGTTCAGGTATGTTTATTTCGTGTGTGTGTGTGTGTGTGTGTGTATGCATGTGCATTGAGTGTAGCATCAAATATTACTTGCTAATAAAAAATTTATTATTCTGACTTACATTCTCGGGTAACAAGAGTCCAGAGTCTCGTGTGTCCCCAGACAACTGGGAAAGACGTGGGCCTCCCAGGCCAACTGGGAGGAGAGGACTTCCAGAGACTCCAGGAGGAATGAAGGAATCTGAGGACCCACCTCCTTCTCTCTCATTTGAGGCAACTCCAAGAGCACCTCCCAGGGACCTTTGACAGGGAGGAAAGGATGACTTGAAGGCTCCGGAAGCACCGTGCAAACAATCTGCTTCAGTAAAGTACCTTTTGGAGAACCATTTAGTATCGCTGTGAAAGTGTTAAGATGCAGCCTCTAGGGAACACCAGCAGACAGTCAGACAGAGAGAAGGGATTAACATGAAAGGAAAATCCAAGGAAACAGAAATGCATGAGCAGAATCTTTATCTTTAACGAGAGCAGTTAAAATGTGAACTGAGATTGTGACCGGCAAGTTATGGAGGATGGAAGAGTTGAACTGAGGGAGGCAATGATGGATATGGACAAGTGTGGGAAACTAACACTCAGGGAAATATGACTAGGGCTATATTCCCTAACTTATAACAGAGGGAATCTGGAAAGCTAGTATTCCACGGTAAGAAAGCCACCACTTTGGTAACTTAGAGATAAAGTCCAAGTACATGATCCTGTGTTTAATATATTCCTACAGATTCTCCCCAACAGCTATGCTGCCTTAAAGTGAGCGCATGGTTGATTCTATCTCCCTGAAGAAGCAGACGTTCCTGTTATCTCCTCCCACAGCGGTACGCCCCATGTCCCCTCACGCTTTCTCCCAAGGCAGGTAATAGGTGTCCTCACCTGTGAGCTCAGGGACTTTGCTGTGGTTACCACCCACCTTGTGACTTATGTAACTACCGAATATGCATGACTTATGGCTGCCTATAAAAGCCCCCAAACAGCAAAGACTCTCTTCTTCCACCTCCATGTGGTCCAGGGGGTGAGGTGAGCATGCTACTATGAAATGTGTCTGACTCTTTTATCTTCTCTCCTACCTCTCCTATTCTCTGACTTGACTATGCTCTTTATGTATTATAGCCCACAGTTGTTAGAGGCTGGTTTACTCTAACAGACAAGATTTAACCTCAGACAGGAAAGGTCTTTCTGGGATGGAGACCAGCACAACTCAAACAAAAGCAGTGAGGAAAAGAGTTTCCTGAGGGGAGAATGTGAAGAGACCCACCCTGACTTAGCCTGATTATCATGCCAGATGTAAAATAATAATAAACTTTATCGGCACCCAAGCATGAAAAATAGGCTACTTACAGAGAATATCAGAAGGTCTCAGACTTCTTCTTAGATGTCAAAGTGCCTCTAAGCCAAGGCTCAAGAATCTAATGGGGAGAGTGTGACTGGAGTATTTTCACTCAGTCAGGCTGCATGCATCTTTTATATTAAAGAACTGCCTTAACTGTTGCATGAGCTTGAAATTCTACTTCCTATCCACAGTATACCAAGTATATAAAAATGTACAGAAAAAAATGTTAAATGAGGGGAAAATGTAATGTTTACTACCATCTTTTAACATTTGAGCCACTGTACTATAGTTTTTATTATTAAACTCACAGGGGAAAAAATAACAGTATAGAAATGTCTAAGGTTCAAATTCACAGAGGTAGTGGCCATTTAGAGAGCAAAATGTTAGCAGTGAATATGTGAGTGATTTTTATTTACCTGTAGTTTTTTCTAAGTGCTACACTAAGTGTACATCACTTTTGTAATCAAAAGATGTAAAAATATGTTATATTGTATAGCAAATGGGTTAAAGGAAAATACAGGCACACTGCAATTGTTGATTGAACATTTATGATTCATTCTCCAAAGGAATGTATTTTTACTGTGGGTAATAGATTATGATGAATCCTTCCAGTTTTACGTATTCCTTAACAAAATTAAGTATGTAGTAACTGAGTACTTAATAAAAGCCTTGATTTGAAAACAATGGCTGGAGATGGGGCTTCTGGGAAGTTCTAGAACTCTTCCAAGTTCTCTGCGGATTGCTCCTGTTATTACACTTCTTGAGTTTGGGGTTTTTTGTTATTTTTTTCAATCCAACGGGAATGCTATAAAGACAACTGTCCTCTTGTATCCCTCCTTCAGCATAACCACGCATTTAAATGCAGGCCCCCTCCTTCTCCCAGAGCACCCTCTGCGTTCCCATGCAGGACTGGCTGTTCCCGGACTTCACTGGCCTCTTTTTTCCTACCATTCCTCTCTGTTTTCACAGAGTGACACTGCTTTTCTCTAACGGCGTCCCCAACCCTGTCTCAAGGCCTTTCCTCTGCCAGGATCAATTAAGGAGATGAATCAGTAGGGTTGGCGAGGGAAACAGATGCAAACTTTAATTTGGTCTTTCTTTATTCCTTTAAGGAGTTCTGGTGGCTTGGTGGTTACGTCTTGGGCTGCAATCCGCATGGTCTGCAGTTCAAAACCACCAGCAGCTCCATGGGAGAAAGACGAGGCTTTCTACTCCTGTAAACAGTGTCTCAGAGGCCAACAGCAATGATTCAATGGCAGTGAGTTTGGCTTTGGTTTTTTATTCTTTGAGAGAAAGCTGACGACCAAAAAAAGGTGAAGAAGCTCATGTTTAAAAGTGTGGCAGATACACTTTGAGGCTGCTTTAGCCTAAAACCTACACAGAGTATCTACAGCCCAGGAGGCCTTTTGTTTAATACTCAATATTCAAATTCTACTGTTTTGGTAGACTGCACAGTTGTTCGTTTGGCAAGTATCTGTGAGTGTTTACTGTTGCCTCATCCATCCTAACTCGCAAGCTCCTCTTCATTCTGTTGCAGTGTCTCTAACCCTTGACTCTAACCCGGACTGGGGTGACACTCCAGAGTGGTGCATTACAGAGCAGTCAACTCTGAAACTACAGGAAAACCGCCCATCTATTGTGTCACATTCACATTTGCTTTTCTTCAAGCCTTAGCATTAAACATAAATAATTTCTCATTCAGTTACGCTTGTGTACTTCCTAGCATTGTGTTCGATTTTCTCACTTTGCGAATTCTCTTACATAACACCAACGGTAAGGGCTGATGTTATGGTCTACAACTTCACCCAAACATTCAGCTACATCATGTGCAAGATAAGCTTTTCAAGGTAAGCTTTGAAACCCAAGCACATTTATAAAGAAACTTTTTGGGAACCCACATGCTGAGCTTTCATGTCATCTAACAACTGTGGTCCTGCCGGCCTGCCAGCTGGTTGTACTGAGGTGGCTTGGGTGTTGCTGTGAACCCTGCATTTCAAATACCAGTGGGGTCACCCATGGGGGCCGGATGCAGTGGCACATCTAGACTGAGAACAGACAAGGAAGGAGGAGGAGGAGGAGGCGGTGGTCCACCTCTGGAAGAGTAGCTACTGGAAACCTTATGAGGAACAAAACGTTGCCTGATCCAGTGCTGGCGGAAGAGCCCCTCGTTGGAAGTCTCTCAAAACAGGAATGGGAGTGCCGCCTGCTCAAAGTGGAATCACTTCATGATGCAGATGGGGCTAAAGCCTCAGGAACCTCCGTTTGCTGATAGGGCACAACCCAGAATATGAAGAAACTCCTGCAAAAATCCCTTAAGAACTCGAATGTGAATCTAGGAATATTAGAAATGGTCAGAAATGAAATGGAATGCATAAAGATACATATCCTAGGTGCGAACCAGCTGATATGGACTGGTGTTGGCCATTTTTCATCAGATATCACACGAGTGACTATGCTGGGAGTGACTAATTTCAAAGGAATGGCACTGCATTCGTCATCCAAAAGAACATCTCAAGATCTTGAGGTAAAACACTGTGTGACAGAACAACAGCTATACACTGACAAAGAAATCCAGTTAACACAACTACTGTCAAAGATGTGCACCACCACTAACGGCAGGATGAAACTGCAGAGTTCTCCTAACCTCTTCAGTCTAAAATCCATCAAAGATCCCATCAGGATGCATTGATAATGACTGGTGATTGAAATAAGAAAGTTGAAAATAAAGAGGAATGATCAGTGGTTGGAAAATGTGGCTGTGGTGACAGAAATGAAGCTGGAGATTAATGGACTCCTTCATAGCAATTGCCTTTTTTTAACAACAAAAACAGCAGCTATACACATGGACCTTACCAGATGGAATCCACAGGCATCAAACTGACTGAAGAGACGATGGAGAAGCCCTCAGTATCATCAGCCCAGACATGGCCGGGGGCCGACTGTGGAACAGACCACCAATTGTCAGACATAATTTCAGGTTGAAGCTGAAGAAAATTAAAACAAGTCTGTGAGAGGCAAAACATGACTTGGAGTGTATCCCATTGAATTCAGAGAGCAAGCTCAGGAACAGACTTGTCGCCTTGAACACTAAGGACATGAACAGCTGAGGAGTTTCGTGGGATGCTATCAAGAACATCAAACAGGAAGAAAGAAAAAGGTCCTTAAAAAGACAGGAAGGAGGAGGGACTATGAAATTGACTCGTGAACATATAGTATCTAAAGCACATGGTAAAAATGATGCGTGAGAGAGCTGAACAGAAAAATCTCAAAAGGTAATTTGAGGAGAAAAGTAAGCCATTATAGTGAAATGTGTAAGCACCCGGAGTTAGAAAGCTAAAAAGAAATGCACACTCAGCATACTCAAGCTGCAAGAACTGAAGAGAAAATTCAAGCCCAGAAGTGGCGACACTAAGATTCTGTGGACAAAACATGGAATAATGCAGGAATCATCCAGAGATGGAAGGAATGCACAGTTAGTGGACCAAGAACAACTGGTTGACATCCAACCATTTAAAGAACGAAAATCAATCAAGAACCAAGTGTAGGAAAGGCAGGACCATTTGCTCTATTGTACATAGGGTCGTTAGGCGGTGGGACTGACTTGAAGGCACGAACAACAAATGGTTCTTGGCGTCAGTGCATCACTTATTTCGGACAACGGTTCCCCTCACAACTGAGTTCTATGACAACCAGTGGGAGAGAGCAGCGAGAGAAGGGGGCAGAGAACCCAGGAGAAAGACATGGAGTCAGAATGCCACGGAGGGAGGGGCACTGACCGGAAGTCCACAGCCTCAAGCTCTGCCAGCAGCTCCCAAGTGATTTTAGGTATGTGACCTTTTCCCTAGGCGCCGTTCTCTCAGCCAGCCAGTCTGGCGGCTGGACGAACTGCTCTTCTGTCCAAGACTGTCCTTCTAACTCTTAATATGTCACGTTTCAGGGTGGCTTCCTGTCCTCATCCAGAACACTCCATTTTCTTGGCGAGGCAAGTGTGATAGTTACATAATCTGGTGCCAACTTGAGACTATTAAGAGTGAAGGGGTGGAGTTTAGCCTGTCAATCAAGTCGCTTGATGGGAGCCAGAGCCCTGGAGCTGGAAGAGCCACGTGGAGACTTGTGCCAGTGTTGAGATGCTTCCACCGCCACTGGATCCACAAGACTTTCCACCCACTGGCCTGTGAACTTTTTGCACTTGGTGTCATTGTGAGTCTGAAGAGTAATTTATAGACTGGTGTCAGGCATATGGGCTAATGTCAGATTTATGGACTTGATCTGGACTGGATTGGGATGTTTTCTCAACATACAATTGTTCTTTATATAAAACTCTTTTTTATACACATATGAGTGTCTATGAATTTGTTTCTCTAGTCTACCAGAACTAACACAGCTCATTCTCTCAGCTGATCGGGAATTTAACTCACGTTTACATAGCCCTCGTGACAGACAAAGAGCAGTTGAGGGATCTAAAAATGAACGTGACCCGTGCCTCCTCCAGAGAGTGGTGAATTACGACAGAATTAAGCCCTGCCAGGCTCCCCAAGGAAAGATGCCTCTGCCAGGGGTTAGAGAATGGGAAAGGCAGGTGACAGACACTACAGGGCAGGCAGCTGGCCTCCCTGAAGAATGGCAGTGGTCAACCAAGCGGTGGCCTGCAGGAGTGTTTGCGTTTTAAGGGAGGTATTCTGGAGGAAGTGGTGACTTGGAGAAACAGAAACCTAATGGACTGACTTTCGATGAGTTTGGAATGTCACGATTACCCTTCCCACTAGCCTGAAACCTTCAGATACCCCCCGACCATGCCTCTGGCAGCCCTCTGAGGACCAGCCCCCTTGCCACATCTCTGACTAAGCTCCCTGGCCACCCAGGCTTCCGTGCCCATGTGAGGCCCAGAGCTGGCTGGCACCCGTGCTCGTCCCCGTCCCTGGCCTGTCTTCACGAAGGCAGGGTGCCACTGAAAGCGGTTGGCCCAGCTCTCCTCGGCTGTCATAACCTCATTCAAGTGTTTCTAGTCCTCAGTACTACTCGGGACGGCCTCCGCCGTTCCCTGCTCCAACTTTCAGTGCAGTTCTAAGACCAGTGCAGAGCTAAGCCTACAACCATGCGCGGACAAAAAGAACTGTCCTCTGTTCGCTCACCGAGAGCTTAGTTGGGTGTGCCCATTTTCCCTCACAAGTTCCTCTGGCGTTTAGACTAAGCCAGGAGGAGGTAAAGGTAAAGGTCAGGGCACACACCTCTCTTGTTTTTCACAGAGATCTCACCACACACAGCACAGCTGAACGGAGACGTGACCGATTCACTGCGGAGTTATCACCTTGTTCGACCGAGTCGTGATCCTGCTTTTTCTGGTGGCACTTCTCTTGTATACCCACAGCCCTGATGTGAACAGTGTCCTTTCAGAAGTGTATCCACGAGTTATAACTACAACTTATTTTATATTCTGAAGAGAAAAGACTAGAGGGAATCTGCTGAGATCCACCAGGAAAGCAGAGTCGGTTTTCTGTCAGTGAACAATGACCCATGCCAGCCCCTCTCTGAGGGCGCCCTGGTGTCGTAAGGGGTTAGATGTGGAGATGTTCCCTGCAAGGCCAGTGATTCGAACCCACCAGCTGCTCCTCGGGAGAAAGATGAAGCTGTCTGTTCCCAGGAAGATCTAGTCTCAGAAACCCAATGGGGCAGTTCAACTCTGACCTATAGGGTGGCTCTGAATGAGAATCTACTTGTGACAGCCAGTCTCTTCAGCCAATGGGCAGTCTCTAGGCATCGCGGTCTTTTCAGGATGCCAGGCACACGCTCCCCGGGGAGGTCTGTCAGCCACTCTCTGAGGGCACCTGGTGAGTGTTCAGCTCTCTCATTGCAATCTCTAGTACCCCACCTGCATAGCCAAAATGAGAGAATCCACCTGCCAAAGTGGAACTCTGCCTGAGCGCAGCCCTGCCCCTCTCCGGGTCAGCTACACCAGCAACTGCTGCCCGAGGGCCAGCCACCAAAGCAACTGGTGAGAGTGCGTGCTGGGAAAATGGGAGATGCCAACAGGCGGGCCTGTTCCTCCATTGGCCATCGTGACCAGGCCCAGGGCCCTCTGTCTTGCTGTGCCCACCTTAAGTTCCTCAGGCAGGTGCTTCTCCTCTGGCAGGTTGCCCAGCTCCGGCTTGGTGGCCAGGAACAGAAGCTCCTGTTCAGCACTGAACACTGGAAGACAGGGAGGTTAGAGTCTCCTTACACACCGATCACTGGAATGGAGTCTTGAACCTAGAAATGGATCCCACCCCAGTTGTGACCAGCTCACAGTTGACCAAGGTGGCAAAACAATCCAACAGCAGAAGAGTAGTCTTGTCAACAAATGGTGCTGGAACCGTGGGATTTTCTACACCAAAAAAGAGCCAGGGCCTGACCCTGGTCTTACACTTTATGCACAAAGGAGGAGCTCCATGTGGCTCACAGGCTTTAGTTCATAAACCTAATACTAGAGACTTGAAGATAGTGAGGGAGACATATCTTCAAAACTGCATAAGTTGGACCCCATCAAAATGAAAAAAAAAAACAAACAAACAAACCAAAAAACAACCTCTGATCTCAAGAGACTTTGTGAAGATGCTGGAATGGCATAGCTACAGACGGTGGGGACATATGTGTGAACTACCTATCTGACTGAGGACTAACATCTGACTATAAAAATGAGCTTGCAAAGTGCAGCAGTAAAGAACAAACCATCCAGTTAGAAAGGGGACTTCACCAGAGACGCACAGAGGGCGAGGAGCACATGAACCGATGCTCAGCAGCAGCAGCAAAGGGAAGGCCAAGGGAAACCAGGAGGGGACATCGCTGCCGACCGTCAGAATGCCTCCAGTCAGTCGTGCCGACGCCAGACGCTGGTGAACACATAGGGAAACTGGCTCACGCTCACACTGCCGGGGGACCGGGACGTGAAAAGGTCCCTGCAGCCCCCACCCAGGAAATCAGTGTGGCAGTTTCTATGAATGGACCCACATCCTGGGAATTTATCCCACCAAAATGAAGCTGATATTCACTTAAAAATATCAGCACACCATGTTTATGGCGGTCCTATTCTGAATAGCCCCAATTCTGAAATGATCCCGATGTCCTTCAGCAGGTGAGTGTTTAAGCAAACTCGGCAGTCAGCAGGGATGATGTATGGACACAGACAGCTACTGGGCTAGATCTCCGGAGAATTACATTGCATGAAAAAGAAAAAATCCCCCAAAGTCCCGTGTATAATTTCACTGATAGAACTCATGAGTGACAGAGAGCACCATTGAGACAAGAGAGCTCCTCAGTGGTTGCCAGGGGTGGGGTGGGGGGGTCAGGCACTGGGGGAGGAATGAGGTTGGGGGCTGAGGTGAGGGGTGGCTACAAGGGCCGCCACCAGGGAGCCTGTGGGGATGGCCATGTTCTGGATCCTGACTGCACCAGCGTCACTAACCCACTGCTACAGATTTTCCAGGAGGCAACCCTCGGTGGAAAACAGGTGAGGGCACTGAGGGGCCCTCTGTGTTCCTCTGTGAATGTCGACCAGAATCACAAACGATAAAGGAAAATTCGGAAAGGGGGGAAAAAAAGCTGCAGCCAAGTCGGCAATCAAGCTAGTGCGTGCGTGTTCATTTCAAGACAGGAGAACGCCACGGGCCCTGAGATGTGGGTGTAGGCAGCTTGCAGTGGGCTTGCGCCCGGCAATCATTTACCACAGTACTTTGGGAACCTCAGGAGAGAATGGGAAGGTAGCCCCCCAGGTACCTCTCAGAACAAGAAATATTTACTGCAGGATTTCTCAAAACCTACGCATTTAGGGAGAAAAAGTAGATGGAAACAAAAAATCAACGACTTACACAAAGCAATACTTTTTTTTTCTTTAATTCAACACCTCCTCCTCTTGTGTTGTTAGAGCCTGCCCTATGCACACCCACCAGGCTGCAGCTCCACAGCCCCTCCAGAGGTCTGGCTGCTGAACTGACCCCTCCCTTCCTTCCCAGACAGCATGGGTTACAAGTACCCAGCCACCCGAATGTCCTTCCTTCTTCTCTGCAGAGAGGAGGTCTCTATGCCCCCCAAATCCTTACAAATGCCCCAACCACGGTCGTGATTCTATCCCCTCATCTTACACCTCGGTGTGACTTGATTCCACTAACTCCCATACCTATCTTAGTGCCACTGAGATCTTTCTTTCCTTCTCTAGAGTCAAATTGCAGTCCTCGCCCACCCTGGGGGCTGGCCCGGCTCTGCACCTGGAATAAGGTCAGGGACACTTCTGTGGACAAGTGGACAAAAGCATCCGGGCCACCCACAGGCCTTTGGTGCTCCTGAGGGCACTGCCTGGGCTGGGCTCTGAGCGGCCGATGGCCCTCCTAAACTTGTCATCTGTGAGTACCGACATGCCAATAGAAACCAGGCTCATCCCACTCTCCTGTGCGGACTCGGAGTTACAGCATTGTTTTCTGCTAGTCTTCGTGCCATGCTTAGCAGTGTCACAGGTTTGAATGGGTTTTGGAGAAACTGATGGCCCCTTAATAACATAGTAGATGGGGAGGTGCACCCTGCATCCTAAGCACTGACTAGTGAGTGGATGTTGACAGATGACCTAAATCACACCCTAAGAAGCAGACCAGAACGAGCTCTGGCAGCCATGGGGCCTCTCAGCCTCTCACCTTCCATGGCTGGGGTCGTCGCCATCCTGATCTGAATGTTTTTTAAAGGAACCCTAGAGGCACAATGGTTAAGCACTCAGCTGCTGACGAAAATGTTTGGCGGTTTGAACCCTCCTAAGGGCTGTGAGAGAGGAAAAGATCAGGCAATTTATTTTCATAGAGGTTTCAACCTACTAAGGCCAGGGGTCAGGTCTGCCCCAAGCAGCAGGTGGGGTGGACATAAATCACAATCAACTGGATGACACCTTATAACAATAAAATGTGATTTCACATTTCCTAAATTCCCTTAGCCTGGATCCTACCAGAGGGAAAGAGCTCCGAACACAATTTGCATTTAGTTATCTTTTCCTGCTGACTTACGGGCAACGTTTATTTTCATCACCATCTCCCTTACAATCAGAGTGACTCTCTCCCTGTCTACCCCCCAGCCCCACCTGACACCCCCCACCCCAAGAGCAAGTCTTGAGTTTCAGGAACAATGACACCAACCCTTTAGGTATGGCTAAGGGTCTTCACAATGTATTCATTTATTTTTGTTGTAAGCATCATTATAATTTTCCCCAGAATGTTTGTTGATTTATAAGTGATATACTATTTTGGGGGGGGGGGTCCTCCCTCCCAAAGTGATCATCACTCTCACTCCACTTCATGACTGCCCTTTGCATCTAGTCAATGGGCATGGCTCTGGACCTGCTGGCTGGCAGGGTCTGCAAAATCCCTGCAGTCAGGCAGGCACGCTTGCCTCCGCCCACAAGTGGCTTACCAAGTTGGGGAACCGAGGTCAGGCAAAGACTGTGAGAGTGAAGTAAAACAGAAGAGAGAAGAACAATCAAGTTACACACACCCCTACACACACACACACACCCCATTCACAAGAATGTCCTTAAAAAATATCCTAGTACCAACACAGACCTTCAAATTCCAGTTATAACTTGTAAGCCCAGTTACAACACGTAACCCTAACCTCAAGATTACGCTGAGATTTGTTAACCCAAAAATATCATTACGGTTCCACTGCACAACGGAAGACAGACCACACCACTGGGATTTTTTTTAAGGTTAGTAATGCTCTAAACCAGATGGTTTTCAACCTGAGGGTTGCAACCCCTTTGGGGGTCAAATGACCTTCATAGGGGTCGCCTAAAACCATTGGAAAACACATTTCCGATGGTCTGAGGAACCAAGACATGGCTCCTCTCTCCCTCCCCAGGTGGGTCTGCCCACATGCAGCTATGCTGATCTGGTGAGAAAGAAGCTATCTCAACCTTGGCACTGATGTTGGCTTTTTACACATACTGTCCCAAAATGTAGCAATGGAGTTCACTGTTGTTTTAATATTTAAGACTGTTACCCATTCTACACTATGCTTCAAAATTTCATTTATCTGTTATTAAAAATATTTCAAAAAAAGAGATACATTTCACTAAATAATTACATATTTTTTGTGATTAATCACCATGCTTTAATTATGTTCAATTTGTAACAATGAAAATACATCCTGTATATCAGAAATTTGTATTATAATTCATAACAGTAGCAAAATTATAGTTATGAAGTAGCAACAAATGTAATTTTATGGTTGGGGGTCACCACAGCATGAGGAACTGTATTAAACGGTCGTGGCAATAGGAAGGTTGAGAACCACTGCTGTAAACAGCAGTTTAAGTAAGACTTGTTCTTCCTATCTGCTCCAGACAGACCGCACCACTGTTTTTTGTTGTTGTTTTAAGGTTAGCGCTGCTCTAAACAGCAGTTTAGAAAGAAAAACCTGTTCTTCCTCTGTGCTCCGGTAACCCCACCCCAGCCACTGTGAGCAAGTTGATTCTGACTCACAGCAACCCTGTGGAGAGTCTCCAACACTGTAAATCTTCACGGGAGCAGAGTGCCTCATCTTTCTCACCCTCCCACCCCCCCATGGGCTGGCAGTTAGCTTGACAGTGCCACCAGGGTGCCTACTGGCTCTAGGAGCAGGGGGAAATCATCACAAAGAGGTGCAGGAGGAGAAAACAGACTCATCACTAAGCGGGATTCTGGGGAAGAGCTGCATTCCCCCAAGATCAGAGGCAGAG
The DNA here is from genome assembly GCF_000313985.2 of Echinops telfairi. Taxonomy (NCBI): domain Eukaryota; kingdom Metazoa; phylum Chordata; class Mammalia; order Afrosoricida; family Tenrecidae; genus Echinops; species Echinops telfairi. The sequence goes on along the minus strand of NW_022111368.1, from coordinate 24,642,055 downwards.
GAGCAGGCTCCCTGTAAAGCCGAGAGCCAGGGCTCACCATCGGCCTTATAAAGAACAGCACTTCATTGGGATGGATTCCCCTGGGTGCTAAGGTTCTTTGCTTGTAATGACACTTCAAGATGGGCTTTGGGTTCAAAAGCAAACACACTGTGACCATGAGTGAAGCCAACTCCAATGAGCGAGAAAATCCCTTCGGGCCACAGTTACAAACCCCTTTCGGTGTCCTGTTGAGCTGCCTGACTGCCTCCTCAGGCAGAAGAGGGCCTCAGGCAGAAGAGGTGGAGTGGCTGTCCCCGTGGGGAGCAAGCCTCAATGTGCCCTGTGGCAGGAGGTGCCTCAATGAACAAACCCACAGTGGCTCTTCCTAGTGGCCTCCAGGGGTGGTGGTCGCCTTCTCTCTCCTGGATGCCTGACCCAATGCACAATCATCAGAAACCCTGGGAAGTAAGCTCACTTCCTGCTGTGCAGAACTCGGTGAGCCGGGAGGGAAAGAGAGCTGGTACCAAGGGCTAAGGTGGAAAGAAAAGGTTTTGAAAATGACGATGGCAACCTATGTACATATGTGCTTGATACAATTGATGTATGAATTGTTATAAAAGCTGTAAGAGCCCCCAATAAAAATGATTTTAAATAAATAAGCAAACAAGCAAATGAATAAATCATTCTGATCAGTTAAAAGAAAAAGGAAATTAAAAACAAAAAAGAACTCAGTGAGCCATTATCTTCAGGATCTTAATCATCTACTTAGGGGCAGTGATATAGAGCCCTGCAAGAGGCAAGATAAGCTAGGTTAGGTTATGGCAACAATCCCATGTTTTGGTGTACGCTATGATCATCCATGATGCTCCTGCCAGCCCTAATCCCCACCAGTGAGTAGCCACCATCCCAAGGCTGTGAAACTTCAATGGGCTTCTCACTGGGCTCCTGGAAGATGAATGTGGTTTCCAGTGACAGCCAGTCGGGGCCCTCAGCACTAAATGCCTAATGAACCTGGCTGTGTGGAAAGTGCACCGCTGGGAACCAGCTCCCAGGGCTAATAGCACAGACTTCCCTTCCTGCTGCTCAGTGACAAACAGCCTTCTGACCTTGCTGCTCCCTTACAGGCAGTGGGGACAGAGAGGAAGGGGGCAGGAGGTGGCCCAAGGACAGCCCTCATCACGGCAGGTAGCTGCTGGTGGATGCATTCTGAGGCAGGGTAGCCGCCTGCAGCCCAGGTCTGCCCAGTCCACAAGGAGTCCAACTGGGAAAGTGCTGGTGCGGGCGCCTTTCCGAGCAGCCCCTTCTAAAAGACGTATTGTCGGTGGGTGGCTGTGCAGGACAAAGATGGTGTGGCACTCACACACAGCGATCAGTATGAGGCAGCATCCTCCCGCCGAACCCTCTCAACACAGCCAGAGGCCTCGGATCTTGAAATACGAGGCCACCGTCACCCTTCCTCGCACAGAGCCTGCACTTCACAGACCCCCAAGCACCACCCCACACTCATGGCAAACTTGGGAGTGTCAGAGCAGGCAGCATGCCCCGCCTTTGAGATGGGTATCAGAATGGGTACCCCACCCATGTTATGTATCAGGTCAAAAAACAGAACACTCAGGCTCAGGTGAGCAAATGGGAAACCAGCTCCCTTTCCACACCCCATTTGTATGCCTGTGTTCAGTGCAGAGAATCTAGAAATCCCCAGCTACAACCCAACACTGTTTAAATGGCCTTCTGTCCGCTGCACTGGCTGTGACCTTTGACACATGGCCACCAGGACAGATGATCAGGGTCCACAGAGCACTCGTATCTACCAGAGCCACACAGCCCAGCAATGTCCCAAACCAGGATGTTACCCAAGGTGACAAAGCAGCAACACACTGCACACCATGGCCCTGTGGGTGGGGTGGGGGGGCTACTCCTGCAACTGACAGGCTTCAGCCCTAAACAAAGCCATGTCTGGCCCCTAGGCCTTCCCTCCCCTCTTGGGTCTTGTTAACAGGAGGACTTGGGACACTGCCCTCCAGCCTCCCTCTGGCACAGGCCGTCTGCATGCATCAACACAAAGCCAGCACACTTACCTTCAGGGTCTTTGAAGGTCAGTGTGAGGAACTTGCTGGCCACCATGAACATGAAAACCACCCAAAAGCAGGCGGCCAACAGGAGCCACTGGTGGTGCATGGTGTCAGGTGTCATCCATTCAGGGGCTCTTCCTTGAAAACACAAGAGAGACATCCCGGCTACTCAGAAATGGGCCTGGACCCCAAGGGCAAGACCAGGAACAGGCGAGGGCAGAAAGCAGTCTCAACTGCACACCCACTTCTCCCACTCACACGAGAGCGGTACTCTGACCCTGTATCTGATGGGATTTTGTTCCCAGTGGGCAGCATTAAGGGGTTGAGTCGATCGTGACATCAAATTGCAAACGTTCTGACAAAGGGGATGACAATCGTGAGAAAACGTCATTGGGGCTTGTTGGCAGACTCCATCACATGGCTTGGCGGTCAAGTCCAGGCCGACTCAGCATGACCCCATGGCCCTCATAGTTTTCTAAGCGGTCACTGTCATGGGAGCAGATGGCCCGGGCTTTTCCCCTGAGCAGGGCTGGTGGGTCTCAGGGTAGTGCTTAACCACTGTGCCAAGATTTGCTTTGGTGGATTTACCTGCCTCCTTCCTACCATCAAAATGGGACCGAGTGACCCTCGCATGGGGCTACCTGGAAGCCAGTGGCCAGGAAGGACTGGGCCACGCATCAGATCTTGGCTGTGGGAACTCGCAGAGGGCAGAAGCCATACCCGGGCAACGAAAAGCGGGTTGTGTTTAAGATCCTGGCTTGTGGCCAGGCTGTAGCCAGACCCAGAGAAATCTCATCCAAAAAGCCCGCGACTGAATGCTGCGTAGTCCCCGCCTCCACTCACTTGCCTGTAAGGGCCTGTGCGGAGCCGTGGGGATGGGGGTTTTTCATGCTACCGCTTGCAACAGGAGGGAGGCAGGGGACTGGCAGTTATCAACAGGTCACAGGAGCCACACGCTGCTGCCGGAGATACATCAAGTCCCGAGGAGCCTCCATCGATCGATCCCTGGGAAGAGAAACAAAAGCCGGTGTAGGTCACTTCACCTTTCACACAGTGCTTCTTGAAGCCGGGCCAGATCGTTTAAAGAGACCACGCTGGTCGGGGCTGGTTTCCACGGCCACTGAGGGCACGCATCACTCCAGGGCCACAGGGAGAGCATGGGCTTCTGGGCTCACTGCTGCTGGGGAATGATGTCAGAGAGCCCCTCTCCGGCTTGTCTCCACCATGCTTACCGACCAGAGTCTCACAGGGGTGAGACATCTTAGAGCCTGCTTGCTTCTACAGCAATCCGATCAAGTGGTTACCTAGCCTACATTTGGACCCAGCCTACAGTCCTTTCCTGGCTGCACCTTTGCAGGGTGGCTTGTGAGCCTGCCTTGTCACCTCCAGGTGCCCACCTGTGAGGCTCCCCATTCAAGGGCGGCCACACTCGACAGACAAGAACACAGACTGCCCAGGTGGGTTTGAATTCCAAAATAAGCACCAGCTCCCAAACCCAAACCTCACCCACTGCTGTCAGGTCAACTTCAACGCAGGGACCCCACAGGGCAGAACAAGAGGGCAGCTGGGGCACCACCAGGTTTTCCAAGGCCGGAAATCTTTTCAGAAGCCAACTGCCACCTCTTTCTCCCAAGGGAGGGCTGGTGGGCTCGGGCTGCTCACCTTCTGGCTAGCAGCTGATTGTTCAACCGCTATGCTGCCAGGCTCCTGCATGTAAAACAGCAAAGGTTTCAGTGCTGCGAACCTCAAGGTCAGCAGCTCAAAACCACCAGCCATTCGGAGGGAGAAAGATAAGGCTTTCTACTCCCATAAAAAGTCACAGCCCCGGAAACCCACAGGGACAGTTGTCCTCAGTCCTACAGGGTCACTATGAGCAGGAA
>NW_022111368.1:24633766-24636222 GCF_000313985.2 Echinops telfairi | reverse complement strand
TAAAGACAGTGGATGTGGGTGGAGCTTGCCAGCATTAAGGTAGGTGGCCAATCAGGCTACAGGGGCTGCCACCCTTAGCCTTCCCAGTGAGCTTGCCGTCTCCCTGATTCTGGTGCGTGAGACTACACGGTACCTGTGTTATGTCTGCCTTATGGTGTATTCATCACGCCGTTCCCAATCTCACGTTATGTTCGTGTTATGTGTGGGTTTGTGTGTTACCTGATATGATTTGGCAGGTTACCTTTGGGTCTGAGAACAATGAAAAAGATTTTCCCGTATCAATGACGTATTCATGGTAATTGCTTCTTTGTTGCATGCCACTTTCGCTTAGGAAAGGCTTCCCAGAAATGATCTATTTTTGAATAACGGTGGATACCTGGATAGACAAAAAAAAAACAAAACAAAAAAATCCCTCAATGCTGGCAGGCAAGCCACCCAAAAAAGCAAAAGTCTGAGTCCAGAAATACCAGCAAACACAAAGGGCAGGCTGCAGAGCTGTATGTGTGCTCTTATTCAGTTTTTAAAATTACACGTACGTAATCACACACACACACACACACACACACACAAAAGGAACAGGGGGAAAAAGTCTTGCGAGGGTCACGAGCCCCCCGGTTTTGGTTTTACACAGTTTGCAGTGCGTGAGATCTCTGTGCCAGTAGCAAAACAGCGCACTAAAAATAAACATGAAAAGCGCCACCTGCGTGCGTCTACCGTCTTGCTTATTCCTGTCCTGTTGTCGAAGCTTTCTCCCCTCACGACTCCCAACCACAGGTCCTGCTCACCGCTCTGTGGTGGGGGCTCTTCTACCTGGGAGGAAGAAAAGATGCAAGGAGCCGACAACGGCAAGGTGGGTCTCTGCTCTTCAGGGCTTGACTGGAGCAGAGGAACCACCGTGAGGATGATGCTCAACTGGGTGCGTAGAGTCGCTAGGAACTGTGTGGAGGGCACCAACAGCAGCTTGTATCCTCATCAGTGAGTTCTTACTTAGGCTTAAAAAACGACAAGGTATTTAAGACACTCAGCAAAATCTACAGAGACTAAAATCACAGATGCCCGTCGATGGTCCTCAGCACTAGCCTGATGGGTCTGTTTGTATTTTAGGGAAATAAAGTCAGGCTGGAGCCCCTCCGTGACCCCAGCTGGGCCTCCCACCCGGTCCTCAGAGTCCCTCCTCTGGCTGATGATGTTTTCACGACATAAAATACAAGGCTGCGGATGAAGCAGCTGCAAAGGGGTTAGGAAGGTGGTCTTCTCAGCTCAAGTCAGGGCCAGGCAGGTGGAGAAGGCAGGCTGACCCACAGCCTGCAAAGAAACACCGCTTTACATGGTGGTATTTTCTAGAGGACCCAAGTCCTGGATGTACGTTTTATAAAACACTTAACTCGTAAGTTGTACACCAGCTCAAGTGAAACAGCTGCCAAGGTAACCTTGATAAAAATTTCGATAAACTGGGACTTGTTCGCCATGTCCCAGGTGCTATCAGCCAGCCAGTGCCGGGCGGGGCAGGGTAGGGGGTGGGGGAAATACAACTGAAAGCCTGTTGTTCCCCTCTTAAAACACCAGCTCTCCTTGTATCCGCTGTCTACACACCTGACAACATGCAGCACAAATGAGTAGGTTTCTATTTGCATTAATTTTAAGTAAAACATAGCCTAAAAATAGTTATTTAGCAAGTGCTTCATAAAAAGGGTACACTCATTTCCCCTGAAAAACAGGTACCAGAGAGACAGGAAAGCCAGCTGCCATGGAGTAGATTCAGCCTGGTGGGGGCCCATGGGTGTCAGAGCAGAACTGTGCCCCACCAGGGTTTCAGGGGCTGGGTTTTGGAAGCAGGCTGCCATACTTTCCTCCTGTGGTGCCTCAGAGGGGACTCCGCTAGTCAAGCTACCTTTCAGTTAGCAGCTGAGTGAGTCCTATCAGTTGCCTCACCTGGGAGCTCCCACAGGAGAACGATGGAGCTTTCTTTTCCCGTAAAGAGTTACAGTCTTGGAAGCTTACCCTGTCCGATAAGGTGGCTATGAACTGGTACTGACTCAGTGGCAGTGCATTTGCTTGTTGAGTATTTTGTGGGTGTGTCTATATACGTATAGACACACATATGTGTACATATATATAGAGAAAGACAATAATTCATAAATTATCAAGGGTTCATGAGGGATAGAGAACAGGGAGGGATGTGGAAAAAAATGAGGAGCTGATACCAATGGCTCAAGTGGAAAGCAAATGTTTTGAGAATGATGATGGCAGTAAATGTACAAATGTGCTTGACACAATGGATGTATATATGGATTGTGATAGGAGTTGTATGAGTGCCCAATAAGATGATTTAAATTTTAAAAAAAGAGAGTGAGTGAGCTGTGTTGTCGTTGTGGAACTTGCAGCCCAGTGGAAAGATTCACATGAATCAGGAAATCCACCTGAGAGGTCACGTAGGGAGAGGATGCTGTGAGAGA
>NW_022111368.1:24626291-24633285 GCF_000313985.2 Echinops telfairi | reverse complement strand
AGCGATGGGACTCAGCGCAGCGCCTCATGGAGTGGGTCAGGAACTGGTCTTCACCTTAGGCGGGGCCGGTGTCACGCAAGAGTTTTAAATAAGAAGGAAGGTGACAGTGAGGTGATGGGACTTAACCCCTAAGCTACTTCTCTGGCAGACAAAGGAGTCCTGGCAGCCTATTGGGTGACGAGATGGGCTGCTAATCACAAGGCCAGCAGTTCAGAACCACCAGCCGTTCGGAGGGAGAAAGATGCGGCTTTCTATTCCTGTAGAGTTGCAGTTCCCTTCTGCCCTAGAGGGTCACCCTGAGTTGGGATTGACTCGATGGCAGTGAGGGCTTCGTTTTGGTTCTCCAATTGCAGTTGCTCAGCAATCTCTGTCTTTCTAAGGTCACTCCAAGACATCCACTTAAAACCCAAGCCAAACTCCCTGCCTTCGAGTGGATCCCAATAAGGCAGGGTAGAACTGCCCCGAGTTTCAGAGACTGTCACTGTTTACACAAGTAGAAAGCCCCCTCTTTCTCCTAAGGAAAGGCTGATGGTTTCAAACTGCTGGCCTTTCAGATCGCAGACCGACATATAACCACTATACCACCAGGGCTCCTCGACATCTAATTAGGGATAAACAAACCCAGCTTTGGCCTGGGGACACCAGATCCCTCCCATCTGATGTGCAGGGCTTTACACTTCGGGGGGTGGGACCCCCAGTTAACCACAGCAGACTTCTGCTTTGTGGTGGCAGGCCATCTGTATCGAGGCTTCTACCTCATGACGCCAGACTTCCTGCCCAAGGCAGCAGTTCCCAGTCTGGCTGGACATTAAAACCCCAGCTTTAAAGATGTGTCTGTGCATGACTACCTCAACAACACTGGCACAGAGAAACAAGAATCTTTGGAGGTGATGTTCACGCAGGCTGGGAAAGCTCTGCAGATCATCCTAATGAGCAGCAGAGGAGAGAGCTGCGGGCGGGTGCAGAGTTGCTTCCCCAGACCCGACTTCTCAAATTAGAATGCCCACATGGATCCCCGGAGCTCTTGTTCAAATGCAGATCCCAGGCATCCTCACATGATACCCACTCTTCCTACCACCTCCTCCTCCTGTTTCAGGAAGGAAGGAAAATGAGCAGCAATGGGCTTCTAGTCCACTGGCCACTGTCAATGCTCGGAGTCACTAAGTGTTCTGGAGAAGCAGCAATAGGAGGTTTAGGAGGTTTAACAGGTTTAACAGGTCCTCCCATCAGGGCGCCGCTGTTTCACTCTTATCTAGCAAGCACTTTGACAGGTACCATCTGCAGCAGGGGTGGGGAGCCTTTTTCTGCCAAGGACCACTCGTGGGGCCAGACACAATTATCAAATTCGTCTGCTATATTTGGTCAAGCATCTGATTAAGTCACCCCTAATGTGATGGCTGGAACAGCTTCTCTTGGGTGAGGCATGCGATGTTAGTTGGTATTGATGATTTCACGCCCCGCATTGTAAAGGACGGTGGTTCCCCACCTCTGATCCACAGGGACTAAACTGCAGAAGTGCAGCTTGTCTGGCCTTGGGAAAATCCCAGTGATGGTCAGCCACTGGCTGAACAAAATGAAAGACCCTTCGAGTTCACTGAGCCTTTGACCCTCTCAGCTGGCTGAAGACCTCAGGACAGCAAGCGGCTTAGGGGAGGAAATTGGTGAACTTCCTGCATGGTCCTGCCCAGAAAAGGCACCATCAGGGCTCACGGTTTTCATCTGCAGGGGGACTGAGGCCTGGCCCAGAACAGTCCTTCCCCCAGGGCTCTGTAAAAGGCTCTCCCTGCAGGCTTGACAAATGGCTTTTAAACAGCCTGACATTTCCTGTAATTAACTCCCCTTTGTTCAAGGAACCAAGACAACCCCCAAAGTATCCCCTCCTGCTAATGGTGGCCAACCTGAGTGTGCCCGGCCCCTCTGCTTACTATGCGCTGCCCTGAGCAGAGTCACCCCACTCCCAGGGAGTCTGTACACCTGTCTTCCCGGCTTTGCTATTCCCATTGATTTCATGGGATTTTCACTTGTCAAGATGTCAGGCTTGGAAACCAAGCTCCAGGGTCTGGGGCTCTTTGGAAACTCTCAAGTCCTGCCTGGTGGTTCAGAGACCTAAGACCCTGTGAGGAAAACAGGGTCAGGAGAGCAAGAACATCACTCAGCCTGTAAGAAATCCTCATCGTCCCCCTCCCCTCTAAGATACAAAGACAGCACCCACGCTGCAGGTTTCTAATTACTCACAATGGCTCTGGTACTTTGATACGAGTTTTCCCTCCCTGAGCTTTTCTAGAAAGATGCTTAGGGATTGATTCATTGTGCTGGGCTGCAAATAACCTTCCTGCCAAGCTGCCCCCCTCCCTCCATCCATTTGAGTTGTACAAAGCCTTTCTTACATTGTGCTTGGGGTCTGACTCCACCTGCAGGGCCGACTTACAATGAGCACAGCTTATTACGGTTCTGAAAAATCCTTGGGTTAACGAGCCCTAGTCGCCCAGTTTAAATGGGCTCTTTTCCAAATGTTCATTTGCTCAGCAAACATTTACCAAGCCCTTGCTCTGAAGGCAGGCTGGGGCTTTCCTACATCCTGTTCTCAGGGGGCTTTAGTCTAGACAGGCCACGCCAAGCTGTTCGGGGCTAGACTGTGCAAGTGGTGTTGGGATTATTGAAGAAGGACACGGGGATAAAGGTCTTGGAAAGGGGATGGCTTCAAGAAGAGGCAGGGCAGGGGGAGGGAGCCCATCAGGCAGGCATGTGGGTTAAGGGCCTGGTCTCACACTTAGTCTCCCAACAGCGGCCAGGCTGGTGTGCATCATGCACAGAAGGGGAAGTCGTCCAGGTGAGGAGGCAAGGGCAGGCAGCAACTCTGTGCAATTATGTTCAAGGTGCTGAGGCTCCTTCCAGTGGAGGAAGGTTGAGTGGCCAAATGGGGCTTACAGCAGACAGATGGTGGGTGCAAGGATTGTCTTGTGTGCTTACCAGCAGACGGGATACAATAGTGGTAGTCACCTTGTGCTTTGCATAGTAATGTTTGGTTAACATGACCTTGTCGCAGTTAAATACACAAAGGCACATTCAAACAGTTTGTAACTATTCCCCTAAGATCTCTGCTTTGTGACCCCTGCCTATGATACACCCACACATGCACACACATGCATGCATTTGATTTTGTTGATGTATGGTCTCCCCACCTGCTCATTCTGGAGGAAGGCCACCTTTCATTCCACTTCAGTTCTTTCAAGCAAACCACCCTTTTAGTTACCCTGGGCTCCTGTCAATGTCCCTTTACTGAGATGGGGACTACTGGGTTCCCAACTCCGGCACATGTCACCCACCCCGGGGATTGGGGGGCGGGGGGAGGATCCAAGGGTTCAGTGTCCAAGTCTTATCATTCTTGCAAAACCCAGCCAAACATTAAAGGAGCCTCCGTGAAAAACAACACAAAGAAACCCTTGTCAGTGCACAAGAAACTGACCACTCTTGAGCAGGTTATGAGGAAGAAGGGACACCAGTTAGCTGAGGGTGGAGCAAGGAGAGACATTTTACTACTAACCATTTAGGAGCCCTGGGTAAGGTTACGCGTTGGCCTGCTAACTGCAAGGTCAGCAGTTCGAAACCATCAGCCACTCCACAGAACAAAGACTTTCTACCCTGTCCTATCGGGTCAGCATGAGTCAGAATTGACTAGATGGCCGTGAGTTTGGTTTGCTTTTTATTCACGTCTTCTGGTTCTGAATTACCCTTCTAGGCGGGCAAATGATTAACAAGCACAGCTACTAACAGAAAGGATGGAGGGTCAAGTCAACCCAGAAGCACCTGGGCAGGGGTGGGGGAGCCCTGGTCATCAGTCCCCAAAGTTCAGCCCTGGAAAAGCCAGCTGAGCATGGGTTTCTGATAGACCTGAGTTGGAATCAACTGGATGGGTTTGGTTTGAAGGAATTACCTCATCCATAAAGGCATATGATTACATTACAATTCAATACAAGAACCTGGCATATGAGTTCGTTATGTAAAGTTCTATTTCACTGTCTGAGGTCTTTCTACTGCTAGTGAGTTTTCCTCCGCATCAGTTCAGAAACTGCCTTTGTCGGCGCTGCCATCACCATGACGGGTTATCCTCCTTGCATGATTTATCGTCATAAGTTGCCAGAATAAACACCTCTCCCTCAGTCCAGTGGAGATGCCTTTATGAGATTAGGAATGATGCTTTCTCATGACAAACAATGCTGATGAAGAGCAAACACCTGCACGGGGTATACTACGTGCCAGGCACTGCTAGCAGATAGCCAGTCCAACAAAATGCCGAGATTTTTACATTGAAGAAAACATTTCGAACACACATGCATGCACTCTTACTCAAGAATTTTTTATATATTCCTTAAGATCACCATACGAACCCCTGATGGCACACTGGGTTAAGCAGTAGGCTGTTAATCACATTATTGGTGGTTCAAAGCCACCAGCCCCTGGGCAGGAAGAAAGAGGAGGCTGGCTGTTTGCTCCCACAAAGATTTATAGTCTTGGAAATCCTAAGGAACAGGTCTACTCATATAGGTCACCCTAGAGGTAAGTGCAGGTTGGAATCCATTCAAAAGCAGTAGCTTTGGTTTTTTGGGTGAGGTATTTCAGATGAGCAAGACAGGAAGCGGAAAGAATACCAAGTAACAAGACTCTCCACTGACTGGTGGGCGGCTGTTCTCATCCACGTACCTGCTGGGGCTGCGGTTCCTGTGTCGTGCTGTACTGGCCCGAAGTTCTTAGTTCTGCGTGTCACTGTAGAGGACAATTAAACAATAAAGATCATTAAATGTATAAGGTCAATACAATTGGGTTTACACTTTAGCAAGAATTAACCACTTGGGTTTTTCACGCATTATTTTATGCAACAAGTCTTAAGGAAGTGGAGTGTACAGGTGTACCTCATTTTATTGCGCCTTGCAGATAATGCGTTTTGTTTGTTTTTTTAACAAAATGACGTTTTCTGCCTACCCTGCTTCCAAGTCGATCGGCACTGTTTACCAAAAGCAAAGCTCACTGCATGTCTCTAGGTCCTAAAAACAAAACCAAATTCCCTGCTGATGCGGACTTCTGGCAACCCCATCAGCCAGGGCAGAACCGCCTCTGTCGATTTCTGAGACTGTAACTCTTAATGGGAATAAAAAGTCCATCTTTCTCCTGTGGAGCAACTGGTGGTTTCAAACTGCGAACCTTTCTGGTTAGCAGCCCCACTCATAACCACTAAGCCATTACGTCTCCTCCCCATATACTAAATGTTATGGCACACTCAAACTGCTGCAGTGTAGTGGAAACTTGATTTTTATATGCCATGGGAAAGAACAAAATCTATGTCATTTACCTCGTGACAGTCTCTTTATTGGGGTGGTTTGAAACTGAACCCACAGGACCTCTGAGGTATTTGGATTTTTTGGTAAATGAATGAATATTCTAAATATTAGCCCAGAAAGCTAACTGTTCAAAAGACTCTTCCACAGAGCTTATTATGGAAATGAAGTAATTTAGGAATGAAAATAGTCAAATCCTATTATACCTGTTTTACATGTTTGGTAGTGGGACAGGGATTCTACCTAAGACTCTCCATTTTTTTCAATGCAAGATGTCCTCTGAATTTTGTATTCCTTCAACCCTCAGCACTTGGCAAATTCTAGCCAAATGTCATATAATGAATAACTGGAAACGAGCCAAACTCTGGGAATTAGAGAGACTGCAGATTTAATAGAGTTAGCTGGCAAAATAAATATTTAACACACAGCACAGCCCAAGCTGCCTTAGATGCACATCGCAGTCTTGCTTTCTCTTATTCTAAGAACTCACTTGGGCAGGAGCAACATTCCTGTTTCCAATGCAAACATCAAAAGCAGTGCATACCATGCAGCCGGGAAGAAAGGGTCGGCTTTATGCACTCATCCTTACATCCAGATTGTTCCAGACATGTACTAGGTGAGAACAGACTCTCAGGGTCCTGTACCGGTCTCCCTCGCCTCTGTATTGGCTCTCACTCTTTCTCACTGACAATTGTCCTGGCTATAACTGTAACTCGATCCGTGAAACATACTAATTCTGGTTTTGTTTTGTTTTGTTGGTTTTTGCTCTATTTGCAAAGACTCCAGTCTCCATCCCAGGGGAGGAAAGCACTTTCTCCTCAGTTATTTCTTTGAGTCTATTCTTTATGGTCAAGAGCAGAGACAGAAAGATTTTCCTTAGCGTCTAGAAATTCCAATTTTAAGCCAATATGGACCATGCCCTGATAATTAATGGCAAGGGCTGGGCTGGGGCCATTTTAGTCTCTTTTAACAACAAAAGCAATGACAACACTAGTCACTGAAAAGAGGGAATGAGGGAGTGCCGAGGATCAGCAACAAAGCCCCTCTTCACATCCATGGCTCTTGAGCTGCCTAGTTTTCTTTCAAGAAAATCTGAGACGTTCCACATTCTGGCACTTACAACTGACCAAACAAAATCCCCAACTCCTTATGGCCCAAAGTCCCAGACGTTTTGGCGTTTCAGACACAAAATCCCTTTATGACAGTCCTTCTGCCTCGCTAGCCAGAACCCGGCTGGCCCAACCCTCTCCTGCCCTTCGTAGACTTGGAAAACAAAAATGACAGCTTCTGGCAAACCTAGTTCATCTTCCCGGCCCGACCCTCCAACTCCTGACAGGCCCCTCCAACTGACAGACAGGACCCCAGCACCGTGGCAGCCAACGGACGCGCAGCCCAGCCGTGCCTTCCTCCCTCACCCCTGGTCTTTAATGGGGCGCCCCGGGGAGGATGCGCGCCCTCCTGCTCCCTGGCCCCCACCTCTGCAAGCCAAGAGGCGCGTTTTCTTCCTCTCCCCACCCCCAACTACAAATCGGAATCCTCAGCCCCGGATGAGATAAGTAAATTATAGATCACCCAAATACCAATAATTACACGGATCAAAGCGTCTAGCAGCATGGACGCCGCCTTTTTGCATAATTAGTGGATGTCAGGAAGATTCTTCC
>NW_022111368.1:24620374-24625316 GCF_000313985.2 Echinops telfairi | reverse complement strand
TAACTTTACCGGTAGAAATGAGTAAGGTGTTAGGATGGTATAGCCTAGTAGAGAAGTCATCCCCAAACTTGTTTTGTTGCCCTGAAGAAAGTAAATCAGCTTTGTTTTCACCATACCTAGCGTATTTATCACTATTTAGTAAACATGAAAGAGGTGTGTTTGTGTGTGTGTGTGTGTGTGTGTGTGTGTGTGTATCTGCATTCACTCACACAACATGAAACTACATACTCAAGTGCTTGCAAAAATTTCCAACACCTTTCAAGGAACTTGGTGTTTTTGTTTCTGTTTTTGGTCTTCCTTGTTGGCTCTTAACGAAGCCCTGGTTATGCTAACCAGCAGCCAGTCCACAGGAAGAAGACAGCACCGTCTGCTCCAGCGAAGATGTACAGCCCAGTAGTTCCACTCAATGGCAGTGGGTCTGGCTTGAATGGATCTATTGAGTTAAATATTGACAAAATTTACTGAGAATCTCACTTTTTTGTGGATGAGAAGTTCACTATTATGATTACTTTCTATCATGCTTTAAAGTTGGCAAGGTAGTTCATTCACATTGTCTTTGGTCACACATTCAGAAGAAGTTTATTGGGCCCTCCTGGATGCTGGGGTTTAGATGACACATTTTGGTGTTCTTCATGAGAGGCAATACATAAATTTTGGAGCTTAGGTGTGACAAAACAGAATACAAGGTAAACATCCAAGATTTGGAATCGGATCCAAACCAAAACCTGCCATGAAGCCCATTCCAACTCACAGTGACCGTACCGGGCAGACTAGAACCGCCCCCAGACTGTTTCTACGGAAGCACACTGCGTCATCTCTCTCCCATGAGCAGATGTTTGTGAATTCCAGCCATCCACTTTTTGCTTAGCAGCCCAACACATAACACACTGTGCTCCAGTGGTCCTTGGATTGGGAAAGTTCATAGCCTATTCCAACACTTGGAGCAGGTGACCTGTGACCTCTCATCTCTCTGTGCCCCACATCTAGAAAGCTACTAGAATGTATGTGTCTCAGAGTTGGTGCTCAAGAATAATGCACTTCGAGTACATAGCGCAGTTCTCACTCAGTACTAAAGCATTGCAACAAATATTGTCATTATTCCCATTATTTATTATATTCCCAAGATGCTGTTCAAAATAGTCAGGTGTAGTTTTTCTCTAGGGCTTTACACTTTGGAGATTAAGGTCACCGTGTATTTTTCTTGGAGTTCTTCAAAATTATTCTGGTCTTCATTTACTCCTATAAATAGGCTTCCGGATAAGTATTGGTATTTAGTATTTATAGCAGGCAGACTCTCACTAAAGCAACAGTTCTGAAAGCGCAATCTGTAGGCTGCTGGGGTTTTCCTAAATCAATTTAGAGGAATCTCAATGTCAAATTTATTTTCATAATAATGCTAAGGCATATTTACTTTCCATTGTGTAGATATTTGATCTACATATTTTGGTTTTGCAAAAATATTAGTGGGCAGATCTAATCGTGTTTACCATAGATCTTGGCACTGAAACAGAACTATGAGGGGGTACCCCAGCAAAACAGATTTTTTTTCCAAAGGTATGTGTTTAATTTTTTTTACAAAACAACCTGTCACCTTCAAAGTGCTTTCCTGCAATCCCATTCTTGGAAACATTTTTCAAGCTCATCTGTTTGGATGGCTGACCGCACCTTCCTCGCTTTTTTCTTAACCTCTTTTACATCTTCAAATCACTGTCCTTTCATGCCCCTCTGCATTTGTGGAAACAAAAAGAAATCACATGGAGAGAAGTCAGGTGAGTAAGGTACATGGCAAGAGAGGCAAGCTGTTTTTGCTAAAAACTGTCACTCTGAGATGGCTGTGTGAGCAGGTGCATCGCCATGGTGGCATAACCAGTCTCCCATCTGCCACAAACTGTTTTGGTCACAAACTGTTATGCAATCTTATCAGAACTTCTAAATAGAAAGCTTGATTAACAGTCTGACCTGGTGGAATGAACAATGCACTACTAGTCGACATCTTTGTCTGTTTGGGAAGTTGACAGACATCCAGAATGAGGTTTGTCATCAATTGACATTTCATCTTTTTTGAAATGAGAAAACAACTCGTAAACTTGAGTTTTTCCCATAGCTCCGACCTTTTAAGCTGTGTTCAACATCACAACAGGTTCTGTGGTATTTTTTCCCCCCAGAGTGGAAACAAAATTTCACAACAGCCTCACACTGTCCTCTTAAATCAGCCATCACAAAAATCAAGGTTCAAGTGAAACTCCTTTTACAAAAAAATTCACTCTGACCAGAGAGAACATTCCCAGGCAACACCACTGGGTGCACTAATTCAGAGCAAGTTGCTGGATGTTCGCCTAGCAGGAAAAATGCATACTACAAAAGCACCACTCCGCCTAGAGCAATTCCAGTTTTTTTGGGGGGTACCCTCTCTGTATTCTAGTTAGTGCACTCTCAGTAGAAACAAACAAGACCAAACGTTTCACCAAAGAAGGTCCTTCCTGGAACTGTCCTGCTCTTTGTAAAGAGAGGAGCATGCACGCATAGCTTTCCAGCTGCCTGCTAGAGGCTGATTGCCTGCAGGCAAACCGCGTGGAGGACAGTGTGTACTGTGAAGACCAGAAACAAACAAGCAAACTGGCTGTTCTTTCTGTTCGCCTGGAACACCAGTTTCCGTTGGAAAGAGCAGCTGACAAACTCTGATTCTTCAGCTATGGGTGTTTGCAGGCAGACATTGTCAGAAAAATTAGTGGATTGAGATGGCCACTTTAAGGAAAATAACTGGTGGGTTTGTTGCCAATGACAAAATGCAAGTTCTCAAGTTAAAATTTGAATTTGGGGAAACTTTCATTCATCATTGTGAGTTTGACAGCATCCTGATCTTAAAAAAAAAAATAGATGAGATCTATGAGGTTACTAACAACTGGGATTTTTAAAAATACTGTATTGTGAGAAGTGTCAACATTTGGAAGATCTGCATACCTCAGTGAGCTTTTATTTTCCAGATAACTGAAGTCTGATGTTACAAAACTATGTATGTGAAAAAATTATTTATAGCATATACCACATAATACTAATCTTAAGAAATGACCACTTGTTGAGTTTTGGTATAGTATCAAAGAAAAACATATACACTTACCTGAAATAGTTATTAAATATTTCCTTTTTTAATTATCTGTGTGAGGAAAGATTTTCTTCATATTGTTAACCCAAAGAACTTTTTGCAACAGATGGAATGGAGAGCAGATATAAAAATCTAGATATCTTTTATGAAGCCAGACATTAAAGAGAGAACAATGAAGTATTCTGGAATTCCCATTCATTGCAAATTTATCCAAAGTTTGTTATGATTCACACAGTCGAATGCCTTCCATAGTTAATAAAACACAAATAAACATTTTTCTAGTGTTCTCTGTTTTAAGCCAAGATCCATCAGATGTCAACAGTGATATCCTTTGTTCCACATTCTCTTCTAAATCCAGTATGAATTTCTGACAGCTCTCTGTCAATGTACTGTTGCATCTGTTTTTGAAATATTTTCACACACTTCTTCTTGCATGTTGTAGAACAGCTATTGTACAATAATTTCCACATTCTATTGAGTCAATTTTTCTGTGGAGTGTGCACAAATATGGATCTCTTCCAGTCACTTGGCCAGGTTTTGTGTCAACTTGACTGGGCTTGAGTTCTCAGTGGTTTGGCAGTGGAGCCCTTTCCCATACTGTGATCTACCGTAATATCCCTGATGGGATGCTGTGAACAAAGCCGTTACTCAGGTCACAGCCATGGTGCTATCTTTGGGGGTGTGGCCTACTTGATATTTAAGTAGAGAATTGTGGAGAACTTGACTCTTCTTGCTGGCCTGGATCCCAGACCCAGGTAACTCCTCACAATGTTTGGGGGTTTAGCGTTGTTGCAGAATTACGTATGTTACAGCATTTACAGTAGTTGTCTTTTAGTCTTGTGTGCCTCTCAGTGTCTTCATTGACTTCCTTCACATTGTGTTGACTTTCCCTTTACTGTGATTTGCCTTTCCCTACACCAGAGTTAGCGTGTGTCTTCTGTCTAGTAAAGGATTCTCTTCTCCCCCTCCTATCCCTGGCAGCAATAAAAAGCTCATTGCTTTCTGTGTGTAAACCTAGTTTTTACTTTTCCTAAAGGTGGTCTCAGTCAGCATGCTGTCTTTCAGATTTGCTCATGTTATAAGATGTTTAGAGACCACGTCATTGAGTGGTAGTACTCCATTGTATGTACCTGTGTCAGTTAGATTTTATGCCAACTTGCGCTTGTGTAGGGTGGAGTCCAACCTGTCAATCAAGTCACTGCCTAGTGATGCCTCCTTGGAGGTGTGACCTTTTTATAAGAGAGAGACTAGAGACCTCACCTTTCTCTTCCCCTTCAGTGTCCCGCTTGCCTGCTGGGACTGTCTGTCTCCAAGGGTTGCCACATGTGGCCTGCTGACCCTGGGAGCCAACCTCTGAACTGTCACAACCCTGCCTTGTTCCCATTGATATCGGATCAACACAATTCTGCACCCACCAGCCTGTGATCTCCCTACTCCCCACTTTACCTTTCTGTGTCATCAGCCTGCAGCCACATGAGTCTGAAGAAGGCTCCAGCTAACATCAGACCTCTGGACTTCAGTTAGACTGGACTGGGATGCCTTTTGATATGAAATCACTTCTTTATATAAAGTTACTTCTTATACATGTATGTGTCAATGATTTTGCTTCTCTAGACAACTCAACTTAAACTAGTACCACATGTGGTTTATCCAATCATCCACTGATATACACTTAAACTGTTTCCATCTTTTTTCTATTGTGACTAATGCTGCAGAGAACATGGGTATGTTTATGCTATTCATATCACTATACCTATTTTTCAAGGAGATATACCTAGGAGTGGGCTTACTGGTTTGTATGGTATTATGGTTTTTAGCTCTTTGATGAACCATCATGCC
>NW_022111368.1:24594997-24619140 GCF_000313985.2 Echinops telfairi | reverse complement strand
TAATTTAGGTAGTACCAATTATCTAGTTTATCTTCTGTTATTTGTTTGTTATTTATGTTTGATAGTGTATTTATATCATAAATTAAGACTCCTAGATCTTGCCATCCTCACTTCTTAAGGAGCATTCTGACTGCACTGCTTCTAAGACAGGTTTGTTTTTTGTTTGTTCAAGGTAATTTCAATACCCTGTCCCATAATTAAAATACATCAATTCCTTTACAGTCTTCCTTACTCATTATCCAACTTTTGCATGGATATGAGGTGATTAAAAATACCATGGCTTAGGTCAGGTGCACCTTATTCTTCAAAGTTATATTATAAATGAATACATCATTTATGGTACATAAATGGCTGAATTACAGTCAATACGATGTATACAAAAGTGATCTAGGCTACGCCCAGAGTTGCCCTTTCAGAACATGCCATGTGATCTTGCAATTTTCTTCTGGTACTATGCTATGTGCTGTAGAAGGCAGGCACACAAAATGGAAGCAACTATTATCCCTTAGTTAAGACTTGGGGGAGTGTTGTGTGACCTGCATGGGGCGACATAAGCAAGGAGTAAACATTCATCATGTTAGGCCATGGATAGTTCAGGACATATGTGTCACTTCACCTAGCCTAATCTGCTTCGTTATGCCTTCTATTGCAGTGATGATAATACTGAACTGAGAGACAGGAGATGTAAGTTCTATGAGGTTGAGCTATAAGAAATTGCTGATAGTGAATTCTTTGGGATCTTCAAGGTAGCAGTTCTTAAGATTCACCCTACCAGTTCTACCTCTATGGAAAGGTAGATATGTTAAATATCATCTTTATCTCATTTTTCTTATCTATAAACACCAGACCTAAAGACAGACATAGAACATACCACCCCAAAACATTAGAATACACCTTCGCAAGCACAACCAGCACATTCTCTCGAAAAGACTGTGTGCTAGGCCCATGAAACCAAACTCAATAGATTTTAAATGATTGAAATCATATGAAGTATATTCTCTAATCACAGGGAGCTAAATTAAAAATCAACATCCAAAGGACATTTGAGAAATTTACAAACATATGAAGATTAAAACGCACTTAAGATCAAAGAGTTCAAGAAGAAATGAAATTCAAAAATACTTTGAGATGAATGAAACAAGCACATTATGCAACAAATAGATGATATAGTAAAAAAACAAACGACAACAAAAAAGCACTCCAAAATGTATGGCTACAAATTCCATATTAAAAGAGAGAAATATTTCTTTTAACTTTTAACCTTAGGAAGCATGAAAAAGAAGAGCAAATGAAACTTAAAGCAAGCAGGAGGAGCGAAATAAAGAGTAGCATCCTCATGAAAGCAGCAGTCAAGAGGTCAAATGATGCATTGCACTGGGTACCTATGCTGTGTGCAAAGTGGTGAAGTGTTGAAGTGTTACTTTGAAAACTGAGGCGCAACTTCCCAAGCCAGGGTCTTTCAGTTGCCTCATATACGTGTGAAAGTTGGACACGATTAGAAAGGCCAAACATTTGATGCATTTAAATTATAGTGCGGACAAAGAATGTTCCAAGTACCATTATCTGCCAAAAGAACCAACAGCTATATTTGTTGTGAAGAAATACAACCAGAATGTTTATTAGATGGTGAGATGATGAGACTTTGGGCATGCCATCAGGAGAGATTTGTCCCTGGAAAAGGACATCAAGCTTGGTAAAGTGGAGGGCCAGGGGAAAAGATAAAGACTCTCAACAAGATGGATTGACACAGTAGCTGCAACAATAGGCTCAAACATAAGAACAACTGTGAGGATGGTGCAGCACCTGGCTGTGTTTCATTCTGTTGTACATAAAATTGCTATGAGCCTGAACCATCTCCACATTCTTAACAACAGCAGCAGAGTGGAAAAAAGTGAAAGAGATAATAGAAAAACAGTAGAGAAGATCAATGAAATCCAAAATTGGTTCTTTGAAAAGATCAAGATAATAAATAAGCCTTTAATAAACCTGACCAATAAGAAAGAAGGAAGTCTCTAGTAACTATATTCAGGAATGAAAGCAAGGACATTGCCAACTTCACAAAAATAAAAATGATTATAAAGGAATACTATGAACAGTTGTATGGCAATAAATTCGACAACCTAGATGAAATGCTTTTAGTTGTAGAGTAGCTAAGGCACCTGGAAGATATGGTAAAGTCAAAGCTGAACAGAAAATTTCAAAAGACAGCTCGAGAAGATAAAGTAAAATATGATAATGAAATGTTCAAAGACCTAGAGGTAGAAAACCAGGGAGGAAGAACACACTCAATAGATCTTAAACTGAAAGAACTCAAGAAAAATCTAAAGCTTTGCCTGGCAATTTGGAAAGATTCTATGGGCAAAATATTGAATGATGCAGGAAGCAGTGAAAGAAGATAGAAAGAATACAGAGTCACTCTACCAAAATGAACTAGTCAATATTCCACCACCTCAAGAGGTAGCATCTGAGCAAGAACCAATGGTATTGAAGGAAGAAATTCAAAGTACTGAACTGAAAGCAATGGTACTGAAGGGAAAAGTTTCAGCTGCATTGAAAGCATTAGCCCAAAGCAAGGCTCCAGGAATTGCTAGAATACCCATTGAAATGTTTCACCCAGCTGATAAAGCGCTGGAAGCACTTACTCATCCATTCCCAGAAATTTGGAACACAATTATTTGGTCAACTGACAGGAAGAGATCTGTATTTGTACCTAGTCTAAAGAAAATTGACCCATAAGAGTGCTCAAATTATTTAATTTTATCAAATATTTAAAGAATTATACCAGTCTTTCACCGATCACCTTCCCTGCTGTTTTTTTAAAAATTGTTTTATTGTGAATTAAGTGATGGTTTACATATCAGATAATCACATTTTACATTAACAACTTATTAAAACTCCCACAGGCTTATTCTGTCCTCCCCCATTTTTTTCATTTCCCTTTTGCAGAATATTATTTTCCTCTTCTCTCAAGTTAACACCTGTTTACACTCTAGCCTTTTGCTCCAGCTTCCTCCCTTCTCCTCCTATCCTGGGGAAACCACCAAAGTCCATTTCTTTCATCTTGTCTTACTTTCCTCTAGTTCCTAAATGTTTCCTCCCCGCTCCCACTACCATGACTGGAATTCGACCTTGCAAGTCTGGCTAGACCAGAGGATGTACACTGGTACAGATAGGAACTGAAAATCCAGGGAATCCAGGGCGGATGAGCCCTACAGGACCAGTGGTGTGAGTGGCGATACAGGGAGGGTAGAGGGAGAGTGGGTAGGAAAGAGGGAACCGATTACAGGGAACTATACGTGACCTCCTCCCTGGGGGACAGACACCCGAAAAGTGGGTGAAGGGAGACGTCGGACAGGGCAAGATATGACAAAATACCAATTTATAAACTATCAAGGGCTCATGAGGGAGGGGGGAGCCGGGAGGGAGGGGGAAAATGAGGACCTAATGCCGGGGGTTTAAGTGGAGAGGAAATGTTTTGAGAATGATGAGGGCAATGAATGTACAAATGCGCTTTACACAATTGATGTATGTATGGATTGTGATAAGAGTTGTATGAGCCCCTAATAAAATGATTAAAAAAAGAAAAAGAAAAAAGAAGCTGGGATATTCAAACAACTATCCTACCAGTGAGGCCTGCCTAGAAAGCCCTCCCACCGAGAGTGGTAGGTATCCAATAGGAAGCTGTGGGTGTGTAAGGGATAGATGGGCAGTGATGGGATTCGAGAAGGCTTGATTTTACAGTAGTCATCTGCTGAGGGTGGGTTTGAACTGTCAACACTTCAGTTAGCAGGCAAGTGCCTTAACATTGTGCCACCAGGGCTCCTTATGGCATAAAGATAGACATAGACCAATGTAATAGAATTGAGAGTTCAGAAATATACCTTCACATTTATATACAGTTGGTTTCTGACAAGGCAGCTGAGATAATTAAATGATGCAATAGCCTTTTCAACAACCTGTGCAAGAAAACTGGATATCCATATGCAAAATAATGAATGCATTAATTGTGATAAGAGTTGTACAAGCCCCCAATAAAATGACTTTTTTAAAACATACAAAAAATAAATAAATAATGAATTGGACACCTACTTCATACCATACACAAAAAGTCACCCAAAACGGATCATAAAACTAACTGCAATAGCTAAAACTATAACACTCTTAAGATAAAACATTTTAATTAAAAAACATAGATATTTGACACTTGGGTTAGGCAATAGTTTCTTAGACCTGACACTCTAAATATGTTACAAAAGAATAAAAAGGTTTTAATTTAAGCTAAACCATTGTGCTTCAAAGATATCACTAATAAAATTAAAGCACAGTCTTTATATGGAAGGAAATATTTGAAAGGCATACATCTTATAAAGGACTTGTTTCTACAATATACACAGAATTATTACAATTTAATAATGAAAAGATAAATAATAAAAATAGTCAAAAGTACTGCATAGACATTTTTCCAAATATGTACAACTAGCTGATCTGTACATGAAAACATGCTCAGTACCATTAATTAGAGATATCAAAATAATAATGAGATAACATTTATACCCACTATGATAACTATAATTTTAAAAAAAATCAATGAAAAATATTGGCAAGGCTGTGGAGACATTGATTCCTCATACACTACTGGCAAGAATGTAAAATGATGCAGCCATCACGGAAAACTTTTTTGGAAGTTTCTTAAACTGTTAAGTAGTTCCATATTACCCACCAATTTCACTCCTAGGCACATACCCAAGAGATGTGGAAATGTGTGTACAGAAACACTCATAACTGAGATATCTATAAAATAGCGGATGAATAAGCATTGCAGTTCACTGCATCATTTGTATGGATCTAATGAATAAAATAGTGGGTAGAAAGAATGATCAGCTATCAATTGTTAGGTGCCAATGAGTCAAATCTGACCGACAGCGACCCCATGCACAACAGAAGGAAACGCTGCCCAGTCCGACACCATCTTCATCACTGTTCCTGTGCTCGGGCCCATTGCTGCCCGCCCTGTGCCACTCCATCTCGTTGAGGGCCCTCCTCTCTCCTGCCATGCCGCTGCCAGATATGATGTGCTGTTTCTTCACAGACTAGTCTCTCCTGACAACATGTCCAAATTTCTATTCTGCCCTGGCTGTGCAGTTTGGTAAATCATTTAGTTTATGGCCTAAATTAAAATCTGTCTGCTATTTGAAAAGCTGCAAATGTTCCCCTTCAGCTCTAATACCCTATTCTATGGAAGCTAGACCTGGATCTATGCAAAGTCACTGTAAAGAACAGAAATTCATACCTAAGCTTAAGACCTGTATCACCACTTGTCTGTCACTGGAACTGTGGTGGCTTCAAGTATAAGCATTGAAATGAGTGTACAAAGTATGAAGCTAGAAACATTAGAAATCATAAAAATAGGCATGCAGATAGACATACTAGGCATTAGTGAGTTATAATAGCCTGACATTGGCCATTTGAGTTGGGCAATCATAGAGTTGACTATGCCAGGAGTAACAACTTCAGGAGAAATGGCATTGCATTCATAGAACATTTCAAGATCTGTCTAGAAGAACAATCAAGGCTGCCTGTGATAAGACAATATCTATAAGCCAACACGGAATTTCAATTAATACAACTAATACTCAAATTTAAACACCAACCACTAAAGCTAGTGATGAAAAATTGAAGATTTCCACCAACTTCTTCCATCTGAATTGGTCAAGATTACATTGATAACTGTTGACAACAGGAATTTGAAAGTTGGAAAATATGTTCTTGGTGATAGAAATGAAGCTGGAGATCCCAAGCTATAAATTTGCAAGACCAACAATTTCTTCATTCAAATACTTTTTTAAAATACCAAACAGTGACTGTACACATGGACCTCACCAGATGGAATACAGCAGAATCAGATTTACTACATCTATGGGAACAGATGATAAAGAAACTCAATTTCATCAGTCAAAATGAGGCCAGGGGCTGTCTGTGGAATGGGTCATTAATTGCTCATATGCAAGTTCTGATTGCAATTTTAAAAATGAAAACAAGACCACAAAAGCTAAAATACAAACTTGATTATATCCCACCCAAATTTAGAGAACATCTGAATGACAGATGTGACATGTATTGAACACTAATGTTCCAAGACTATTGAGTCATGAGATGACATAAAGAATACAATGCAAGAAGAAAGCAAAACATTATTCAAAAGACAAGAAACGACAAAATCAATGTCAGAAGAGACGCAGAAACTTGCTTTTGAACATAGATTAGCTAAAGCAAATGGAAGAAATCATGATGCAAGGAATGTTTCAAAGGGCATCTTAAGAAGACTAAAGTTTTATAATGGAACGTGCAAAATCCTGGTGTACGAAAAGCCCAATAAGCAAAACTGGATCAATATACAACATCATAATAAAAGAAGGAATAGGAATTGTCAAGGAGTTCAATGCAAATTATGTACTGCATTGGTCAAATCAGTTGCATGAGACTTCTTTGAAGTGTTAAAGAGTAAGATGTCACTCTGAGCAAAGTTGGACAGTGAATAAAGAAGACCACAGTAAAATTGATGCACTTGAATTATGGTGTTAGTTAGCAGAGTTTTTAAAGTCCCAGAGGAACAAATCAATCTGTCTTGAAAGAAGTACAAGAATGCTCCTTAGAAGCAAGGTTGGTGAGATCTTCCTCACATATGTTCAGCATATTATCTGGGGAGAAAAGTCTTTGGGAAAGGACATCATCGTCCGTCGCAAAGGAGAGGGGCAACGAACGACGGAAAAGTGGAAGACTCATGACCAGATGGATTGACACAGGGGCTGTAACAGTGGCTCAGAGTTAATAAGTATTCTGTGGGTGGCACAGGACGGGGTGGCATTTTGTTCTTTGTACGTAGGTCGCTATGAGTCCGAACGAAGAGGACAGCACTTAACACAACAAAGCCCTGCAACAAAAGTTGCAAGGTGTGAAAGGAGAGATGTGCAAGTAGGAAACCTTTATCCAAAGAGAAGAAAATAAGAAATGCATAAGCAGATCTGTGTGTTTGCGTGGCACATGGTTAGATAATTAACACATCCAGTTGGTTGAAGATATAATTACTATTTTCTCTCCAATCACAGAAGAATGGGACCTGTTTTTCCAAGTTTCCTAATAATAATGAGAGTGCTGAATAAAGCCCACTTGCTGTTTATCTTCCCCCATCCCCCCACCCCGCCCCCCGCCGCACAGGGTGTATTGTTCAGAATGCAGCAGTGGGATCATCTCTGATGGCAAAGTAATATGCCAGGTTGACATTTTGAAAAATTTGTCCTATTCCTCTCTTAATATTGAGTTCACATAGCATGGAGAAAGTTATTTCTCTCAGATAAAAACCTATTAAAAATGAAGCACGAGGAGACAGTGAGTATTAAGGAGTGCCAAACGCCTGCTGACTTATTGCTAAAGATTGTTTTAGGATCGCCACCAGAGAAACTCTATCAAGTGCAACACTGGATCCTTACCATGCTTGTGCCTTGTGTTCTTCTCCACCCAAATCTCTCTAGCAATAATGAGTTAGTGTAATGGAAATACCTTGATTCTTTTACAGTTGAGAAGTGTGTTCCCATTTACCATTAATTCTCAAACCTGGATATCATTCCCGATACATCATCAGGGCTGTGTGTAAAGAAATGAAGATCAATAGACCCAGTACCCCAGATATTCTTACTCTAGTTTTTCCTGGGGCTGGGGTGGGGGGGCCAAAAATTGGCATGACTTAAAGGTAAAATCCAGGTGAATCTTGGAGACTCTAAATTATCTTAATGCTAAGAATGCTTTAGCCAAAAAAACCCCCCAAAAAAACCCCAAACAAACTAAATTCACTGCCATCAAGTCAATGCAGACTCAGCGACCGTATAGGCCAGCATAGAACTTCCCCGGTGAGTTTCTGAGACTGTAACTCTTTATGGGAATAGAAAATCCCATTTCTCTCCCCTGGAAGAGTTGGTGATTTTGAAACTTCAGAGTTGTGGACAACACCCCAATACATAACCACTACTGAAGTATAATTTACTTACAGTAAAATATACTAATATTAAGAATACAATTCAAAGAATTTCCACAAATATATCCACCCATTTAACTATCACCCACATTCACATAAAACTTTCTTTGACCCTTGTAAGGTCCTTGTGTTTCTTCCTCATCCAAGATATGCATATATATTTTGAAAAAAACCTTCAGCCTTACAGAAGAGAGACCCTGACTTTTAAAAGCTTCCAGAGAATTCCAATGGGCAGTCAGGTTTGGGAACATTGATCAAGTCGAGATCCTAAATTTCGAGAGGACTTCAGTTCTAAGATGCCACTGGGTGTGAGACACTGAACATTAAAGGGAGCCTGTGGGCACACTGAAATGCTTGCTAGGTGACCACCTGGATCCACTTATTGAGTGGAAGTGGGAGAAATGCAGCAATAAATAGACGGGTTGAGTCTAGCCATTGACACCCATGGATGTGGTTTACAAGGAACTAGAGGAGAAAATGAGAGCAGGTTGACTGGTCTGAAGTTCATGACCTAGCACAATGGGGCCATGGTCTAAGGCAAGGTGACCATTGGAAACCCTGGTGAGGCTAAGTGAGGCAGCCCACATTGAGTTGACCAGAACTTGACTAGATGAAGAGAAGATATTTGACCTTGGGAACTGGTGCATATTGCTGCAGACTTTATGGATGACCTGTCCTGATTTGACTTTGCTTATGGATGTGGATTTCACAAGGCTCCAACTGGAATGCAGATTCTTCACGTCAAAGAATATGATTGTCTCCTCAGATAACTGGCTTGATGTAAGTGGGCAGTATAAGAATTGGATACCCAAAATTGGGGTGATAAAGACAAGAAGTGGCTGGTTTATAACCTTTCATAGGTAGGGGGAATATATTTATAGGATTATAAGATTAGGTGTAGTGTTACTTAACTGAAATTGTTAGGCATAGTATATTTTTTGTTTTGTTCACTTATAGAATGTTATGTGTAAATGAGGATGGCTCATGTTGAATTATATGCATTTTAGTTTTATTCTGTTAGATACAGATATGATTTTATTATTGTTTGTTTGAATATTATATATGGCTTAAGAGTTATGTTAAAGTATCAAATTGACAAGAGGTGCTCTGTGGTAGTTACATAATCTGGTGTCAATTTGGGACTTGAGAGGATTAAGTGTGAAAGGGGTGGAGTCTAGTCTCTCAATCGGGTTATAGCCAATGAGGCCTCTGTGTGGACCTGGCCTTCTCTTGAGAATTCTGGGAACTCTGATATTTCCTCCTTGGAGGCGGGAAACATCCTCTCTCTTGGCTCACTTCCTTGGAAACTCTCTACTGATGAGACTCAAGACTCACTCCCTGAGAGACACTCTACTGACAAGACACATGGCACTACACTGACTGACCCCGTGCCCTGGGAGCTGGAGGAGCCATGTGGAGACCCCTGCCAGCACTGAGATGCTTCTACCACCACTGGCTTGTGATCTTCCTACATTCAGCATTACTGCATGTGTTTTGAGAGTCTGAAGAGGACTTTATAGATTGGTATCGGACATATGGGCTAATATCAAACTTAATGGACTTGATCTGGACTGGGCTGTGATGTTTTCTCAATATTCAACTGCTCTTGTGTATAAACCTTTTTCTTATATGCATGTGAGTTTCTATGGATTTGTTTCTCTAGTCAACCCAGACTAACACACCAAGTAATCATATATGCATACAATATATACCCATTCTTTTTCAGTGCTACACTCAAAATTTTAACCTAACTCTTCTTTTCTTTCAGAGTCTAAAGCAGGGGTCCTCAAACTATAGCCTGCGGGCTACATGCGGCCCGCCGAGAACATTTATGTGGCCCGCCGGGTGTATTTGCCCCATTTTGTTTTTTACTTCAAAATAAGATATGTGCAGTGTGCATAGGAATTTTTTCATATTTTTTAAAACTAAAGTCCGGTCCTCCAATGGGTCTGAGGGACAGTGAACTGGCCCCCTGTTTAAAAAGTTTGAGGACCCCTGGTCTAAAGATTCCCTGGCAATAACAACAGCTTTGTAGAAAAACTGCCAATAGTGCCCTGAATGCTGGATCCTAATGGCTTTAGAAATCCTAGAACGGAGGGAAGGCATCCTGGTGGGGCAATCATTAAGGGCTGGCCTGCTAACAGAAAGGTCTGTAGTTCAAGGCTACCTGTCCCTAAGTGAGAAAAAGTTTGCTCTTATACAGTTTACAGCCTTGGAAGCCCTATGGGATAGTCCTATTGTGGTCACTCTGAGTTGGAATTTATATGATGGTGCATTACGACAAGGACTGAGAGTGATTCTGAAGCACTAGCATTTTATCTAGATTTCCTATTTGGTCAAAATCTGTTTGGTTTCCTCCCCATCACCCTCTTATTTGGACCAATTTACTACTGAATGTTCAGCAGCTTCTCTTCAAAGGTGGCCAGAGACTTTTGTCAAAAAATATTTCAGTGCAGTGGGATAGACCTTTGCAAAGTATATGTTGACTATAATAACCTTGCCAAACTTAGCAGTTTCTGTGATTTGGAAAGTGTGATAATTCCCCTTGCCTTGCATACCCAGTGATGCTGTTTCAATGCTACATCATGGTTATAAGCCTTTTCTTTGTTACGATATTTTAAGTGAAAATTAGGAATACAAATTCAAGTTAACATTCACTTGCATGTGGGATCACCCAAGTAACTTACCTAACTAGGAGCTAATGGATTGAGCAGGTGCCTTCCCAGCCCCAGCAAGTGTACGTCAGGGCAGCAATGACAAATGTGTTAAAGCTTTCTAGTGGCTGGCCAAGTCCCTAGGTCAGTGGTTCTCAACCTTCCTAATGTCACGACCCTTTAATACAGTTCCTCATGTTGTGGTGACCCCCCAACCATAAAACTATTTTCGTTACCATTTCATAACTGTAATTTTGCTACTGCTATGAATTGGGCGACCCCGTGAAAGGGTCATTCGACCCCACCAAAGGGGTCACAACCCACAGGTTGAGAACCGCTGCCCTGAGTAAAACAAATGGTTAACTGTTTGTCTAAGGCTGCTTTATCTAGAGAAGCAAAACCATTGGCACACAGAAAAATTTCACACACACACAACACACACACACACACACACGCAAAGAGAGCGAGAGCGAGAAAAAGAGAGAGAGAGAAGAGAGAGAGAGAGAGAGAGAGAGAGAGATGGTACAATGAGCTACTGATTGGGCTGCTAACTGCAAGGTCAGCAGTTCAAAACCCACCAGCCATCTCTCCATAGGATAAAGATGAGACTGTCTATTCCTTTTAACGAGTTATAGTCTTGAAAACCACAGGGACTGTTCTACCCTGTCCTATAGCATTGCTATGAGTAGGGGTTGACTTGATGGCAGTGAGTTTGATATATATATAATATATATTGATTGTATAGTATATATAATATATTACATATGAGTTTGATTATATATATAATTTTATATATTTGATATAATTTTTATATAGTTGATTATATGTATAATTTATATTTATGTCAATGAATGAATTTGAGGTCAGCAGGTGACATAGCAGGCCTCTGATAACTCTCAGGATCAAAGGCAATATGGTAGCCCCTGGGCTCAAGGCTCAAATCTGTAGAACTGAAAGTTAATGAGCTAGATGCTATGTCCACACCTAGATGCAGTGTCCACACCCAGCAAAAAATAAGTATGCATTTCCATACATATTTTGGAAGCAAGCCACTCTTTGGAGGCAATTAATTACCCTAGGGCTGTGATCTTCATAATGATGTTGCATTACACAATAATATTTTGGAGGTTTAGAACTGTAGTAAGCCATGGGAATTAGTAGATGTTTACTGCCAGACCACTGAGAATCCTGGTCCAACCAAGTTGACACAACACCTTAACTATTACAGTACTGTGCTACTAACTGAAAGGTTGTCAGGGCAAGCCCACCCAGAGGTACCTCAGAAGTAAGACTTGATGAATCTGCTTCCATTGACTATGCCATATATACTCGTGTATAAGCCGAGTTTTTTCAGCACAGTTTTAAAGCAGTTTTTGTGGTAAAATTAGGTGTTGGACAGTGCAAGATATGACAAAACAATATTCAGTTAGGCTTATACTCAAGTATATACGGAAAACCCTGTGGAGCAGTTCTACTCTGCATGTGTAGGTCACCCTGAATCACAATCATCCTGATGGTAACTAACAACAACAACCACAGTAGTGGTAAGAGGCAAATTTAAATATCAATGACACTCTGAGCGAGTCAGGGTGTGATGTAGCAATGATGAAACATACAACTTTCCTTTAGTTCCTAAATGCTTCCTCTCCACCCACCCCCATCATGATCCCAATTCTACTTTATAAATCTGGCTAGACCAGAGGATGTACACTGGTACAGATAGGAACTGGAAACACAGGGAAACCTGGGCGGATGATCCCTTCAGGACCAGTGGTGTGAGTGGTGATACTGGGAGGGTTGAGGGAGGGTGGGTTGGAAGGGGGGAACCGATTACAAGGATCTGCTCTACATATAACCTCCTCCCTGGGGGACAGACAACAGAAAAGTGGGTGAAGGGAGATGTCGGACAGTGCAAGATATGACAAAACAATAATTTATAAATTATCAAGGGTTCATGAGGGAGGGGGGGTTAGGGAGGGAGGGGAGAAAATGAGGAGCTGATGCCAGAGGGCTTAGGTGGAGAGCAAAAGTTTTGAGAATGATGAGGGCAATGAATGTACAAATGTGCTTTACACAATTGATGTATGTATGGATTGTGATAAGAGTTGTATGAGCCCCTAATAAAACGATTTTTAAAAAAAGAATGTCCTAAGAATGAGTGCTTCTGCCAGTTGTGTATAGAAACCACTTTATTAATGGCCACTGATAAGCAAGTCCATTCATTCACAGACATTTATTAAATGATTATTATGTGCCAAAGGAGCCCTGGTGTCCAATGGCTAAGCAGCTGGCTACTAACCAAAGGTCAGCTATTTGAACCCACCAGCTGCTCCATGGGGGAAAGATGTGATCTGATTCTGTAAAGATTATAGTCTTGAAAAATCTATGGAACAGTTCTACTCTGTCCTGTAAGGTCATTATGAGTTGGAACTAAGCTGATGGCAAAGGGTTTTATACTTGCCAGATATTGTCTTGGTCAAATAGTTTGAAAAACCACTGATCTGGAACATTATTATAGGAAATATTAAGGGTTATTTTTGCAATTTTAACTCTTCTGAAATCAGTGTGTACTGGTGGAAGAATATT
This sequence comes from Echinops telfairi, assembly GCF_000313985.2. Taxonomy (NCBI): domain Eukaryota; kingdom Metazoa; phylum Chordata; class Mammalia; order Afrosoricida; family Tenrecidae; genus Echinops; species Echinops telfairi. Next base: position 24,605,871 of record NW_022111368.1, on the reverse strand, counting down.
GAAAAATGTAGAAGGATTCTGGGACTATGTACAGAGCCAATAGCTAGCAGAACCCCAAACCCACAGATACCATTTACAGCAAAGCCAGATTAGGGGGTGTCCATCACATTAAGAGTGAGTGAGAGCAAATGACAGACTTGACCCGCAGCAGTGTCTCATCTGTGTGGGAGGAGACAGACAGAAGCACAGGTGCGATATCTGAAAGGCCCAACAGAGAAAATGAAGAAATCCAGAGTACCACATTGTACAAAGTGGGGAGCAGATGCAGCAGTGTGGGGAGATCGGTCCGCAGCAGGTGAGAGCCCAGCTCTACAGTAAGAACGAAAGTAGCTGGAGCAGGCTCCGGTGTGCCTTCAACTGGATTCCAAGTCGCAGTGACACTATCCGGCTGAGTAGAACTGCCCCCAGGGTTCCCAAGGCTGTAATCTTTATAGAAGCAGACTGCCACACTGTTCTGCAGAGCAGCTGCTGGGTTCAAATCCCCATGGTTAGCACAGGGTTAGCACAGGGGTGCTCAATACGTGGATCGTGATCTACTAACTGATCTCAAATGTAGTGTGGGTAGATCGCATGTCATTAAAAAAATAGACGTAAGCCTACCATCAATCCCGTCACTTAATTGATATACAGCGCAGCCAATCAGATGCAATCTTCGGTGTAAAACGCATGCGCAAACAACTGCGCTAAGTGCAGCAAAACTGACAAGTTATTGCCAATTTTAAGACCTTGGGTTTTTTCTCTTAACCATAAGAAAGGCTATTAAAATGAGTGGGGGAGCTGGACCAAGTAAGAAGAAAGAAATGTGTCACTTTCATACGGAATGGGAGATTTTGACACTACAAGCCCACATTCAGCTGAAGCCCAGAGGCATGAACAGTTCTGGAACTTACTCGCAGAGGGAAAGTACCCAAACATGAGAAATTGTGCTACCTCCTTGACTGCATTATTCAGCTCTACTTCATGTGGGTCAGCCTTTTCCCACATAAAAATCATTAAGTCCAAGTACCGTTCCACCATGACGGAGGATCATTTGGAAGTGTGGTTGAGGCTGGCTGTCAGCAGCTACTGTCCGTACTATGCATCCCTGACTCATTCCATTCAGTGCAAGTCATCAGAGTAAACTCAGGTAAAAACTCAGGTAATGACAAAAAATGTACATAGTTAATTGTGTTATGTTGTGCAATATGGACTCATGCCGTTATGCAAGGTGCATAAACATGCATTGTATATATAAAGAATTCTCAATATATTTATGAATAAATGTAATAGATAAATAAAAATAAATATATGTTTTGCATTTTTGTAGTTGGTAGATCATTTTGACTTGATCATTTTATACGTAGCTCGCATGCTGACAAAATGTGAGCACCCTTGGGTTAGCAGCTCAGCTTGTAACAATTGAAGTACAGAGGGTCGTAGGATCGTCTTTCTCAAACTGAAAAACCTGTTTCAGGTTGCTTATGCACACGGAGTAAGCTCTGGTGGACCCTCTGACCATGGACCAGGAATGTGAATAGCCTGGCTATCATGCACACTGCATTGGAAAGTGGATTGTTGCAGATGCATTTGGATTAAAATTTAGCACCCTATCATTTGATCTCCCTTATGATATATTTACATTTGTTCTAGCCTTTAATATTTTCTACTTTCTTTTCTATTGAGGTTTTTAATCGGTTTCACTTTGTTATTCTTGTTGGTTTTTTGTGGTTTACTTTCAAATGTTTTTCTCTATATGAAATCCAGGATAGGTGAATCTATAGACAATAACTGGATTAATGGTTTCTTGGGGAGATGACGGGGGAAGTTGGGGGAAAATGAGTAGCTAATAGCGATGAGAACAAGAATGAAGAAAGTGTTCTAAAACGGATTGTGGTGATCATTGTACAGCTCTTCTTGGTGTGATTGAGTGATTGAATTGTATGATATGTAAATTTGCTGCCAATAACTGTTGAAAAATTTTTAATAGCACTCTGGCTGTAGGAGGCTTACCCTTAAAAAAAATCCCTCAAACTCACTACCATGGAGTCAATTTTGACTCATAATGACCCTATAAGACACGGCAGAATGGCCTGTGAGTTTCCAACGCAGGAGCTCTGGGAAGAGAAAACCCATCTTTCTCCCTTGCAGTTCGGAGCCCAACGTGTCATCGCTAGGCTCCCAGTCCTTACCAACCCTCAAATGGACCTGCTTGAGCTGCCTTCTAGGCTGGGGCTCCACTCTTAGGGGACACTTTGAGAAATGAAACCAGAATTAAGTAGAAGGGGCACTATGAATGAAATAGAGAGAAGATCCAATCCCAAGTGGGGAGGGTTAACAGAACCAGGAAACACCAGAAGGCAAGCTGTCAGGTGTTTGAACATGTACAAACTCAATGCAAGAGATACACTGTGGAGTAAGAAACGCTTCCCTGAATCCTTCTCTAATTCTGAACATCCAGAAAAAACCTGACTCCACATAGAAATGAGCCAGTGGAAAGACTTATGGTCAAACCCTAGGCAAAGCTATTATAAGAGAATAAGGGATAGAGTGACATCCCTTTTCAGAAAAAGGTTCCTACAAAATAGTATAATCTGTTATTTCAAAATGTGCTCAAAAGCATTAAGAAAATGACACAAGATGAAAAAGAAAATAAATCAGAATTAGAAAACCTCAGAAATGAGTCGACAGAATTCAGGGAAGAATTAGAAATAAAAGGGAAAAAATCAGAAATAAGTAAACTAGATAGGATAGAGGCATGAATAAACATTAAACTGGAAGAAAACTAGAAAAAGAAGGGAAACATTAAAAGAAAAAGAGTCAAGAGAAAGTGACAAATATTGAAAGTAACAAAGAACAACAATGAAGCTGAGAAATAAGTACTGAAAACTGTAAGAAAACTTCCGGGACATATTTTAAAAGAAGAGGAAGAACTTGGAACTCCACATGCAGGTACACCATGCCCCTGAACAATCAACCCATTCTGATTAGCGTCAAGAAATTCAAAAATATTAAGAAAATGTAATATTTTAAGAAATAGTTTTGACTTTTAAGAAAAACAATTTTCAAATGAGGCAAAAATAAGTAAGTAAATAATTATTTGGGATCAATCGCCCCCACACACAAAAAGAGCATGTGATTTGTAAGGAAAATTATCAGACTGTCATCAGAATTTTTGATGGGAGGAACATATCGTGCAATCTTGCCTACTATTGAATTTTTTGACATGCCTTTCAAATTCCTTTCCATAATAGGCTTCTCCTCCGTGTTTTCATTTCTTGATGATTGCTCTATTGAAGAACGTATGACCCATGAAAGGAGTTTCTCACACTCTGACTTTTGCTGATTGCCCATTCCTGGGGCATTTCACCAAATTCTCTGCCCTTTGTATTTACGGTCAGTTGGCAACTAGATCAGAAACTGAAGGAGAATCAGGTTCAATTCCTTTGACAAGACCATGGGTGGATTTTGGCAGCTAGAGACATGTAACTTCTGGCTGTCTCATCTTTTTGTGGTCATATCAGTCACTGATGCTTTGAGAGTTGTACAATGTGATATTCCAATTCTATATTTCTAAATTAGTTGTAATGCTTTCATAAAGAAATACTATCTCCCCTTTATTATAATTATCCAGGGGTTTAGATCACATGGACAGGCAGTAGCAGTGCTTGATTCTTTTCCTGCACCCACTAGCTGCAATATAATCCCATTTGTTGACAAGTCCACTCTTGCCAATTGATGGCTTACAAAGATCCTGAATAGCTAGGGGCTCTTTATGAATATGGTACCTAATATAATCAACTATGTACAATAGACAGCTTCAAACTTCGGTCTTTTCGATTTTGGTTTACAGATTCCAAACACTCAAAGGAAATGAAAGCCAGAAAACTTTGGAATTGATATAAAAGAAAAATAAATGTCCCTTTTCCCCATCATGGCAGGTTCCCTTTTTTTCTAAAAAATTCATTTTAGTGTCTTTTCATGCAGATGGTTAATGGCCTGAGATGAGCTTAGGATTTGGCTTCATCCCTTCTGATAAATGTGGTGGTGCAGTGGTATGAGAGCTGGATAATGATCATGGCAGGAATCCTGTGGCCATCACACTCTGGGAAAGGGAGTCAGCCCATGAATTAGCCTGCATGTCTCCAACCATAAAATTACTGACATGAGAAATGGGGGACTAAATGTGGTGTCACAGTCCGGTTTTATTTCCCTCGGCCATTTGCTTCCTCAGCAGTGGGTGTCCTGTGCCTCCATGAGTTCTGGGTCGGATGCTCGGATGGTGTCCTGACAGGTAATAAAAATTAGATTTCTGAGGAAGAGCGCTGTTAAATGACATAACGTATGGTTCGAAATGAAAAACTGAGTTGTGACCTCTGACTATGAGTGAGATGGCGAGTTGTGAGAATTAGTCATGATGGACTGTAAACCGGAAAGGCCAGGATGCCCGCTGTGGGGAACAGTCAGCAGGACATGGTGGTGGTGTCGCTTGTATAATGACCTCTAAAGGGCAAATTTGAGTCATAAAACTGTCTTAGAAAACTTCCATCCATTAGGGCTGCTTAGGAGAGGGCGAAAATGATACGTTAAGTAGTTAGATGGCTGTGATGGAACCAGGCTGCAAGAGAGAGAACCCCAGAGACATTTCCCTGGCTTCGGGGGAGTCCTCTGCTTTATTTGTTTGTTGTTATTGTTGTTGTTGTTTGCATATAAGTGTCTGTGTTTTTCCAAGACCCGTATCAGAATAACTTTCCAAGTCACGAGTGTGTCTAAGGCAATGGCGAAAGGGATGTTCAGGAGCCTGCTGTCAGGAGAGAGAAGGCAGATGGGACTGAAAAGCACAGTGAATGACTCTCAAGGAAACACAGGAAATAGGGCACTTCTGTCTGAGCTGAGCGGGGTTTCTCAAAGTTAGTTGGAAAACACTCCTCTCAGAAGCTTGTTTACAATGCAGAGTCCTGGGCGCCACAACCAGCGATTCTCATCCAGAGTCTTCAGTGGAATTCAAGTCCCTGCATTTTTCATGATGGCCTTGGGTGTCTCTGAAGCAAGTGGCCTGGTGACAGCATTCAGAGAAACGCTCTCCTGAGGATGAGGGGTTTGTATGCGGGCTTCATGAAGAGAACAATGGATAGGACAACATGCCCGAACTCTGGGAATGGTACTAAAAAGTGGGCATGGTGATCATTTTCCTCACACACCTAGAGCGATCCATATCCACACCCTCTGAAGTTGTCAACTGAAGTAGCATGTAGTCCCTGGGGAGCGAATGATAGGATTTCTGTTTCCGTGGGAACATTGAACCTTTCTCTTTTTCCAGTCTCAGATGGCTCCTAGAAATTCTACCCATCCACCTCACAGAGCCATTCCCTGTGTGACTCCATCGTCATTATTATAAAGTGACTCACAGGGGGCATCCTACTGATGCTGGATACACAATTTGTCTCTATAGATAAAGTACAGTATGTGCGTTGGGCAGCCTGGCTGATCATGTGGTTGTCTGGAAAAACTATGGACTGCGATCCTTACTCGGTTTTCCAATGAGCTGCAAATTAAGCTACAAAAGGAAACTATGACTTCTAATTTTGAAGCTAACATTCCTTCTGTGGTCACTTGGTTTCCCTCCTTGCCATGATCTATGTCTGTTTTCTGTTCTCTCTTAAAATTGTTCTTCTGTATTAATAATCTGAAATAACTCTTTGCCATCATTTAACAGAAATGTGTGCTCTGGGCACCAGAACATGGTGCTCTACTTCTGAAAAATCATTCAATGAAAATCCTATGCATCAGCGTGTTATAACCCCATCCCATTGGGGGCATCATGCATGACCAAGCAGAGTTTTGCTCCCGTGTGCAGGGGACCCCCATATGTCTACATTGGGGGTGGGGGGCACAGAGCAGAGCAGCAATACAAATACATCAGTCACATGCCATGGCTCAAATTCTGTCCTACCGTTTCCAGATCTATTTGTGTTTCCATCCACTCCTCCTTGGCTTGTGAATCAACATCTTGATTATTTCACAACTCTGGTGCCTCAATTTCCTTTTATCTCCCTATCTCCACTAATCTCTTTTCCTTGTCTTACATATTCAAGTCTTCCTCCTCTCTCTACATTTAATGTAACAGCTTGGTTTTTGTCTCTAGGCTTCCTTTCCCTCCTCTGGAAAGGAAGTCTTCTGAACAGACTGCTTTCTCTCTGCCGCTACCCCTTCCAGCCTCTGATGAGACAATTCACAAATAGCACTATACTTGTTAAGTCCAAAGGCTTCCCTCCAACCATCAGCCAACTCTTAGGTTTTTGAAGCCCCCTCTTCCTTGAAGCACTCTTCTCCTATAGAGCAGTGGTTCTCAACCTTCCTAATGCCGCGACCCTTTAATACAGTTCCTCATGTTGTGGCAACCCCCAACCTTAAAATTATTTTCGTTGCTACTTCATCACTGTAATTTTGCTACTGTTATGAATCATAATGTAAATATCTGATATGCAGGATGTATTTTCATTGTTACAAATTGAACATAATTAAAGCATAGTGATGAATCACAAAACAATATGTAATTATATATTGTGAAATATTTATGTGTTTTCTGATGGTCTTAGGCGACCCCTGTGAAAGAGTCATTCAACCCCCAAAGGGGTCGAGACCCACAGGTTGAGAACCACTGCTATAGAGCTCTCTTGATGACAAATTCTACTCTGATCTCTTCTTGGTTTTTGTTTTTCTCCTGCCCTTGAGGCAGTGATATTCCTCAAGGTCTCCTCATGGGTCTCCATTGGCTTCCATTCCATTCCTTCTCTCTAAGTTCGTTCCTTAGTGACTTGAACCACTCATTTACAAGTGTTACAATCATTCATATACATGTGCTGTTAATGATTAAATCTATACATGATTTAGATCTCTTTCTTAAGCTGAAGGCATGAATTCTAGCCACATCCTACATCCTGTCCACCGAGTCATCAGTCTAGGAGATACAGGTTGGGGTTAGTGCCATACTGTTCCCATCACCTGAGCCTACTTTCAGGTGTTGGGCCACTGCATCCTATTCACAGTCTTTTTTGTTTCTCTGTGTGCTTTGTTGATATACTAATTTAGAGTTCAGCACAATGTCTTTTTGTTTTGTTTTTGCTTTCAGTTATACTCTTTCAATTTTCCTACCAAATCCTTTATTCTTATTTGAACCTTTTCTTGGAAATCTCTCTAGTCTGTGTAAGGCATTATCATTTTAATAACTTGTTATTTTCAGTCACTTTTTCTTCCTAAATTGCTTTTATCTATCTCTGCCATTGCCTAGCCTATCATTTCTTCGATTTCTGACCAGTAGCTATTTACTCTTTCTCTTCTACCCTTAAATGTACGTTTTCCATTCAGTACCTCTGAACTTTCTTCTGGATGTTGGTCCAGAGATTCGTTACTGGCTTCTCTTCTATGTGTAAGGAACCCTAGTGGTTTAGTGGTTATGTGTTGGGCTACGAAGCCCAAGGTCAGCAGTTTGAAACTACCCGTCATTCCTTGGGAGAAAAACAAGACTTTCTACTCCTTTCAAGAGTTACAGTCTCTGAACTTCACAGGGGCAGCTCTATCTCATCCTTTTAGGGTTGCTATGAGTCAAAATTGACTCACTGGCAGTGAGTTTGGTTCGGGGCTTCTATGTGTACTCCAAAGGAGTCTTTAAACTTTCATTTCGTCTCAGTCACTTCCGCCTGGGAGCTGCTCCCTGGGGGGTTCAAGGCTATGTCCTTTCAGGAGCAGATCACCAGGCTTCCCTTCTGAAGCACCTCTAGGTGGGTTCAAACTGATAACCTTTTCAACTGTGGTTGAGCACTGAATCATTTGCAACATTTTAATTCCATACCTGTATTTTCCTTTACTTCAGGTTAAAGCCTTCTTGAGGAGCATAAGGTGTCACTGCCACAGTGAGGAAGTTATTCTCTGAACATAGAAACGTAGAATCAATTTTGAAATTCTTCTCTATGCCCACGTATTAAAGTTCAGTTCCTTGGCAGCCCGCTGAGTTTTATGATGATAACCCTTTACAAAGTGGAAGTTAATTTGATGTGAGAAGGAAGAATAATTTTTTTTAGTGTGATTCACTGGCATTTGCTTTGGTTTCAAATGGTGTGATAACTCCACATGGTGAGCTCATTTATTTTTTTTAAAATTTTTTTTTCTTTAATTTGGCTTAGCACTGACAAATTCATGGGTACCAACCTTTTCAATAAGGCAGAACAAGCAGAACACTTTGGGGGGAAAAAAAGGAATAAAATAAAGAATCATGTTTCTCAGTCTATTATATATTTTTAATTTATCATTACTTTTGCAAGTAATCCACAAGTAAATTATCAGGGCAAAAGTTTTCAAAGCCTTTTCACAATTTCATTCCTCTCTCCAGAAACACAGCTTTGTAAAAAATGTGTATGACTTCATCCTTTTTCTTTGCATTTATCTCCAGACATCCATATAGAATTACCTGTTCTCCTTGGAATATACTTGGACATAAATGGTAGAGCGTAAAATTGGCCATGATACTTTCTAAGCAGCTGTCAGGAGAAGTTGGGTTTATTTCTCCACCCCTTGAATCTGGACTAGCCTTCTGCCTTGTATCATGTGGGAGAAGGGATGTGCCCATCGTCATCCTAGGACTCAAGATGGCTCACCCTTACAGCGAGGGAAGAGTTAATGGAAACAACTCATCCCTTCTCTTAGTGTCACACACACCCTGTTTGCATAGTCCTACCAAGTTATTTGGTGGGAGTTGCAGAGACTTGAGTAGAAGAGCCATATTAAGAAATGTCATTCCACTACAGGCATTATAAACCAGCCAGCCACCATCCAAACCAAGCCAAACAACTGGACCTACTATACAGGGTTTCTGAGTTTGAAAATCTTTAAGGGAGCAGACAACCTCACTTGACTCCTTCAGAGCAGCTGATGAGTTTGAACCAACAACCTTGTGATTATCGGTCCACCATGTATCTCACAGTGCCACTAAGGCTATCTACTATTCAGGTGGATGCAAATATCCTGTAGGGTCCTTATGAGTCAGAATCAACTTGACTGCAACCTGCTTCATATCCTCAACATGGAAATCGGTATAGCTACTAAAGACTAAGAGTGATTGCATCTATTAACACGGCAAACACTCTATGATACAATAAATAAAGAAGAACATTTACAAAGCTGCATAGTATAGACTCCAGGTCAGTTGGCTTTTGCTACTTAACCACACCAAATCTTCGTCTCTTAAAACACCCGTTTATTTAGCTCACAATTCTGTTTTCAGCACCCTGTGCTGGGTTTAGCTAAGAAGTGCTTCTGGTCAAGCTGACGCAGCCAATCTCAGGTGGAGGCAGACTCACTTAGGCATTTGTCTACTGATCTCTGTGATCTCTCGGCTCCCCCTCCCCCCTTCTGCTTCATCAGCCCGGAGCCCTGTGGGTCTGGAGGGGCTCCAGCTACCAAATGACCCAAGGACTTGAATGGCGCTGGGACGCCTTCTTGATGAAAAAAATTATTTCTTGATATAAAATTCTTTCATATACATAATTTGAGCATCACTGGTTTTGCTTCTTCTATAGCCAACCCAACCTGGCACACAAGGTATTCAAAAAGTACTTGCTAACTGATATGGAATTGCCCACAAACCTTTGCTGTTTGCAGGAGTGTTTGTGTGGAATGTCTGTAAGTCTTCAGGTTTAATAGCATGTAGTAAGTACCCCCTGGTGGTGCAATGGTTAAAGCCCTCAGCTGTTAATAGCCCCTCATGAGTAAAAACCTGGTAATCTGCGTCCTCTAAGATTCCAGCCTAGAAAATCCCCGGGGGCAGTTCTACTCTGTTCTGTTAAGTCATTCTGAGTCTGAATCCACTCCGCAGGACGTAACAGCAGTCAGCGGGAGGTGGTTCTGTTCAACACAGTAGTCATTTTGTTTTCATTCACTGAAGGTTTTCTCTCAGCCAGTGGGTGTGTTTCAATACAAAAGATACAATCTGTGCCTGGTGTTTAAAGACCTCAAGCAATTCTCCATTAACTAAAGTGATAAATATTGAACAAATAGAAATCTTGATTGTTTGCTCTGGGAAGCAAGCAAAGTTTTATATCTATAAAGTAGCTCATACTCTGTACTCTATCGTGAATCAGATTTTTCTTTTTCTTTTGGCAAAACACCACATTTCAAGCTGTAAATGAACATTTCATCTTGAACATTGACTTACCAAATTTATTCTAATTTTTAAAGTTCATTCATTTCAAAAATTAAGTGATACTACTTGGGTAATATATGAACACATCTTGGCATGGAGTAAGCATCGAACAGTTCCTAAGGGCCTCCTAATTCCCTTAGGAGAAAAATGAAAGATATGCATAAAGAAACTCAAGACAAATGTTTATTTCCTAAAATTGCCCCCAATAGCAGATTTTATTCTTTCACCTGATCCTTTTCTTCTTGTCTCAAGGAAATTCTTTTCAGAAAAAAATTAACTTATTAATTAAAATTCCATACTTTTGCATCCGCCTGGAATCCTATACCTTTATTTCCTTAATATATTCTATATGACTTTAGATGAGCTCCTTAGCCCCATCTCAACTCAGTTTCCACATTCATAGAATAAGGGTAATAATACGTTCTTCATCAAACAACAACATCCTCATATTTTATGGAACAGTGATTTGATTTGAAATGCTTGCTAATGGAAATAGATGTCTTGAAGAGTCAAATTTCCAACCATGACTTAAAAAGAATACTGAATAGAATTTGGGGGTATATTGTCATGTTAAATCCAGGATTCCACATTTGTCTTTCTCAGATATACCCCAAATGACAAAACATCCATTATTGGTAGTAGAAAAGAAACAGCTTCTTAGAAAATGAGACTTCATCATGCACATATAAACAATTCTTTG
>NW_022111368.1:24592794-24593802 GCF_000313985.2 Echinops telfairi | reverse complement strand
TGATCCTCCTGGATGGGATTGAATGGAATCACTTCCTCGTTTCCCACTGATCTCCAACCTTTAAACAAGAGTGAACAGTGTGAGACGATGCAGCTCCTGCCCCAGGAATGTTCCAGGAGTTGCTACTTAAAACTGTAAGGAATGAGGCGTGGAGCTCGTAGGAACTGGAGGACAACCTGTTCAATCTTAGGCATTTGTGGTGCCAGAATTCCGAAGGAACGGAATTTACAGTCCAACGACAGAGAACGGAGGGACTAGTGAGGGGAGGAGGGGGAAAGCATCTTTTCCAAGTCTTTCTAGTGGGCTCTGCCAAGGCAGCTCCTGGGATTGCACAGCCGGCTTCTTGGCTTGGGGCGCTGTCCGAGGTGCTGACCTGGCGCGTGTGCAGTCAAAGTCGGAGTGAACCAGGGGTGATGTGAATGAATGGTCACTGGTTAGAATCCGTTATCATCTCTGGACTCAGGGAGGGAAGCGATGATAGTCGTGAACACAGACTGCTTCACAGTTTGAGGTATTGTATTCGAATTTTGATTTAGAAAAAGGAGACAACCTTTGGAAATGTATTTCAAACGGGACAGTTGTTTCCCCTGCTGTGTAATATCATCACAGAGATGTAGTCATTGCGAAGAATCCTTAGGGATCATCTAGTTTCACCTCTCATGGAGTCAGGAACAGCCACTATGATTCCTTGATAAATGATGTTCTAGTCTATCTGTCTTCAGTGACACCAACCTAAGACAGTCAGTAGCTTCATCTTCTGAGCTCCATTGAAATCTTGTTTGTGTTGTATTTTCAGCATTTTGTTTTCAACTTTTATTGATCTGTCTCTATATTTATTTCCCCCTCTTTCTTTCTTCTATTTGACTATAAATTCCTTGTGGGCAAAATCGCTCCAGTATTTTCTCTTTGCATAGGTAGCACAGAGCCCTAGATGGACTCTATTCTCAATACATTCACGTAATGTTGACTTGGATTGCTTTGCGTTTCTGAATGAGACCAACCATCTCA
>NW_022111368.1:24591350-24592694 GCF_000313985.2 Echinops telfairi | reverse complement strand
ATTCCCTAATGCCGAGTGACAATCTGTCCATATGTAATTTCTATTTTACTATTGGCCATCCATGGCGTTCAGGGGAAAGATTGAAAAGCAAATGTAATGATCTCTCTTCTCCTAATCTGTACTTTTATGGTTTATCACGCCAGGAATCCCTCAGCCTCTCACTGGCCCTCCAGATGGCTTGGATGTCGTGCAGCTTGAGGTATGCCGTTGTTCAGTAATGTGAGACTTTAGTTTCGTCAGAAAATATCCTGTGGATATGCGTAAAACGGTATCTTGAGAGCAGAGGCTTGTCTGTCACTGGAATTCACGGTTGCAGTTTTCACGGCCTCGCTGGAGGCAGCCTGAGAGTTGGGTTGAGACCCACTGCCACTGTGTGAGAAGGTAATGCAAGCTTCAGAAAAGGGAGTTTTCGAATTTTTAGATGTGTTGCAATAAAATTCTACTGATTAAGGACTGTGCCGCTTTTCTTTGATTCATTTTCCTCATTTATTATTTATTGCTTTCTTTTCTTTTAGCAACTTGCATATTGTCTGAGTCAGTGGGCAACTCTTTCAAGTCATCCTAAGGTAAACATAGTAATATATATATATATAGTCCTTTTTTTCGTTATAGCAGTGCATGTGTTTATAGCATAATAGATTGCTGTGATAAGCACACTCTTTCTCTGCCTACAAGAGAATACTACATGTGTGTTTAAAGGTGTATGGATAAGCCTATACCAGCTGCCATTGAGTCGATTTGCACCCATAGTGACCTAGCAGGACAGAATGGAAGTGCTCCACAAGGTTTCCGAGGCTGTAAATGTTTACAGAAGCAGATGGCCTCATCTTAAACTATCAGAGGAACCCTTTGAATCTAAGTTGCCATAAAAATATCAGGAGTGTGTATTCTTATCATTCTTATAGTAACATATACATATTTAATAGGTTAATTGTATGCATCATGGCATGTCATATCATACATTACAAATTTAAACTAAGGCAAGCAGTTCCTTAAAACATTGGTAGACTTAATGTACAGGTCCTAATAGTAACTATAGTAACGACTACAAAAATATCTCAGTGGATACAAAGTAAATGTAGATTCATTTGAAAGTGCAAATTGGTCATGTCAGGATAGAGTTCATTATTCTTGGGATAATATCTACATGCCTTGAGCCACAATTTCTCTTCCTCCATCACCTCTGCCAGCACCACACTATTTCATGCTGCAATCACATTGAACTTCCTACCTTCCTCAAATGCATAATGCCCTTTATGTCTTACATAAGCTTTCTCTCAGCCAGAAATGCCTTTCCCTCCTTCCATGCTGGAATTAACAGCCCAGGCTCTGAAACCAAACAAC
>NW_022111368.1:24582181-24590940 GCF_000313985.2 Echinops telfairi | reverse complement strand
CAATTCTGACTCCTAGTTACCCCATAGGACAAAGTAGAACTGTGGCATGGGTTTTCTTGACTGTGATCTTTACAATGCTCCAGCTCTTTCTCCCTCAGAGCTGATAGGGGGTGGGGGTGGAGATTCAGACAGCCAGTCTTTTAGTTAGCAGGCAGGCACTTAGCCAGTGCACCGTGAAGGATCCTTCTAATAGTCATAGCATCCTCCTAATAGTATTGTGAGGATGGATTGCTTTAATATTTGTGGAGTGCTTTCAAGGATGTCCAGAACATGGTAAATGACATCATTTAAGCTTTAGCTGTTACCATCGACTTTTTAAAAGATTTATTGTATTGTTTTGAAAATATACATAAGAAAACGCATGCCATCCCAACAATGTCGGCAGGTACCATTCAAGGACGTTGATGACATTCTTCAAGTTGTGCAACCGTTCTCCCCCATCCTTTTCCAAATCACTCCATCTCCGTTAACGTAAACCCAAAGCCCTCCAAGCAAATTTCTCCTTTTTCTTATTGCACAGACCCCCTGTAATTACAAGTAATCTTTGATTCCTATACATTTGTTTATGTCATAGAAGTAAGGTAATACAGTATTTGCCCTTTTACACCTGACTTATTTCACTCAGCATGGTGTTTTCAGGGTTCAATCTCATGTGACATACATCAGAACCTCATTTCTTCTTTATGATGCAGTAATACCCCATTGTGTGTGCATGCAGCACATTTTGTTTACCCATCCATCTGCCAGTGGATGTTCACATTGCTTTCAACCTTTAGTTGTTTTGATAAATGCTGCAATAAACATTGGTGCACAGCTTCTCTGGGTGTCCCTGCTTTCGCTTCTTCAGGGTGTATTTGTGGGATTAGGATTTCTGGGTCTGGTGGTAGTTGGAGGATGTTTTCAATGTCACTCTATCTTACCACATTCTTGCTAGCAGTGGATGGGAGTCCTCATTTCTTCAGGACCTTGCTGACATCTGTTGTTGTTATTGTTATTTTTTATTGCTGCTCTACTAGGGATGAGGTGACATCTGATTACAGTTTTCACCATTATCTCTCAATGCAACCGATTCTCATCATTCAAGATTCAAAGGTTAGCTCTCCTCTCAAATGTCATCAATAGATCATGCCTATTTCCTCTCACTTGCACTCGGTCATCATTCGTGCTTGAAGACAATTGTCGTCTCTCATCTTCAGAAATACTCTTGACAGTCTTGGCACCTGGAGCAACGAGCCAGGGTGAGAACGCAGACTCTCCATCTCCAGCATGGCCTCCCCACTTCTCCCTGAAGGGGCTTCCTTATCCCTCACAGGAACGCTGTGCGAGTATCCCCTGCATCCGCAGAGGAAGTGGAAGTATGTCTGTCACCTGTGCGACAGGCAGTGCTAAATGAAGTTATTTATTGGCTTTCCCAAGCACAGGGACCACCCAGCAAGAGTGCCATCACCCCCACCATGTCCATTTTCCCAAAGTGGACCCTATTCATTATTCCCAATTATAGAAGAGTAGGAGTTGCTCACTGAACAAAATTACCTATAGAGACCTCTTGGCCTTGCTGCTACTTGACGTGTGATCATGAGCAAGCCGCTTCTTCTCTTGCATCTCTCTTTTGTCCAATAGTGGGCATGGGTTTCAGGGGTGTCAGTCTACATCCTGCTCCGGCCCACAGCACAGTTCAGGTCTGTGATGCAGGAAACTTTATCTTGATGCAATCCAGGGAAAAGTTACCTCTGCAGATAATAGCAGAGCAGAAATTCTTTGTGTTTCATGTTTCTAATGACCACATGGGACTAGAAGAAGTTTCTGGTTACTTTACGGCAAATAAGTCAATAGATTCTTATGAACAGAGAGTTGTAACATTCATTCATTAAAACATACGTGTTTTGAGA
This sequence comes from Echinops telfairi, assembly GCF_000313985.2. Taxonomy (NCBI): domain Eukaryota; kingdom Metazoa; phylum Chordata; class Mammalia; order Afrosoricida; family Tenrecidae; genus Echinops; species Echinops telfairi. The sequence continues at coordinate 24,589,051 of NW_022111368.1, read as the reverse complement.
ACCTGCCATGTGCAGGTGCTGTGGAAACAGAAGTGATTAAAGTCAGCAAAAATACCAGCTTTAGTGAAGATTATATTCCGTTTGAGAAATGAATATTAAACAAGATCTATAAGTAGACTTTAAACGTTTTTTCTAAAGAAATTAAAAAATCAAAACCAAGAAAATGCTTTTGAAATGTTGAGAAGGGTAAAAACATCAGGAAAAGCATCTTCCTATTCCTTGTTATATCTTTTGGCCTGTAAAGTAACCGTATAAAGATAAACGTAATACCAAAAACAACCAGTTTAGTAAGTGTTCATGAGCACACACACACATTATTGTGAGCAGATATTAACAAAAAGTAAGGGCTGTGAAAATAGTAGACACACTCTACTGGCTTAAAATGGTGATTCTGACCAAATAACCATTCTCCACGTAGCCTCCTTCAGTATTATGTTAATGAATTATGGTGTGTGTACATATATATGTGTGCATGTGTGGAGCAGAGAGAGGGGGAGAAGGATGACGAGAGATAGACAGAGACCAAGGGAAAGTGAATGCATAGGTATCAGCTGCCCCCACTGCAAAACTCTCTGTCCATTCTGTAGGAATATGTATTTATAAATCAGATGTGTTATTACCAACTTTAATTTCTGTTTTGATTGAAGGCTGAGCTAATGCAAGACTGTTGAAATGTGATAGAGATGCAAATAGCATATTAAATGATCAGGCACTTTGATGAACTACGGGCAAGAAATCATGCCCTATGGTTTTGTAAGATGAGCTCCACATGCTCTAATTACCTGCACCTTGAGTCGAAGAGCCTGCACATAGCTTTTCCTCAGCCCCAGCCATGCCAACAATGGCTGGGTGCGCTTCTAACCTGCACTTAGAAATAAAGAATGGGCTTTCTGAAAGATGAATGAAGATTTGTGTACAAAGCAAATATTTAAAACAAAAACAAAAACCTGGGGGTAAATTTGAGCCACTACTAAACATTTGAATTCTAGAATAGATCTGTCAGCAACACTAAAGGCTTCAACAATTATTCCATTCAGGTTTAGTTTAATGGTTCTCTGGGAACACATTGGGGATCACTAACACTCGATGGAAGTGCCCTGGTGGCCCAGTGGTTAGGAGCCCCTGGGGTTTGTTCCTCAGGAGAAACGTGGCAGTCTGCTTCTGCGAAGATGATCTGTAGTCTTACCTGTAGTCCTGGGGTCAACGCCAAGTCACAGCAACCCTGTAGGATGGAACAGAGCAGCCCCCACTGGGCTGGCAAGTCCTGGTGGCATTGTGCAATGGTATTGGACTTCCAAGTACAAGGCTGGTGGTGAAAACCCAGCTGCTCTGTGGAAGAGTGACAAGGCTGTCTGTTCCCATAAAGATTTATTGTCTCTGAAATCTGACCAAGGGTCATTTTTGGTTAGCATTGAAGTACTTAAACCCTGCACCACCAGGACTCCTCCCACAAAGATGACAGACAACCTTGGCATTTGGGGGCAGTTGTACTTTGCTTGGTGGGGGCTCCACGGATTGGAATGAACTCAAAGGCAATGGTTTGCCTGCTTGCTTGTTTTTGAAAACCCAGTGGAGCTCAGTTCTGCTCTGATGCACACGAGGTCACCTCGAGTCAGCATTGACGCCACAGCACCTGGTTTTATTTAGGATGTTCATGGTTAAGAGCGTGGCTATTAATGGTAAGGTTGGTGATTCAATCTACTCAAGGGGGCCTCCGAAGAGAGGCCTGATGATCTACTTCTGAGAGATCACCCCCCCCTCCCGGGCAGCCCCATGGTGGGCAGTTCTACTCTGAAATGCCTGGGGTCACCGAGAGTCAGAATCAACTTGACAGCAGCTAGTTTGGGTTTTTATTCATTTCTTTACTATAGATCTCAGGGTATGGTTTTGCTCCCAAACATGGAGAAGAGGAAATAACATTAATTTTTAAAAATGTATGGTAGCTTTCCTTTTTGTCAAATCTGGGATCAATTATCCTCTCAGAAAGCTTGAATAACAGAAGAATTTGTTTTTGGTTTGCCAGTTCATTTAATAATGTTCAGTGAACGCAGATAAGTTCCAGGATGTAACATACTGAACACCTTGCCCCTTGCTTGTCCCGTAACTCACTTTCATCCTTCTTTTTTTAAGGTCAAGCAAGACATCTTTAAAAGAGTAAGTACCTCTCAATCCAACAATGCATGCACGCAATCCTCACTTTTTGAGCAAGTAGAGCTTCGTACTAATGTTGCTTTTCTTTCTTTTTTCTTTAGTTTTTATTTCACTACTCCAAATCTCAGGCACCAAGACATCCAGCTCAAACTGGGGTTGGTATTGTATTATAATCATCTTCTTTGTAAAAACAACTCTCCTCTATACGCCTTTGATGTCTACCTATTTCACATATGCAGACAGAGGGAAAGAGCAAGGAGCTTCCAGATGCACTCTGGGTCAGAGCTTTTTAGTATGGTCCTCTGACTATGGGTCCCCTGGCAATTCTGGCTGTGAGGCAGAATTGACTCGTAGGCAGTGGCTGTGTTCCTCCTGGGGCTATAGAATTCTCTCTCTCTCTCTCTGGTGGGGATGGAGGTTGCTGAGAATGACTGATTTGAAAGTCAGAGGATAAAAAAACAGAAAAGGAAAAACAAATAAGAAATAACGTTTTTATTATGCATTTAAAAACAGCTGTCCAGAGAAGAGTCTGGTAAATTCTGTGCTCTATTTATATTGTCCCATATTACCGTCTGTTTTTAAATATCGAAAAGTGCCTTGTAGAATGCAAGGTGATCCACCCATGTGCATCTTCCCTGAATGCCACAGGGGCACGTGCCAGGAAGACGAGCACCATCACTTCTGCCTTGCTTATCATAGATGCTGGGGAGCTGGTTGAGGAGGTAAATCTCAGTAGGTTCAGGTTTGGAGTTCTGGGAAGGCCAGACATCATCCTTTTAATCCAAGTTCCCTGTCACAACAAGGGAAAATTCAGCTTTCAAAAGTCTTTGTTTAGGAAGTGTTGGGTGTTTGTTTATGGTGATGGGAAATTTGGCAATGGGTAGTGTTGAGGGTTCCACAGAACATTGCATGGAATTGGTGTTGCTGAATTGTACACATGGAAAACCCGTGATAGGCATATATATGTACAACAGTAAAGTAATTTCTTTATGTAATTAAGGCTTTTCAGATCTTCGAGGGTGCCCTCTAAAAACGCAAATACCAAGCAAACGCATTGTTCCCCTGGGGAGAAAATGCCCATGGATAGTACAGGACTGGGACTAGAGAAGGTTGAGAATAGCCCTGGTGGTTCTCCCCGGCTGAGGGAAAGGTTAGCGGTTTAAACTCACCCAGCGGTCCCTCCGGGGAAAGGCGTGGAGAGCCGCTCGTGTAAAGTTGAGGAAACCCCTCCAGGGCAGTTCTCTTCTGTAGCAGGGGGTCTCAATGCATTGATGTACCGGAAATAGACTGGGTGGCACCCAATGATAAGGACCAAGAAGTGGCATGGACATCACAAAGGGAGAACCAAGGGGAGTGCAAAGGAAAAAGCTAAACTGTCTGTGACCCTAAGTCCCGTTGACACTGAGCCCAGGCATCCAGAGTGGATTCCCAGAGAACTAGACAGTGCCCGATTGCCCACACCCACCTGTGTCAGGGAATCATCAACAAGTGCAAACCAAACACTAAAAGCAAACACCAAACCCGTTGTCATGGAGTTGATTCCAAGCCGTGGCGACCCTCTCGCTCCTATGATGGACAAAGACTTATAAGACACAGAGAATTAATATGGGCAGGAGGTTTGCATGTCACACAGACTGTTGTTGTGAGGTGCCATCCAGTCAGCTACGACTCATGTCAACCCAATGTTCAACAGAGCAAAACACTGCCTGGTTCTGCGCCATCCGCACAGTTGTTCCTATGCCCGGGCCCACTGTTGGAGCCGCTGTGTTTAGGGCTTTTCTCTTTTTCACTGCCCACTACTTTACCGAGCATGATGGCCTTCTCCAGGGACTGCTTTCTCCTGACAACATGTCCAAAGTACGTGAGTGAAAGTCTAGCCACCCTTGCTTCTAAGGAGTATTCTGCCTGTACTTCTAAAACAGATCGGTTTGTCCGTTTGGTAGTCCATGGTACTTTCAATATTCTTCTCCAGCACCACAGTTCAAATGCATCGATCTTCTTTGGTCTTCCTTATTCAGTGTCCAACTTTCACTTGCAGATGAAGCAATTGAGCGTAGCCTGGCTTGCCTTGGGTGCCTCTTAGTCCTCAAAGTCACAGCCTTGCTTTTCAACATTTTAAAGAGATCTTGCATGGCAGATTTACCTGACGGAATGCATTCCTGTAGAGTAGAAGAGTAGGAAGTGGGAGTGGGAATCTGCAAGGGAGATGCTTCTCTGAGGCAGAGCACCCCGAACTAGCAGGGTGTGGAGTTGATGCAGATAAAGAGTCGGACTTAATCCTGAGGGAATCTTTTTAAATGATGTGTTGAAATTGAAACCTGCTATCACGGTAAGCTGTTCTTTATTGAAAACATAAAATTTCAAGCTTAGACTCTGAAATGGGTGTTAGTCTGAAAATTAAACCCATTTGTAAAGGAAGCCAGCCAAAGGGATGACATAGCCTGGGGCTGTCCAAATCTGCTGCCGGTGTGCAGCAAAGGACTTCTTAGAGCAAACATCTCCACCTTCACCCCGCCTCTCTCTTACAGTTTCCTCTCGTGCACCCTTTAATGCACCTGGCTGCAAAACTCGCAAACCGAAGGATGAGAAGATTTCTGCAGAAAGTATGTTGCTCTATTTTATTTTATTCTCTCTTTCTCAATATATATACATATATATATATGAACATACATACACACACAGCACTAGAAGTGCGTTAAAGTGTGTTACATGTATGCCATTGCCTTCAAACTCATGGCAACCCTATAGAGCAGGCGAGAATCGTCCCTGTGGGTTTCTGAAACTATAACTCTTTGCTGGAATAGAAAGCCATGGAGCGGCTGGTGGTTTTAAACTGCTGACCTTGATGTTAGCAACCCAACACATAGCCGCTGTGCCACCAGGACTCACTTTTATCTCCTCCCTGAGTCCCTGTCACCTCCTTGGGAGAAAGCTCTGTGCCAGAGCCACCGGCTGGCTGATGTTGCACAAATCCCTCGCCTTCCCGAAACCTCAGAGTCCCTGCCTGTCACCCACAAGTGGTTATGCCTACGGAGTGGGGACGCTGCCCTGCTCGTGTCATCTTCTCCTTTGTTCTCCTCAGCCCTATCAGTTGTTATTTTGCTTTGTTTTGAACTGCCTGGAGCCGATGTCTTCCTTCTGACGTGAACTGGCTTCTCTCTGCTTCCCCTATTAGCCTGCCCTTGTTTCACATTTCAGGGTGTGTGTGTGTGTTTTAAGCATAGAAATGACTGGTAGCACTGAACCTGTTTGAAATGTGAATACAGATTTTTTCAATGTTCATAAAGATTTTGTTGCATGGTAGCAAATATATGTTTTTGGACACTGACGACAGCTACGATGACCAGCTGGTCCCCAGTTGCCCAAGACTTTCTTGGTTTTAGTTCGGAAAGGTCCTAGACCCTGGAAAGCCTTCAGTGCTGGAAAACCTCTGGTGACCCGATCCCCCCAAACACGGGCAGCAGTGCGTCTGACTTGATGCTTAGCCAAACCCATGAAGGTGTGAAGAAACTGGAAATGACTCTGTCTTTTCTGAACGGCTCAACCATTGCCTCAATCATTGGTCAATTGAAAAGTCGGAGCTGTGGGGAAAGGCAAGAGCCCAAGCGAGAAATCAGATCAAGAAAACATGCTGGCTTTCTGCAGGAACTTGCCGTTGGATACATAGCTGCTCCCTGGAATTGCCTTGGGGCAAGTGACTTCTGACTGCTTTAGAACTGGAAGGGGCCGTGCAGATTCGCAGCAGAACTACTATTAGCCTCCAGAGATGAGCTTCGGTTACCTTAACCTTGTTCCTCACAGGGCTCAGGAGCTGCTGCCGTGGACTTCACCAACAAGGTAGGTAGGCTCTGTGGAGCTCTGAGCCTTCACAACATCGCAAAGCACCTGCAAGAGGAGCCAGCAACCTGGCCACTCCGCAGCTCTGCTAGATGACTTCTGCCTAGAATTGATCTTGAAACACGTCCCCAAAGACTGAGACTGAGCCTGAAATTGGAGGTTTCCCCGGGTTGCTATGAGACAAGCCATTCATCTGATGACTGTGAATATCTCATTTCTAGTCTTGCAAAAGATTCACATGAAGGGCATCTACTCCTAGGAATATGCTTCCTGTGTCTCCTGGGCCTAAATTTGGGGAGGACATGAAAGTGTGTGTGGTCCCCATATACCAGGGGTTCTCAAACTTTAGTGTGCCCCAGAATCATCTGGAAGGCTGGCAACAATCTCTACGGGCACCACCCTCAGAGATTCAGTCAGTTGGAAGTCAGGGAGCTGAGAAAGTGCATTTCTAACCACTTCCCGGTGGTGGCGACATGGTTGGTCCAGGGACCACCCTTTGAAAACCAAGGCTGCAATGTATATTTCAGAAAGACCATGGTGTAAGTGATTGTGTAATCCTTGGTGTTTTTATGTTGCAGGATGACGCTGCTGCCATCTTGGGAAGATCATTTTATCTTTTCAGGGTATGGCCCATTTCCTTTCTTCATTTGCTAACCCTGATTCACTCCTGCCTTTCCACTGATGAAATGACTTCATCCTCCCTCTGCACAGCCCGAGCCCCTCCCACCCATTTACGAAGGGCATGACTCTTGGTGAAAATCATCTTCTACAACCTTGACCTTGGCAACAGAAGGGTACCAGGCCATGGGATGGAGAGCACCAAGGCTCTGAGGGAGCAGAGGATGGGGAAACCACGAGGCAGTGGTGGGTCAGTGAAAGAGC
>NW_022111368.1:24578061-24582081 GCF_000313985.2 Echinops telfairi | reverse complement strand
GGGAAGCTAGCGTAGTGCTATGGTACTGAACCAGTTTCAACAGAGCTTCTAGATTAGGCTGGCCCGGTAAGAAAGGCCTAGATATCTGCTACTGAAAATGAGTCAATGAAAATTCTATGGGACCACAGTGATCCAAATCACATCTAGTCATGAGGATGGCGCAGGTCCAGCTTGGTAGTTGCTAGCAACGACAACAGCAATAGCAACAAGGTCTATGAATGGCCCCAAAAGACTCTAGCAACAGGAGCCTGGGCACCACCCTCTACTCTTTCCCAGGGAAGCAGTAGGCAATTCTTGTCAAGGTCAAAGGGTCATGAGAAGTGTGCTTTAGTGTTTAACTTGCTATTCATTACTAGAGGAACCTTGGTGGTATGGTGGGTTATGTGTTGGTCTGCTAACTTCAAGGTCAGCAGTTTGAAACCACCAGCAACATCTTGGGAGAAACATGAGGCTTTCTACTCCCATAAAGAGTTACAGTCTCAGAGACTGCTGGGGGCAGTTCTACCCTGTCCTGTGGGTCACTTGGCATCAGCATCGACTGGATGGCAGTGAGTTTGGTTTGGATGCTCACCACTCACCTCCTCAGTATTTGCATTATTAGAAAACTGTGAGACCTGAACTAGATCAGTGATTTCTACCAAATGCTATTCTTTGGATCACCAGTGCTCAGAGAAGTTTGGCAAAAATCAAATGAGATTGTCAAACTCGATACCTGGCCTTCTCGAGGGTTTGTGACGTTCGGTAGCTCAGTGTAGTCTCTGAGATGCCCTGAGAGGAACGACCCGTTTAACTTGGCTTAAATGCAGTTGGCCATGAAAGCCCTTCCCACCTGGCCCCCTGCCCCATAGACCCTCTCTTGGTCTGCTGGACCTATTAGTAGGTTGTTCTTTGTAAAGTGCTTTGAGAAAGGGTGGATCTCTCTGATGTCTTCAGGATCAGAAGTCCTGGCAGGGACCGTTGAAGGATCCTCCTGGCGGATGAGCAAAGGCTTTTTGTGGTGTAGTGGAGCGTGGGGACGGAGTCAGGGCCCTTAGAGCAGCAAGCGATCCCGGAGTGCTGCACAGAGGATCTAGGACAGCGAGGCTCTAGGACTTAGTAGAGGGGGCCCCATTGCCGGCTGAGGACAGCCAGGTTAGAAGAAGGAGGCTTTCAGGTCCACAGGAGAGAGGGATCTGAAGCAAAAAATAGAATCCATGTGGTCATGCAGTTCTGTCTCAGTATCTGTAGTTTCACCTCTTTTTTTTTCCCAGCCAAGGAATGGCAGGAATGCTGAAGGTGATGTCCGGCAGATAATTCCAAAGGTAGTTTCACTGCAGCTTCTCTCAACCAAGCAAATGTGCTAAATCTAACCAGACCCCCTTCCCTGGGAAGGAGAGGCAGCAGAGGGACTATTGTTTGAAAAGGGGAGACCACAAAGACCCCTGAGAACCTTCCTCTGTGGCCCGCAGCACGCAGGCCCCCATGGAGTGTGGCAGAATAAGCTGCCCCAGGCATGTAACAGCCTTTGCTTCCCTGACCTGCTTTTGGTAGGAGTGTTGTCTCCTGTGATGGGGAGTAAGGCCCCACACAGCCTAGCTGGGTCTCTATGATATTTCACCTGGCTCCTCTGATGAGGGAAATGCCACCTGGACAGGCTTTGGGAGGGCACCAAGGAGCCTCTGAGTGTTAACAGGGTCTTTAGTACAGCCAGACAAGGCTGTTCATCTTAGTTCAATGGTACTTTGAGACCCAGAGTTTAAATCTGGGCAGATGCCTTGGTCTTCCAGCTGTGGAAGAGAGGGTGCAGACACAAGAGCAGCTCTGTGCCTCCTCTCCTTCTGATGGTTTCTGTGGTCTCAGGGGCCTGAGGACCTGAGGATGCTGGCCTACCAATGCTTGTCAGTGTCCCTCCTGGAGCCCGACCTGAGCAGCCCAGCAGCCCAGGGCCTCAGCAGGTGTCCAAGATAGCTGCCCAGATGGATGGGGGACATACCACACAAATTTAGTTTGATACAGCAAGAAACACATCTTGCAAGTATTGATGATGGGGAAAGGAATCTGGGCCTTTATGACACATCAAATTGAGGCAGAATGTGAAAAACATATTATAGAATAACATGCCTGCAGGCCTGGTCTCAATTCTGAGAGTAGTTTGACCTGAGCACTACATCTTTTTTTCTTTTGTCTTTTGCAGACTTCAACGGTAAAGGGCAGCTGGGTCTGACAAGGCAATCTATTGGCGATTTCAGATTCTGAGAAATGTCAACAATATTTAAATATTGTTTAAATTTAAATATTTAAATAGTTTTCTTGCTCTGGTTTCAGCAAACGATCCAGTTGTACCAAATAAAGAAGTAAATAAAGTAGTATTGACAAAACATTTTCAATCTTATTGCAAAGTCTCAGGGTAGATTGTGGGTGAGTTTAAAAACTCTGTGTTTGGTTTTACTGTCCTGTTATTCTTGGGAATTAAAAGCACTGGCTAGAAGTAGACTGGCTGCCTCAGTTTTTTATTAAGTCCGAAGGCAATGGCTTTGTTATTGGAGTCTGTTCATGTACATCCACTCACTGGCAGTGGGCTTGACTTTGTTTGGAGCTGGAATGAAGCAAGTCTAACTAGGCTGTAGAGTTGATTAGCCATTTTGGATAAGAAGAACAGGCCTGGGAGGCCAAGGGCAAGATCAGCTTTGGGTTAGAGGGTTTTGTGTGTGTGTGTGTGTGTGTGTGTGTGTGTGTGTGGTTGTTTTTAAGTTCGTGGGTAAGGGAAAAACAAAACAAACCAAAAAAACCTTAAAATAAAAGTAATGAGCTTATTATTAATTTAACATTTTTTTCACTGATAAATCCTAACCCCTATATCTGTAGACAAGGAGCCCCGGTGGCACAGAGATTAAAGCTCCCAGTTGCAAACGACCACCAGCTGCTCCTTGGGAGAGGGTTGGAGCGTCTGTTTCTGTAAAGGCTGACAGCCTGGGACACCCCATGGGGCAGTTCTACTCTGTCCTGTAGGGTCCCTGTGAGTCCAAAGAGACGTGAGGGCGAAGGCTTTGGTCTTTGAGGTGGATAGCTGTGGATGGACTCCTGGGTTAGGAATAGGGTTTTCTCTGTTATTTGAACGGGGTCATCACAGTGATGGGATGTGTCCTAATCACCTCAGCTTGACACGACATCAACTGCGGGAAGGCAGGCACCACATGATCACCAAGCAACAGTAGGAGACTCGGATCTTCTGCCGGAGCCCACAACGACAGGGTCTTCCCTAGAACCAAGGGCCTGGATTTGGACACTCGGCCTCCTAACTGAGAGCATACCTTGCTGTTCACTGTGAGGAGTAAAAAGATCACCCACAAAGGGCTTGACACGGCCATGGTACACTGTGAAAACAGGCAGCCGTGTTGGCTCTCGTGGTCATGAAAGAATGATGTTGACTTGCCCGAATGAGAGAGCTGCTTTTGTATTGCCAGCCAGGGCCTGGAAGTCACAGCACCAAGTGAGCCCATGACAACTCCAGACTCCTCAACACACCATGAGGCTCGGCCCTCGGCCTTTGTAGCCTCTTCCTCTGTAAATGGTACTAGATTTCCAGAGCTCTCACGGATTATTCTAAAGCATAGCATAGGATTCAAGGGGAGGCCCTGACATAACCCATTGGACTCCAGTGACACGCACAATAAACCAAAGTCGCATTGAATATGGACATATTTCTATTCTTTTTAACTTCTCAGCCTTCGTTTCAAATTTAAGTCTTTCTCTTTTAATGGCTTTTCATGCCATCCCACTTCTAAAGAACCTTGGTGGTCTAGTGGCTACAAGTTGGGCTGCTAACTGCAAGGTCAGCAGTTTGAAACCAACTGCTCATCGGGAGAAAGTCTGGGTTTCTCCTCTCATAAACAGTCTTCGTCTCAGAAACTCACAGGTGCAGTTCTTCTCCCCACTTCAGGGTTGCTGAGATGGCATTGCCTGGATGACAGTGAGATTCACGCGTCTGAAAACTCACGCTCACTTTTAATGTCTTTAAGCGTTCAAGATAAATGTTCTCAA
>NW_022111368.1:24575467-24576885 GCF_000313985.2 Echinops telfairi | reverse complement strand
CTTGTTTACTTTCAAGCCTTTAAGACCCCAGACACTGTATCTTTCGATAGCCAGGCTCCAGCAACTTTCTTCACTACATTTGCTTATGCACCGCTTTGTCTAGCGATCATGTTGGGAAGGTGAGCATCATGGAATGCCAGTTTAACAGAACAAAGTATTCTTGCATTGAGGGCCGACTGTAAATTTTTACAGGATCAGACAGCCTCACCTTTCTCCAGTGACTAGTGGGCTTGAACTACCAACCTTGTAGTTGGCAGCACAATGTTTATCCCATAATGCCTCTGTCGCATGGCTATTGTGGTGTACAGGTGTGGGATGGGTTGAAGGTACAGAGTTGAGTTACAAGAAGTTCCAAAGCTATACTTCCTATCATCTGGGCCCTTGGCTCCTGATTTAGAGGTGATGTCTCTAGTGTAAGAAACATAAGGCAAGAGTTTGCCATCAGTCATGTAGTGCTGGGGAATTGCCATGGGAGAAATCTAGATGGGCTTTAGAACTGGGGAGGTTAAGTAGGAATCCTCCTCCACCTTTGCTTGAGGCTTGTGGCAGTTACATAATCTCCTGTCAACTTTGTTTGGGCTGGTCCGAACCATGCAGCTGCTTTCCCTAGCTCTCCCGAAAGATAGCTTGATGGACTGTGTGGCCCCTTCGCCCCACCTCTCAAGGCCACAGCTGGACTGTACAGTCCCTGCCTCCAGCATTCCAAGGAGCTTATCTCTACGGGCCGGGTCTGTACAGCCCCTTCCCTCAGCGTTCCAGGATGATTTACTCACAGACCACATCCTGACTCAGACCCTGCCACTGCAGCGCCAGAAGGCCTTCCTTCCCCTTATCAGTACATGTGTCCTTGGCTCAAGCCCTATCTATGTCCCACTGCCTCACTGCCAGGTGAGATTTCCCTGACGTAACTCGTTGGGTCTCAGAACCCGCCCAGGGACTCAAGATGCCTCTGTCCCTTTCTGTGCTATCCCTTCCCTCCCAGAAGTTCTTTCCCTGCTTCAATAAAATCTTTCTCAATTCCGCATTCCTGGTTAAATTCTATCTCTGTTGCTTGCCTCTGTCTCCAACCTCTCACACTTGAGCGAAAGGGTGGCATCTAGCCTGTCAATCAGGTCATAACCAATGATGCCTCTGTGTGGGCCTGGCCTTCTCAGGATTCTGGGAACTTCTTCCTCCCTGGAGGTGGGACACACTCTCTACTTCGTCTTCCTGCTGACGAAACACATGGAGTCACGCTCATCCCAGCCAGAGCCCTGGAGCTGAAGGAGCCACGTGGAGACCCAGGCCAGTGCTGAGATGCTTCCACTGCCACTGGATCCATAAGCCTTTCCACCCACCGGCCTGTGCTCTTCCTGCACTCGGCGTCATTGCATGTGTTGCGTGAGTCTGAAGAGGAATTTATAGATTGGTATCAGACA
>NW_022111368.1:24558316-24575239 GCF_000313985.2 Echinops telfairi | reverse complement strand
GTTAATTATCTTGGGAGCCTCAGTACTGCAAAGAAAACAACAAACATGCCCACCCTCAACCAACCCCTTCAGAGTTGGGAAAATTTCCACTTTTGGACAAATTTCTTTTTGCTCAATTTTCAGAATTCTTTGCTGAGTCTTGGTATTTCAGCTTAATATTAAAACCATCTGTTTGCCTCAGGAGATTAAGTCAGAATCAATAGAAGCCCTAAAGGGTAGGACGTACTTTATTTCTGTGCTTAGTCTTGGTCTTCCAGACATTGGCTAAAGGCAACTTAAGGAATTGCTCTAATAAAGCCATGCCCTGGAGAAGGAACCTCTCTGAGCCTAGAAGCTGCAAGGATGTGGGGCTGGAAACTTGGAAGGGGGGCTGAGTGTGGTAAGTGCTACCATTTGGAACCATTCCTGGAAGAAGACTCATCACATCTTGAAGCAGGTGAAGAAGAAGGATTATTTGTGGTGAAGAGAGCAACAAGGAGAGACGTTTTATGTTCAAATGGTGCATACGTGATAGGCGTGATTATAGATATAACTTTTTTATCAGGGTGTGAGGTCCATGAAGGGTGGAGACTAATCTGTCAATTGGGTCATAGCCAATGAGGCCTCTTTGTGGGCATGGCCTTCTGAGGATTCTGGGAACTCTTGTACTTTCCTCCTTGGAGGCGGGAGACACTTCTCTCTCTCAGCTCACTCCCTGAGAGACATCTACTGACAAGACACATGGTGCTACGTCCTGAGAGCTGGAGAAGCCACAGGGACCTGCCCTGATGCAACCAAACCTCTGAAACCACATAGAGACCCTGTCAGCGCTGAGATGCTTGCAACGCCACTGGATCCACAAGACTGCCAACCCACTGGCTTGTGATCCTCCTGCATTCAGCATCATTGCATGTATTTCATGAGTCTGAAGGGGACTTTATAGATTGATATCAGAGATATGGGATAATATTATACTTATGGACTTGATCTGGTCTGGGCTGGGACATTTTCTCAATATTTAATTGCTCTTGTATATAAACCTCTTTCTTATACACATATGAGTCTCTATGGATTTGTTTCTCTAGTCTACCCAGACTAACACAAGGGGCTGCAAAAAAATCTTGGGGAAAAAGTCCATTATCTTTTCACTCCATTTTTCTACAAATTTCTTGTAGTCCCTTGTATTTGTGAGGTTCTTTGGTCTTATATGTCCCTCTACTTTCAGGCAAGCTCTACAAGACATAGACTAGCTCTCTTCTGCTCAGCACTGTGCACTTCTCACCAGTACGGCCAGAACACAAGGCACTACTGCCATCACGTCTGTTCTGCCATGCAGTAACCATTTATAAGGTTTCTGAGACTATAACTCTTTCTTCAAAGGAGAAATGGTGGGTTTGAACCACAGACCTTGTAGTTAGCAGCCCTATGCTTACCTGACTACAACATATGAAGGGCACTTGAATATCCTTTGAGCATAAATGGTGAATAAAATAGATCAGATGTTTTACTATCTTGCTTGGCTCTCCATCACTTATCTTAAAAAATAATAATAATTTATATATATATATATATACACTATGGTATATAGTTCCACCATGTTCAGCAGCATTGCACATTTTCTACCACAATCAGTTTCCAAACATTATTTTTCTATATGGACCCCTTGACATTATCACCCCTTCACCCCACCACCCTTTCTGTGTTCCTCTCCCTTCAAAACCCTTATTCCACTCACTGACTCTATAGGTTCATCAGTCCTCATTTTCATACACCAAAACACGAAAAAACATATACCTCAACTTCAAGAGGGTGACCCCCCAATGACATAACACTCCCAAGATACCCCCTAATATGTACAATAAAAAACCAAACCAAATAATACAATCCCCAAATGCATAAGATTTTGGAAACCAGATCAGGTCTAGCTTACATCCTAGGGGGACTCTGCTGACAAATTTTAACTATTGAAGTCCGGCTTCTACCTTTAACCTTCTATATTCAACTCACTAATGCACTCCATTTAGTGACCACTTTTCTCCTATCGCTCAATTGTGGATAGAGGGACACTTCCACCAATGCTTCTTGGGCTCCCACTTGATCCAATACATTGTGAAAACCAGATTCTCTGACTTTAGGCTCTGATACCAATCCCTCCCTTCAACTTCGGATTGTATGCTTCACAATCCGTCAGTGACTGGTGATAGTGTGCTTCTTCCATGTGGACTTATTTGACCTCTCGCTTAGATGGCTTCTTGTTTAGAAACAAGTCTTTAATACCTCAGATGCTACTTTTTCTCATAGCCTGACCCCACCTAATTTCTTCCCCACATTTTGCTATAGCACCCGTCTCCCCTGTGTTCCAATCCTGGAGGTGAGTATCGAGCAGGACCATGATGTAAGAACTGATTGTTCTTAAATTGGAGCTGGGATTTAGTGTGAGCACAAAACCCACTCCTGGATCTATGTTTGATCTTTCAGTTTATCTTTACTTGGAAATGAACCCAAATGTCATGTCGTTGCATCGTTCAATCTTATCAAGCAGAATTGTACCATTGCCTCCACAGTTCCCAAACATCCTATTTCTTCCTGGTACCTTGACATATCTCCCTTTTATTGCCCCCCTCCCTTGTACTCCTTTTCCATCCCTCATCATAAACTGACCCCTTGGATCTGGTGCTAATACCTTCTCCCGGCCCCAGTTTATCTTCTGATTATTTTCTGGTGTTCTCTTCCATCAGTGTGACGATTATGTGTTGTCAAGTATTGTCTACCCTTGACTCCTCCCCCAAACAAAACGAAACCCATTTCCATTGAGGTGATTTGAACTCATGGTCACCCCAACTGTGATATACTAGAACAGCCCCGATAGAGTTTTCTTGGTTGTCATCTTTGCAGAGCATATTACTAGGCCTTCCCTCTGTGGGGGTTCAGACTGCCAACCTGCAGGTTAGTGGACAAGCACAAACCATTTGTGCTACCCAGGGATCTTGCCCTTGCTCACTCCCTTCTTTACCTTACACTCTCCCTGGCTGCCCTTTTCTTACTCCACATATCACAACTTTTGGGACACAGAAAAAGCAGTTATCAGAGGTCAATATAGCAATCAATGAACACATGGAAAAAGAGGAGAAATCTGAATTCAAGACCTAACACACCTTTAACAACTGGAACAAAGGCAACGACATAAGCCCTCTAACAACAGAAGAAAAGAAATCATACGAACCAGAGCAGAGATAAATAAACTAGAACACACACACACACACAGGATGGGGGTAGGAGTGGAATCATCAAGACAAGAAGTTGGTTCTTTGAAAAGGTTAACCAAATTGACAGATCATTGGTAAATTTAACAAAGGTAAAGAAAGGAAAGCTGCAGCTATCTAGAATAAGGGATGAAAAGGGCATTCAGGTTTTCTACATCCACCTGTGTTGATTTGGGTGGATGGTGTATTTCTAGTTATCTGTCCATTTCTTCTAGATTATCAAGTTTGTTGGAGTATAGGATTTCATAGCAGTGTTATTATTTTATTTATTGTATTTGGGTCTGTTGTGATGTCACCCCTTTCATCCCTGGAGGCTCTTGTCTATGTTCAGAACCTATCAATGTGGTTCCCACCACTGAGTTTTCAAGAGACCCTCCTCTCCACTTCCAACAGAGAAAGGGTCTTCAGTTTATGTCAGGCTAGGTAGACAGGGGTGCTGTGTCACCTTGGCAAGGCTATGGCTCCCAGTGGACTAGTAGACACTGTGTAAACATTTTGAGATCTGAGGGGAGAAGCCAATCAGTTGAAAGGACAGTTTCTGTGAGGTGACCAGCTTCCAATACATAAATGGATGCCCTAACAAAACATGCTCTCTTTCTGGACTCTCCTCTCATTGCCTGAACTTTGGTTCTTGGAATGTCAGCCTGCAGAGCTCTTTGGCTTGCGGCTTGACCCACAGATTTTGGGTTCTTTAACCCCTGCAGCTATGTGAGCCCCCTGAGCTCTACAGCCACAGATTTGGGACTTGCCCAGAGTTGCAGGAGCTGTTTCCTCACATTGTGCGAGTCATTTCCTGGAAAAACACTTTTTTTTTTATATTCGCTTTTCTGGTTTTGCTCCTCTAGAGAACCCAGACTAGGACAAGTAGGTGCTCAACAGGATTTGAGTGGATGAATGAAAAATGAATGTGTGGAAGCTAAGAGCCTAAAACATGATGGATGGCACTGATATCACCAAGCTGTATTCAACTGGAAACTCTTGTGTTTCAGATACTTATATTTGCAACAATTGAAAAAGGAGGAGAATGAAAGGAAACCCTTAAGCCACAGTTGAGACCCTGATGTTATGGACTAGTTTAATTCAGATAGGCTGCGTTAATCAAGGGACAAAGCTCTTAGCTTCAGTTTACTGTAATTTTTGTGTATGTTCCTTAGGTGGAGAAACCGGGTAATGTTCATGACAGTAGAGGCAGTAATTTGATTAGATGCAAACTGCTCAACTTGATTTACCACTAAGAAGATTAGTTCTGTGTGTGGAGCTCACTCACTTTCTCACTCACAAACTCACTCACTGCCATTGACTGGATAGTGACTCATAACAACCCTAGAAGATAGGGTAGAATTGCCCTGTGGGGTTCTGAGATTGTAAATCTTTACAAGAGTAAAAAGCCCCCATCTTTCTCCTGAGGATCGGCTGGGTGGTTTTGAACTGTTAACCTTGCAATGAGCAATCCATTGGGTAATTATTGTGCCTCCAGGGCTCCTTATGGGGAACTAGTAAAAGAAAATACTTAATGCTATTGGCAGGCATTGACTGTACCATAAACTGCCAGAAGAATAAGCAAATCTGTCTTGGAAAAAGTACAACTAGAATTCTCCTCGGAAGTGAGGATGGCAAGATCTTCATCTCATGTATGTCCTTAGGATATGTTGTCAGGACGGACCACTCTGGAGAAGGATACCATGCTTGATAAAGGAGAGGGTCAGCAAAAGAGAGGCAGACTTGGAGGATTTGCAATGACACAGTGGCTGTAACTATAGGCACAAACATAGCAATAATGGTGAGGATGGCACAGGATCTGGTCATATTCCTGTACTGATGATAATAGGGTTGCTAGGCATTAAAACTAACTCACTGGACCCTAACAACACGGCGTAGGCAGAGGTAGAGAATAATATGAAATATAACTAGAAGCAATCATTGACCATTTCATCCTCAAAACAGAGTTGAGGATCAACTTGCAGAGCTAGAAATTACTTGAGAACATCGTGCCCTATTTCAGTGGTGATTGCACCCGGAATCAAGTCCTTTGGAATACTTTCCATGACTTGGGATCTAAAATTGGTAATCAAGTGAAAAGTCAAACGAAAACCCATCACCACCTCCTTTCAGGAAATTCATGGTCAAAGAATCAATTTTGTTCCGTTACAGCTTTATCAACCCAGACCACCCAGGCAAAACTTATCATCCGACAAAATCCGTGCAGTGAGGGAGGAAAACGCAGAAAGACTGATGCAATGGCATCAATTAGAGGGAGAACATCTGCATCACTTGTAAGGTTTGGGCTCCCACCAAAGGCTTCCAGGAACGTAAAGGCAGAAGGGACCGGCTCTGTCCCGGTTGTGGTTACTGAGGCATAACTAGGAGCAGCAGGTTTAACTAAGGGTGGGTGCTATCATGATGCAAGTAGGTTTAGTTTAAATAATCTTAGTCAAAGGTGGAGATCAGATAGTAGGTCTGGAGAGGGGTCATTGATAAAAAGCATTAGTCAATGGGAGGGTTACTCTGGCATCATACAGTTGCAGCATGACCTTGAGAAAAAAGTTTCCTTTGAACCTACAGCTGACTTTACCTGAAATCCGTCTTCCCGGGCTGATTAGCAGCAGGGGTGCTTTTTCCTTCTTATTATTTTTCGTATCTCAGTCCGAGCTCATTTTCCCTCTTCCAGTCCTGTGCAGTTTTCTCCTTCAGCTCACTGGACTTCGTTACATCCATCGTAGACCTCTAGGAATCTCTGTCTGTCATTGCAAACGTGATCTTTCACACTAGAAATATGATTTTGTTTATGTTTCTTCTGCTTTGCTTAAAATGTCTCAGTGACTACCCTTCGTGGTAGGATGTAGATTAAATTTGGGGAAATGATAAGATAGGGTGAAGTGTTTCACACTGTGGATGGGCATGAATTTGGGGGGATCAATAGATAAAATATATGGATAGAATCTTGTTCCCTCAAAATAGGTGCTGAAACCTTAACTTCTATAGTCATGAATATGGTGCTGTTTGGAAATGTGGGCCGGGCCGGAGTGGGGATTGAAGCTATGTCTGACCTCTACCACATCAGACTTAGCTTTGGACTGATTCTATAGTGATTCTTAGTTTCTCTGAAGTTTGATGAGGGACAAACACTATTGCTTCTACATGACAGGTCCTAATTCCTTCAACTGAATCTCATTTTCTGGTAAGACACAGCTTCAAGACCTTTGATTGCTTTTGCCCATGTGTCCTCTGCATGAGCCAGCTTCCCATACAGAAAAAGAGCACACTTTGAAGTGATCTTTGATGGCTGGCTTTGTTACAGATTTACTTATTTCATTCATCATTCAGTAGATCAGTTGACCACCTAATTAACCCCGGGTTATAAGCTTTGTGCTTGAAGAACAAAGAGAAGGCCCAGAATTTCCCATTTCATGGTGAGAGACAGACACACACTATATTACAATGGTGAGAGACAGACACACACTATATTACAATGGTGAGAGACAGACACACACTATATTACAATGGTGCAGAGACAGGGGCATGTAGTATGTTGGAGAGAAGCTGTCTTGGTTTGGGGAGAACCACTTGGAAAAGTGGACAAGAGCTAAGGTGGTTGCATAGGAGTTGAATGGTTAAAGGTGAGGAAGGAAGGTTAGAAGGAAAAGGAGGAGAAGGAGAAATGGGAGTTAAAAGAAAGTATTCTACACATAGATGTCCAAACTAGAAGAGGCACGTGAAAAAATCAGAAGGCCCTGTGTGAGCTTTAGCGGGTTGTTTATGAGCTTCAAAGCACACACTTTTATCATTAAGCGGAGACTGGCAGCAAAGATAAGGCCCAGAATTGCGTTGTATTCTGGGGTCCCTGTTTCTTTTGCAGGTCTTACTGCGACTATCTAGAAATACTCAGGGTTCCAGATAAGCTTGACAGTTTCTCAGTTCCTTGATGGACCTTGTGCTGCCCCTCTCATACATTAATGCAACCTTACAGCTGAGTTCAGGCCACTTCTGTGTGCAAGCTGGGAGAGAAGGTTCCGTTTCAGCAGTTTTGAACAACAATGTCATTTTTCAAGACCACGAGCTTGAGTTGAACCAAAGTGGCTCCATCAATAAAATAAACACTGGCAGGCTGAAAGAAAAAAAATAGCTTCTATAACTTCAGGAAAAGCTTGTGCAGTGAAATGAGCCTATCACAATAGAGTCAAGGCAGAGATGATACAGTTCATCACTTTGGGCGGTCTTAAATGAAATGTATGAACCCTGCCTTTTCACCGATTTTTTAAAAATATGTAAAACCTTAAATTTATTGTTGTTGTTATTGAGCATATACACAGCAAAACATGCTCCAATTCAACAGCTTTTTACATGGACCATTGGTGACATTGATTGCATTCTTCAACTTGTCACTGTTGTGCCTGGAATGGCTTCTTTCAAGCTTGTGAGACACTGCACAGCAAATGTGGAGGTAGAATAGAAACATTAAACATACCATCGGGTCAATTAACTAAGCTGTCCATGGAATTTCAAACCAGAGCACTACACCTCTAAGCCCAGTAACCAAATCCCAGCTCCTTCTTCTTTTTTTTTTTTTTTGCTGTTGTTGGGTATATTTCTTCTCTTCTTGTAGTGAGGGGTGTATGTGTATTTTAAAAAAAATCATTTTATTGGGGGCTCGTGCAACTCTTATCACAATCCATACATTCATCCATTGTGTCAAGCACATTTGCACCTTTGTTGCCATCATCAGTCTGAAAACATTTGCTTTCTACTTGAGCCCTTGGTATCAGCTCCTCATTTTCCCCCTCTCTCCCCACTCCCCCCTTCCTAATGAACCCTTGATAATTTTTAAATTATTATTTTGTCATATCTTATACTACCAAATGTCTCCCTTTACCCACTTTTTTGTTGTCTGTCCCCAAGAGAGGAGGTTATATGTAGATCCTTGTAATCAGTTCCCCCTTTCCACCCCACCCGCCTTCCACCCTGCCAGTATTGCTACTCTCACCACTGGTCCTGAGGGGTTCATCTGTCCTGGATTCCCTGTGTTTCCAGTTCTTATCTGTACCAGTGTACATCCTCTGGTCTAGCTGGATTTGTAAGGTAGAATTGGGATCATGATAGTGGTGGGGTGGCGGGGGAGGAAGGAAACATTTAAGAACTAGAGGAAAATTGTATGTTTCCTTGTATGTGTATGTTTTACACATATCTATTACACACCTCTTCCAATTCAGTGTTTTACAAATATACAACCTGCTGCAATAATCAGTTGTGCAACCCTGTGCCTATCAACATGATATTTCCATCAACTGTAAGGTCAGTGGTTCAAACCAACTAGCTTCTCTGTGGGGGAGATGATGAAGTTATATGCTTACATAAAATTTCACAGCTTTGAAAACCCAATGGGTTGTTATGGTCAAAATTGGCTTGATGACAGTGGGTTTTATAGTGTCAAAATAACTTTTGCTCAACTAAAACAAAAACCCTCAAACTCACTGCTGTTGAGTCAATGCCTACCCACAGTGACCCAATAGGATAGAGTTGAACCACCCCTGTGGCTTTCTGAGACTAATTGTTTATAGGAGTAGAAAGTCCTGTCTTTCTGCTGAGTATGTATGTGCAAGAAAAACAAAAGTTCACGTCACTCAGTGTATTACTATATTCATTTTATTGTGGTGGTCTGGCAATGAACCTGCAATATCTCTGAGGCATGATGTTGTTGCTATGTACCATCAAGTCAGTGCTGACCCATAGCAACCCTGTGCATGACAAAACAGAACTCCTTGAAGGTAGATAGATCTATCCTATCATAGACAACATTGTACTCCAAGACAGATCTTGAAATGTCCTTTTTGACAGTGCACGGATGCCATTCCTCTTGATTGCATCACTCCTGGCATAGTAAACCAGACGATATTCTGATTCAAAGTGGTCAATAACAGTCCATTTCACTTCACTACTGCCTAGGATATTGATCTTTATGTGTTTCATTTTGGACAACTTCCAACTTTCTTAGAGTCACACTTGGTACATTCCAAGTTCAGATTTTTGCTGCTGTTTCTCCTAATCTTGAGTTGTGCCCCATCACTAAATGAAGATCCAGAAGGTTTTACTCCCACTGCCTTACTCCATTCATGTCACCATGGCCGACTCTACTTTGAGAAAGGAGTTGCTCCTCCTCAGTGACATTTCGAATGCCTGTGGATCTGAGTGGCTTATCCTCTGGCATCATCTCTGTGTCAGACAGAGTTCTCTAGAGAGACAAAACCAGATTGCTAATAATTTTATAAAGATAGATAGATATATGACACAAGAAATGAACAGTTAAATTATATACAGATAGATATATAATACAAGAAATGAACAATTAAATTATAAAGTGGTACAAGTGGTTCAGTGCAACTCACTCCCGTGAGAGAGTTGTGAGACACTGGCAGTCCTTCAAGTCTTGAGGACCGCCTGGTAGTCAGTCCTCTGTAGAGAGAGGTAGGCCATCCCATCACAGGCAGCAAACAGCAAGGCAGGTCACCAACTGTCAGCCAGGTCACCAACCGTCAGTCCCCAGTTCCAGAGATGTGCATTCTAGTTCTCTGGCGAGGCAAGTCTTAAAGGGACCTCAAATTACAGCAACACAGTTCACAGGTTAGTTGTCCTACAGGTAGTGAAGCTTGCAAATTGAGGCACAGAACAAGCAAGGCAGCCGCACAGTGTCCGATGATCAAAGAGTGAGAGACAAGAAAGGCGAGGCTCGCCAAGCCATTTATCTCTCCGCCCTTCAATTAATCCCACATGTGTTTATCGGCCAGGCTGGCACAATAAACTAACTATCTCAGTCTCCAACACTGTTTTGCTTTCATTCAAGAGGCCTTCAGTATCTGACAATGTTTCCATGCTCTGCATAGGCTTTTAGGGGCTCCTTTCTCAGATGTGAGCAGCCGATTCATTCTTCCTCTGTTCTTAGTCTGGAAGCTCTGCTGAAACCCATTCACGTTGAATGAGCCTGCTGGCCTTTGAAATACCAGTGACATAGATTTCAGCATCACACCAACACACAAGCCACCACACTGTGACAAACTGACTGCCAAGTAGTGGTCCCAAAGGGAAAGTAATGTGATTTTTTCCCCCTTAACCATTGAAGTTTGCCATAAGACATCACACATCTCGAACCCAGATTGCCACCCTTTTCCTTAGCACAAAGACCCCTCCAGTTTCCACTCTGTTCCAACTTTATAAGCCTCATGACCCTTTGCCCTTTCATCCCTTCCCCTATATATTTTTGATGGCATCATGCATTCAAAAGGAGGACAATGAACAAGGAAGGCTGAAGAAGAATTGGTATGCTTTCTTTGTGGCATCAGTGGAGAATGTTGACTATACCATCGACTGCTCGAAGAAAGGACAGATATGTGTTCAGAGCAGTGCATCCATAGAATCTGTATTCTTGCTATATAGAAATGAGAACCGCAGGACTTTGTGTCATGGACTTTGGACATGTTATTAGGAAACACCAATTATTGGAAAAGGACATTATACTTGGTGACCTAGTATAGGTGACCCTCGCTAAAATGTAGCCCCCCAAAAAGTTGACATTCCACCATTTCAGGATGGAAGAAGTACAAACTGCAATGAATACATCAGCCAAAAAATAAGACTCAGGAATTGATGGAATATCCATTGAAATGTTTCAGAAAGCTGAAAGCACTGGTGGCATTCATTGCTCTATACCAGGAAATTTGGAAGACAGTTACTGGGACAACTGACTGGGAGAGATCCGTATTTGTGCCTATTCCACAGATAGGTGACCTAACAGAATGTTCAAACTATAGAACAATATCATTGATATCACACACAAGTAAAATTTTGCTGAAGATCACCAAATAACAGTTGCAGCAGTATACTGACAGGGAACTGCCAGAGGTTCAGGCCAGATTCAGAAGGGCATGTGGGACAAAGGAGATCATTACTAATATCAGATGGAACTTGGCTCAAAGCAGAGAATAAAAAAAAAGATGTTTATTTGTGTTTCGTTGACTGTGCAAAGGCATATGACTGTGTAGACCATAATAAACTGTGGATAATCTTGAGAAGAATGGGAATTCCAGAACACTTCATTGTGCTCTTGAGGAACCTGTATATGGATCAAGAGGCAGTCGTACCAACAGAACATGGGAATACTGCATGGTTTAATATCAGGAAAGGTGTGCATCAGGGTTGTATCTTCTCACTTTACTTGTTCAATCTGTATGCTGAGCAAATCATCAGAAAAGCTGGATTCTGTGAAGAAGAGTGCAGTATCCGGATTGGAGGAAGGCTTATTAACAACCTGCAGTATGCAGATTACACAATCTTGCTTGATGCAAGTTGGGAGGAATTGAATCACTTACTGATGAAGATCAAAGTTTGTAGCCTTCACTATGGATTACAACTCAATGTAGCAAAGACTAAAAGCCTTTCAACTGGACATTAGGTAACATCCTGAAAAATGGAGAAAAGGTTGAATTTGTCGAGTATTTTTTCTTACTTGGATCCACAATCAATGTTCATGGAAGCAGTAGTCAAAAGATTAAAAGATATATTGCATTAGATAAATCTGCTGCACAAGACCGCTTTAGAATATTGAGGAGCAAGGATGTGACTTTGAGGACTCAAGTTTGCCTCACCCAAACCATGGTATTCTCCATTGCCTCATGTTCATGTGAATGCTGGACTTGACCATAGGGAAAAAATGGATGCATTTAAGTTGTGGGGCTGGAGAAGAATATTGGAAGTACCATGGACTGCTAAAGGGATTAAGCAATCTGTCTTGGAAGAAGTAAGGCCAGAGTGCTTCTTAGAGGCAAGGATGACAAGGCTTCATGTTACATACTTTGGACACTTTGTTGGGAGAGACCAGTCTCTGGAGAAGGACATCATGTTTGGTGAAATGGAAGGGTAGTGAAAAAGAGGAAACCCTTAAAAAGATGGATGGACACAGTGGCTGCATCAGTGGGCTCAGGCATAGGAACAGTTGTGAGGGTGGCACAGGACTGTGCAGTGTTTTGTTTTGTTGTGCATATGGACCTGATGGGTCAGAATTGACTCATGGCACCTAACAACAACATGGTAGTAATGATGGTATTCTTTAACTTTTATATTAGATTAGGTCACGCTTCCTTGGATTGGGCACAACTATGGCTTTTTTGCAGTCTATTGGCCAGGAAGATGCCTTCCAATTTTCCTGACATAGATGCCTTCAAATTTTGGTGGGGGGCATAGAATAGTAAATACTTCCAGCACTACATCAATATGTTGAAACACATCAATTGTTACCCTTGAAGCTCATCCCCTGCCTTTTTTTGTTGTTGTTCAATGCCTTCAGTGCAACTTGAAATCTACGTTCAATACCATATGTTCTTGCTCATAGATTGCCCTTTGAAATTGTTGATGTTGACCAATTCTTCTTGGTATGGTGACTCTTTGTATTCCTTACATATTTTTTTTGTTCCTTCCTGCATCAGCTCCTATTTTGCTTATACAATTCTTCAATATTACAACTCAAGGCTTGATTTGTTTCTTCATTTCTTACAGCTTGAGATATGCTGAGCGTGTTCTTTCCTTTGGGTTTTTAAGTCTAGGTGTTTTCCTAGTTAGAATGCTTTACTTTGTCTTCTTGAGGTGCCTTTTGAAAAAATCTGTTCATCTCTTAGTTCATCATTTCTTCTATTCATTTTTGCTACCTGTATTTAAGAGCAAGTTTAAGAGTTTCTTCTGATACCCACTTTTGTCTTTTCTTTTCTGTCTTTAGAGTGACTGTTTGCTTTCTTTGTGTATGATATTCTTGATGGCATCCCACGGTGCATCTGGTCTTCAGTGGTTTTTGCTATTGCTGTTAGGTGCCATCGAGTCCATTCTGGCTCATAGTGACCCTCTGGACAACAGAAAGGAACGTGGCCTGGCTCTGTGCTATGCTTACACTTGTTCTTATGTTTGGACCCATTGTTGCAGCCACTGTGTCAACCCATCTTGCCCAGGGTCTTCTTCTTTTCCACTCATCTTTGGGCACTCCTTCACCGTGTTCTGCTTCCCCAGGTTTTCACTATCTGACAATGTTGTGATGCTCTCATGAAGCGTTCAGTGGCCAGTGCCTCAGAAGTGGATAACCGATTATTCCTTCTTCTTAATCTAGAAGCTCTACTGAAACGTCTTCACCTTGAGTGGCCCTGTTAGTATTTGAAACAACAGTGACGTTGTTTCCAGGATCACAGCCACATACAAGCTACCACAGGATGGCAAACGGACAGACAAATGGTAGGATCTTCAGTAATTAGTGTTCAAAATCCTAAATCCTATCAAAATTCAGGCCAGATACTTGAATCAAAGTTGCATTTTAGGCCCTGTGGACCTGTTTGAATTTTCTTCAGCTTTCATCTGAACTTGTATATGAGCAATTGAAGGGGTTTTTCTTCCACAGTTGGTCTTGTTTTGGATCAGTGGTTCACAACCTTCCTAATGCTGCTACCCTTTAATGAAGTTCCTCATGTTGTGGTGACAACCCGCCCCCCAACCATAAAATTATTTTCGTTGTTACTTCATAACTGTAATTTGTGGGTCACGACCCACAGGTTGAGAACCACTGTTTTGGACAATATTAGCTTCTCCATTGTCTCTTCCTACAGGCACAGTCCATTTGGTTCCTGTGTATTCCATCTGGTGAGGTCCATATGTCTAGTCACTATTTGTGTTGTTGAAAACAGGTATTTGCATGAGCACCTTCACATTGTTGTTGCATTATATAGTTTTCGGCAAGCCACTCAGTTCCTTTGAGTGTTAAGTTTCCTATATGCTATGCATGTTATATATAGATATGCAGTAATTAAAATATACTTCTCAGAGTGATCTACTGAACTGAACTGTAAAAGCGGTAAACCCCACATTGAACTGAACATTGTAATTATTTGAAATGAATAAAGAAATTCAGACCTAAAAAAAAAAAAAAGAAAGAAAACAGGTATTTGCAACAAAGAATGTGTTGGTTTTGCACAATTCTATCATTCCATATCCAGCATCATTTCTATGACTAAGGCCATATTTTCTAACTACTGATCCTTCCTCTGTTTCCTACTTTTGCATTTAAATCACCAGTGATGATCAATTCATCTTGATTGCACGTTTAATAAAATTCAGACTGAAGGAGCTGGCAGAATTCTTCAATTTCTTCATCACTTGGTTTAGCGATGGAGGCATCAATTTGAATAATAATCATATTCATGGGTTTTTCTTGTAGGCATATAGATATCATTCAACCATAGACCACATTATAACTCAAGATAGATTTTAATGTGGAATAAAACTCAAATTCATGAAAGAGGCCAGGCTTGAAAGTTGAATAGAGGCTGGTGGAACCTCTGATACTATGGCCGCGGGTCATCTTTCAGATCTGGAACTGAACTCACCCCAGTGGCTCAATATTGAAATTGTTACACACCTTAAAATAATTGATCATTTGAGTCCAAGTGGGCAGCACTTGCTGAAGGAAACAGTTCAAAAGGGTTAGGAAAGGAAGGGAAAGGGCACCAGGAAACGCAGGGAGGAGGTGGGACGGGCCAGGTGGCATCGGAGGGATTGCAATGAATAAAATGCAACAAAATGTGTATCGATCCCTGAGTATAAATCTTATTTGCTCTGTAAACCTTTACTCAATTCACAATAGAGAGGTAAAAATTAAAAAGATAGATCTTCAATCTTCCTTTTGCTGGTGAATGTGATGTCCATTCTCTTGAATTATCGTTCCCTGCACAGTAAGCCATAAGGTAGTTCTCTTCAAAATGGCCACTACCAGTTCATCTCAGCTCACTAATGCCTAGAAGATCAATCTTTATTCATTCCATTTCATTTTTGATGGCATCTGATTTCCCTAGATTTCCTACTTTACACATTCCACATTCTGATTAGTCATGGATGTTTGCATCTGTTTCTTCCCATTTTGAGTCATGCCCATCAGCAAATGAACATTCTAAAAGCTTGGCTACTTTGCACGCCATTAAAGCTGACTAGTTTGAGGAGGTAGCTTTTCCCTGGTCCTTTTATGAGTGTCATCCACCCCGAGGGGCTCATCTCCCAGCACTCTATCAGATCACATTCCACCGCGACTCATAAGGTACAGGGACACAGGGACAGCCTCTCCCTTCCTCTTGGTATTCTGAAAGGTTTGCAAAATCCTGTTCGCCACGGGTGACCCTTCTGAATTTGAAACACCAGTGGCATGACTTCTAGCATCACAGCAACACACAAGCCACCACAGAATGACAGCCTGACAGAAGAGTGAGGAGTAGGTGAAAATAGAAGAAATGAGATCAGTCAAGACATTGCAGTAGACTAGGAGAACAAATGTTGGCTTGATTGGGGTGAGTGTGAAGGAGGTAAGAAAAGTGTCAGAATTTAATGCTGGATTCCAGGTAGGGCGTGAGAGAAATAGAGGTATTGGGGCGTGGCTACTAAGCTGGGTATACTGTAGGGGAGCAGATTGGGCATTCAGGTACCCAGAATTCTGCTTATTTTATCTTTTTTACGATTAAGATAAGTTACTTTATTAAAGAAGATAAGTTACGTAATATTAGCTGATTGTAGACCAAGGGAAGGGGCCGTGTTAGAGGTCAGCTGTGTTGCAGTGAGGGAGAGATGCAATTACCAAAGGCTCCACCCAACAGACCCAGTCCTGGCTTTTCCCAGTTCTTTGAGTTCAGAAGTGTGTCAGAGGATCACAGAAATCAGATTATAATCCTTTTCCCGATCATCCAAAGTCTTTAGGCCTTTTCTCAGGTCATAAAGGTATAATTCCTCTTTCTGCCTTTTCTTGAGGATTGCCGCCATCTTTCCATCGCATCGTGACGTTTCCGGCTCTTGGGCTTCTTTTCCATGTGCTAACTGGTGAGGTTTAGGGAGTGGTAATTCCTCAGTTCTTTGCTGTGCACGCTGAAAGAATTCACACCGAAGGTTGTCTCGTGATCCAAATGGGTTTGTGTGAAGGATAGGAAAAGTTTCAGGTGTTACAGTCTCAAAAGGGTACACGCTATTTCTGAAAAGTGTGCCAAGCCATGTAGAAGCCGCGCTGGGGTTCACAACCAGGCATGAACAGTCACGTGGAAAAGAGTACCCACACGTGTGGAACGGCCGGGGAGGGGAGATTCGCGGGAGACCAGAAGCCCAAGAACCCTGGAAGTTAGGAGTATGTGGATCCAGAGACTAAGAGCATGGGGGCCAAGAGGCTGTGGGCCCCGAGTAGGCCCGGAGTGGGCGCATGTGCGTCCGCACAAGGGAGGGAGACCCTCACCTTCCACCTGCGCTGAGCAGGAGCAGGGTAAAAGAGCGAGACCTTCCCACAGCCGGGGTATTTCAAACCTCTGGCTGGGTAGCCGTGGCATATGGTTTTGGTGGATTCCCTGGTTTCCCCAAGGTTCAGAGGAAACCGAGAACTGAGCTTTCTTGAACTAACAAACTAAGAGCTTAGGAAGAGAACAAGGGTACATCCAAAAGGACGAAAAAGGAACAGTCAAGGAGAGCCGAGGATCTAGAGCACATGGGTCCAGGTAAGCAAGCAAAGGAAAAGCTTAGTGAAGGAGAAAGTGAGCAGTCAAGTCAAATCTACTGAGAATAGAGGAAACTGCACTGAGCTGGAGCTATTGGGCTCACAATGTGCAGTTCAGGGGTGGTCTTAACCAAAGCCTATTCA
>NW_022111368.1:24555240-24557683 GCF_000313985.2 Echinops telfairi | reverse complement strand
CCCTAAGGGACAGGGTAGAACTGCCCCTGTGGGTTTCCAAGACTACTGACCTTGTGGTTAGCAGCCCAGTGTGTAACCACTATACCACCAATGTTCCTGGCATTTAGCTTAGAACAGCAGTTCTCAACCTGTGGGTCGTGACCCCTTTGGGGGTCGAACGATCCTTTCACAGGGGTTGCCTGATTCATAACAGTAGCAAAATGACAGTTATAAAGTAACAACGAAAACAGTTTTATGGTTGGGGGGTCACCACAACATGAGGAACTGTATGAAAGGGTCGCGGCATTAGGAAGGTTGAGAACCCCTGGCTTAGAAGAACGGTAGTGTTCTACAGAGTCAAGCATTACAGATGAGTCCTATGTGAAGTGTGTCGAACGAAGCATGAGTCACATCTCTCTTGGTCACAGTCACTTGGGCTAACTGTAGAGCTTTTCTTGTTGTTGCTGTTAGGTGCCAACAAGTTGCCTCTAACCCATAGCAACCCTATACACAACAGAACTAAACCACGCACAGTCCTGTGCCACCTTCACAATTGTTCCCATGCCTGAGCCTATTGATGCAGCTACTGTGTCAATCCATCTTCTTGTGAACCTTCCTCTTTTTCACAGCCCCCCCCCACCCCTACTTTACCAAACGTGATGTCCTTCTCCAGGGACTGCTCTTTCCTGAAAATATGTCCAAAATATGTAAGATGAAGTCTTGCTATCCTTGCCTCGAAGGAGCACTTGGCTGAACTTCTTCCAAGACAGATTGGTTGGTCCTTTTAGCAGTACATAGTACTTTCAATGTTCTTCTCTAGCACCTCAATTCAAATGCATAGATTCTTCTACACTCTTCCTTATTCAGAGTTCAACTTTCACGTGCATATGATGCAATGGAGAATAAATACCAGGGCTGGGGTCATGACACTTTAGTCCTCAAAGTCACACTTGCTCCTCCATATTCTAAAGATGTCTTGTGCAGCAGATTTACTAAATGTAGTATGTCTTTTGATCTCCTGACTGCTGCTTCCATGAGCATTGATTGTGAACTCAGGTAAGACAAAATCTTTGAGAACTTCAATCTTTTTTCCATTTATCATGATGTTACCAATTGATCCAGTTGTGAGAATTTTAGTCTTCCTTACATTGAGTTGTAATCCATACTGAAGGCTACAATCCTTGATCTTTATCAGCAAGTGCTTCAAGACCTCACTTTAAACAAACAAGGTTGTGTCATCTACCTACTGTAGGTTGTTAATAAGCCTTCCTCCAATCCTGGTGCTGCACTCTTATTCATATAATCCAGTTTCTTTGATGATTTGCTCAACATATAGATTGAACAAGTATGGTGAGAGGACACAATGCAGACACACACCTTTTCTGAGTTTAAACCATGCTGTACTCCCTTATTTTGTTCACACAACTGCCTCTTGATCCATGTTCAAGTTACGGATGAGCACAATGAAGTGCTCTGGAATTCCCATTCTTCTCAAGGTTACCCACAGTTTATTAGGGTTCACACAGACGCATGCCTTTTCATAGTCAATGAAGCACAAGTAAATGTCTTTCTGGTATTCTCTGTTTTGAGCCAAGATCCATCTGAAATCAGCAATGATACCCCTTATTCCACATTCTCTTCTGAATCCAGCCTGAACTTCGGGCAGTTTCCTGTCAATGTACTGCTGCAACCATTGTTGGATGATCTTCAGCACAATTTTACTTGTGTGCAATATCAATGATATTATTCTGTAGTTTGAGCATTCTATTGGGTTATCTTTCTTTGGAATGGGCATAAATGTGGACCTCTTCCAGTCAATCGACCAGGTAGCTGTCTTCCAAATTTCCTGGCATAGATGAGTAAGTGCTTCTTCAGCTTTCTGAAACGTTTCGATGGGTATTCTGTCAATTCCTGGAGCCTAGATTTTGACTAAATGAGAAATTTTAAAAAGAGAGAGAAAGAGACTTTTCTTGTACTCGACTATTAAGAAATCTGTACATTGTGTAGAACCTCAAGATTTTCCCCTCTCTGTTCTATTACAGCCACTCATCCTGCATGAAGGAGCCATATAGATTTACCCTGGGAGGGACAAGAGGAGTTTGCAGGCACTAATAGGAAAGGCAAGGAGCCTGGAGGCACTGCCCAAGAAGCTGGACTTCTAAGCACCAGGTCTTAGGTCAAATCCACCAGCTGCTCCATGGGAAAAAGATGAGGCTATCTGTTCCCACAAAGATTTACAGCCTTTGAAAGCCTACACAGGGTCGCTGGGAATCAGAATCTACTCAATGGCAGTGGGGCTGGGTTGGGGTCTGGTGAGGAAGGGCAGACAGTAGGACCACCCCAAGTGCTTTCTTCAGTAAGCCAACGTGCAAAAACACTGAAAATTCACATCGTTACAGACACTGACAGATGTAAGGAAACAGAGGCAAAACCTGATCAAAGCCATGCTTAAGCTTTTTTTTTT
>NW_022111368.1:24547848-24553704 GCF_000313985.2 Echinops telfairi | reverse complement strand
GGAGATAATAACATGCACAAAAACAAGACAGAGCAAAACCAAGCAACAATGTACAACAAAACAGCAATAACAACAAACCATGGACAAAGAACAAATTAAAACACAACACGAAAGAACACATGCTTAAGCTTTGTACAGGGAAAAAAGCCAAAGCATTAACGAGGTGAAATGATGATACAAAGAATAATAGTCTCTTATTAATAAGGAAGCCAGGCAGGATGTGTCCTTCTCACACTTGGCTCTTCATGCACCAGGTGAAGTGTCTCCTGCCTCACTCTGCCTCTCTGCCTGCTGTTGTCTTACAACTCGCCCAAAGGAAGAGGTCACTGACACGCTTCTGTATATCCGACATTCTCTTGGTTCTCTAAATTAAAAAAAACATATATATATATATATATATATGTATATGTATATGTAAATATATATATATCATCTTTTATTACCATTTTCCAGTGCTCCCTGGGGGAAAAGAGAGTAGAAGAATTAGAGAAAGAAGTGACCTGAGACAGTCCCCCAAACCAGACACAAAGTCAGGAAGATTTGAGAGAGCTTGCGGGGAAGACTCAAGGAGCACAGAAGACAGTGGGCGGAATGCAAGATTGGTAAGGCGAGGCTAGGGCAGCTGGCACTGGCCTCAATCACACAGTCTCACACAGTCACACGCAGTCTCACGCAGACACACACACACACACACACACATACTTTCACTCATTTAGTTAGCACATACTAATTGAGTAGCTACTTGCACAGGGCATTGAGGTCAGCAAAGCAGATAGCAACCTTGCTCTCATGAAGATCACTCTCCCGCGTGGGAGGGAAAGCACGAATCAAAAACCCGCAGCAGTGAATTTCTGCCAAGTGTTCGGTGAGGAAGGATCTTGGTTCCATTCCAGCACAAAACCAAGGAGCCCTGGCCCCGGTGCTGGCAGTAGAGGGACAGGATATGGGGTTGACCTGAACTGACATCTGAATAAGGAGGTAGCATCAACCAGGGCTTGAAGTTGGGTGTGAGTGGATTCTACCGTTCTCTATAAGTGGAGAGAGGTGTATGCACACAGGGCTTCAGCGGTGTGGGAAATTGTCCTATTTCTCAAGCAAGAGGGTGTGTTGCTGCTTTGATGTTTTTTGTTTTCCCCTTACATTTTAACATCTCCGAAATTAGGAAGGTCTTACAATGTTAGTCAGGTGACGGTGATTGTGATACCATTGTCATTTCTTTAGAAATACCTTATGTGTTCTTGAATACATTTTTTTCAGAGAATTCTCCCTCACTCCTTTCCCTACCATTTCTCCTCACCTCCCTGCACAGTCAGTAACTTCCATTCATTTCTGCTTTCTTCGTGTGGCTCAATTTTGCACAATCAGCAAAAACAAATATATGCGTGTGTTCCTATTTTACCTTTTATCGAATTAGCATGCTATTCTCACGTCAAGTACATGTGAATCTTTTTTTATTTGATTTCTTCCAACTTTTGAGTATTAGTCATCAAAGTCTTTCTTTGTTTTGTATGTTCGTTCTAGTATTTTTGTATTTACTATTTTTATTTTTATATACACAGTGAAGTATGTATCCAATATTCTCTTTTTGGACAGTGGCTACTTCAATGCCCCGACACCATTTATTAAAAACCTGTTCCCCTCCCCTAGAGGGATTCCATTTTAAGTATACAATCATGCTTCTACGCAATTGGCCCTATTTCTAGACCAGTTTTGAACTTGCCGTGCTGTTTTCAGTTGACCTATTTATCTATTCCTGTATCATTACCACATGACTTAATAGCTGCTAGCACTAGCTCTCCCTCACTCTTTGATATTCTTGCTCATATATTTTCCATTATTAAAACAATGAAAATATATTAAATCATTAGTAGAAATGGCTTGACTTTTATTATACATATGATTTGCAAATTGGGGTAACATTTTGACCAAGCAGCCAAGAACACCCCGAAGGTGAGAGAACTTGAAATACTTGTAGACCACATCTTGTTTGCATTGCCGCGGGAAGGAAGGATGCATCCAGAACTGATGAACAACTTGTGGTTGGGAAGGATTCCATGCAGCTTTGCCTTGAAGAACAATGAAAACAATTAGCGATTTTTTTCCCCCGCATGGGTTCTCTAGAGAAGCAAAATCAATGATATTTGACTGCGTTGTGTATCGAAAGAAATGTAGATCAAGAAATGGCTTACACCTTTGTAGAAATAGGCAAGCCCAGTCTGGTTCAAGTTTGGCTTCTCCTGGCACAAGGAAGCTGATGAAGAGGAAGCAGTAAGATGATGCAGAGACAGCAGGGGGTACATGCTGCCGGAGGCAGAGGCCTGAGGTTGGCTGAACGAATACAGTTGGCAGTTCTCTGGCAGTTCTTGGGATTGGCAGGTGACACAACAGATCAAGGAACTGGATGCAACATCTAGCACAGGTAGAAGAGCCAAAGAGGCGTGGACTCCACTCAGTCTTTGTTTCTTATACACAAAGGCTGATGACACTAAGGAGGTCATCAACCAATGGATAGGTTAGACTCGTCCCTTACTGGTACCCTGGAATGTCTCCTTGACATAACTCCTTGCCATCACAGTGATTGATTCTAAAATCTCTCCCAGTCTCATCCTGGGAGCCTCTGGTTCCACAAACTGTCTGAATTCTTCAAAAAGGCAAGGTTCCCACGGCCAACAGTCTTATTAGACTACCTAGACCAACGTTTGACTCAAAGATGCCTGTGAGAAAACCAGTTTCTTCCAGGGTCAAGGCTCCAAGGGCGCTTATAGATGCATAGTCCTATGGACCCCAGAACTCTGGGTTCCAAGAGAATGAAAATTGCTTCTCACTATTAAAAAAAAAAGAAACAAAACCTTTGGAATCAGCTTGACTAATCTTAGAAAATAATTTGCTGGATTTAAAATTATTAAGCTGTTAATGCTTTCATATTATTTTGGGGAAAATGGGCATCTCTATGATGTTGGGTCATCCTGTGCGAAGTGCAGCTGTCTTTCCGTTTGTTCAAGTTCCCTTCTGCATCTTCAAGAATGGTCTCTGCCATTCCTCATGTAGACTTTTGTGAGCTTCTTAAATTTATTCCTATATAGTGTTTCTTTTCTTTGGTTATTGTCACTGGGTTCTACTACCTGTTCTCATTTTTTTTTTTTGTAAATTTAGATGATGGCTATTTTTCACAAGTTATTTTTGTGTGTGACTGACATTGAGTTCTGATGTTGTTAGTATGAGTTTGAACTTCATTCACCTGGCTTCTCCAGGTAGGTTATCAAACCACAGCATCTGCAAGTGGAAATGGCTTTGCCTCACTTTCCTCCCAATCCTTATGACTTTGATTTTTTTTTTCTCCTTACAGCTGTAATTATTTTCTCTGGAGTTAAGAACAATGGTATCCTGGAGAGACTTCTCTAGAAAGGTGAGAGGGACTTGGGCACAAGGGGAAAAGAATACAACTTTGACAAAATTTGGAGGGGCACCTCTCCCATTCAGAAAACAACAACAAAAAATCCACAAAACACAAGACCCCAAATTCTCTGCCATCTAGTCGATTCCAACTCATACCAACCTGATAGGACAAGGTAGAAATGCCCCTCTGGGTTTCCAATACTATCACTCTTTACAGAAGTAGACAACCTCATCTGACATCGCTACTGACACAGAATAAAGAAATATTCTAACAGGCCTGTCATTATATGAAATGGATGAGATAATCTTCATGACTCTTGCAAGTTTTTAATCAAAGCCTGTTGCTTTTAAGGGTGAATTGGAGTCACTCTCGGTCAATGCTTGTAACATTAGCATCACTTGAGGGATCTTCCAGCAAGTGTCGCTTCTAAGCCCTATCTCCAGGGATTTCACCTGGGGATGGAGTCCTGGCAGGGCTGCAGGTTTTGAAGGTGCCCAGGTGATTTGAATGTGTTGGGAGCCCTGTGCCTCCCTGCCCAAGGGCAAGCTTCTCTATGACCTGCACCTGCTTCATCGCCTGGAGCCAGCACGTTAGCTTAAGTGGCCAGGATGCCACCGCATTCCAGGTAGGAATACCAAGAAAAGCACTTGACCACGGAGTTCATTCCAAATCACAGTGGCCCATAGGAGCAGTGAAGGGCCCCCATAAGCTTTCCAAGGCTGCGATATTTACAGGCGTTGATGGACACGTCTTTGTCCCTGTGGAAAGGCTGGTGGATGTGACCCGCCAAGGCAATGCTTAATCATTATGCTGCTGGAACACCTTCCAGGATGGAATAATCACATCCAAACACTGCTGACATCTGAATTCAGATTCATTATGGACACTGTTGAATTGCTCTTTTGCGGTACTGAGATGTTAAATCTTTGCAGGAGCACACAGCCTCATCTTTTCCCCCCTTGAGGAGAGGGGCTGGTGGATTTGAACCACCAACCTTGCAGTGCCACCCAGTGTCTAACCTACAGAGCCACTAGGCCTCTTTTCCAGAGAGGAAAAATCCTCAAGACAAACCCACTACTTCCAGTCAACTGTGATTCCATACTGTTTCCAAGGCTCTAACTCTTGACTGGAGTAGATACCGTTTTCTCGAAAGTAAGACATCCCCCGAAAATAAGACTTACTTACAGTTTTGTCTCTCGCTGAAAATATAAGGCATCCCCCCCCAAATAAGACCTCCCTGAAAATAAGGCCCCGAAGTTATGGTAACTCTGGACTCTGGACCTATACATGGGCGCTGCTGCACAACTCACTGTTGGCCGCTGCACTGCTCACTGTTGGCCACAGCGCAGCCGGAGCAGACAGAAAGTGCGAGGTCTCTTTTAATAAAACAATAAACAATAAATGTGTACCGTATTCTTCTTCATGGAAAAATAAGACATCCCCTGAAAATAAGATCTAGCGCATCTTTGGGAGCAAAAATTAACATAAGACACTCTTATTTGGGGGAAACAGGATAGCGTCATTTTTCTCCTACTGAGTGGCTGGATGGACCTTGGGATTAGTACTCCAACGCCTAAAGCCACCAGGTTCCTTAAACAACAATAAACAAAACACACTGAGCAGGTAAATCTTTCAGTCACTTCCTCATTTCCAGTAGTCAATTCTGACTCACAGCGACCGACCATAGGACCGATCAACTGCCCCTGCGAATTTCCACGGCTGGCCCTGCCACGCAGTCGATTTGGACTCATGGCGCAGCCCAATGCATTACTCACGATGGCAGGACTCTGAATTTACTGCCATGGAGTCTACGCAGATGCACAGAGACCCCATAGGACGGGAGGACACAGTAGAACTGGCCCTGTGAGTTTCTGAGACTGCAACTCTTTCCAGGAGTAGAAAGCCCTGTGTGTCTCCTGCGGTATTGGTGGTGGTTTCGAACTGTGCACCTTCAGATCGCAGCCCAATGTGTACCACTACGCCCCAAGGGCTCCTTCGTACATGTAAGTACTCAAGAAATATTTGTCTGGTGAATAGACTGATGCCTTGTTCTAGTACTGAAATAATAGTGAGTGAATTCTAAAACCGGATTATTTTTTAATTAATTTTAACATCAGGTCACTGAAGCTCACTCAGTTTCTGACTTTTTAGTCAATTCTAGGTTTCCCTTCAGTGGCGCTGACACTTCCTCACAGGTTTCGGTCTGCAGCTGAGGAAGGCAAATTACCACTAGGCACCTCCTACAGACACCACTAGCGTGACGACTGAGACCAAATTAGGGAGCGTCCAGGTTTGCAGGGTCACGTGCAGTTACGTGAGCTCCCGGCCCGACGTCAGGCGGGTTCTGCCTCGCGCACGCGCAGAGGCCCCGCGCCGATACATCACGGAGTGAGCGCAAGCGCAGCCATTGGTCTAGCTTCTTCTCTAGCCCCTCCCCGCTCGCTCGTAAGGGGCGGGGC
>NW_022111368.1:24543287-24547456 GCF_000313985.2 Echinops telfairi | reverse complement strand
TCTGTTCTTTCGGCGGCTTGCCCCGAGGACGGCCTGTGATTGTTACCTCCTTGGACCCATTGTGCGGATTGGGAAGCCGAGACCAGAGGGAAAGGTCCCTCACTGCGTCAAACTGGCAGGACTTCCACCTGACTCCCTTTGCCCGCGAATATTGGGTTTCCTTTTAGGGTGCTTCCCTTTTGAAGTTGATTGCCCACCGTGTCAGTCTCTTTTGAAATGCAAGTCTCTCGCGTAGACTTATTGTAAGGGTTAACGGGCAGACACCAAAGCAAAACCAAACTCATTACCGTGGATTCCAACTAATAGCCACCCCGTGGGGCAGCCCTGATGGCACAATGGTTGTGCATTAGACTGCTAAGCGCAAGGTCAGGAGTTCAAAACCATCCGCTGCTCCTCAGGAGAAAGACGGGGCTTTCTCTCCAGTTACGCGTTACAGTCTGGGCAACTCACAGGGGCAGTTCTACCTTGTCCTGTGGGGTCGTTCTGAGGTGGCATCGACTCCACGGCAGTGAATGAGTGAGTTCAGAGTACTTTGTGTGAGTTTGTTCTTTCTGAGAGAAGAAAGCCCCGTCTTTCCCTCATGGGTTGGAACTGCTGACCAGGGCTCCTCATTGAATAGAGACAGGTAAATAGACACAGTAGAAATGCCCAGCACCTACTGCTCAGGAAGCTCCCTGGGAAACTGCTCCGTGGGGTCTCGGCTCTTCCTCTCACCTTTGTCCAGTAGAGAATTTGGCCACTGAGGCATCCTCTGGCAGCCACGCTGGGCGTCCTGATGCCCAGAGGGTTGGTCTGTGCTCTGGGCCCGCTGAGCATGCTCTTCCCTTTGCCTGAAGTGTACTTTCCGAAACTCTGCCCTCTGTTTGGTTTCTTCCCGCTCTGCGATGATGGTTAAATGCCACCTTTCAAAAGAGAACTTCTGAGGAGTGATGAGCCCTGGGAACGTGCTAGGCCAGCAGTGTGATTGTCATTGGGATGGCTACAGCTTTTAGTTCTATTTTTTCCACACCTTTTTGAAGCCCCTCCCCTGAACGTCTGTGCTTTGTCGATTGCTTCTCTCCTCTTCATGGTAATGAAGGTGACTGGTGTTCACCCCGTTACTCTGTTGTCTCATACAGTAACTTATGTATGAACTTGTTGCTAATGAGTCAATGCCCACTCACAACCCCATAGAACCCTAGACCCAGAGTAGGGCTGCCCCATGGGGTTTCCAAGACTGCCACCTTCAAGGAAACACCTCAGGTTGCTTCTGCAGAGTGAATGGTGGGTTCAAACCCTGACCTCGGACTTAGCAGATGAGTACTGTGCCGCTGGACCACCATGATGGATAAACATCTGTTGAGCAATTCACTCCAGGTCCCTGATAGGAACAGTACACGGATGCTAGGTCTGCTGCCAGTCCGCACAAGATATCCTGACGTACCCCGACTACTCCTTAGGTGGAGGGGGAACAGGGGTGGGCACACGGGAGACAGGTGAGAGTGGAACAGTCTGGCTCCTTTGACACCTTTCAGAAGTAGGCCACACAATAATTTGGTTTGATATCCTCTCTTCCCACCATCTTCCCATTTGATCCGTTGTTGGCGCCTTCCACGCCGGGCTTTCCCCCATGGTATGCTTGGTTTCCTGTTCCAGGACCCCAACGCAGACACCGAGTGGAATGACATCTTACGCAAAAAGGGCATATTGCCCTCAAAGGAAAGTGCCAAAGAACTAGAAAAGGAGGCCGAGGAGGAGGAGCAGCGACTCTTTCAGCAGTCAGTTGGTGAGCTTGCTCAGTGTCTTTCTTCCCTGTCTGTCTGGGTTAGGAAGTGTCGCCCCAAGCCTCTCAGTGCTGCTCTTTCAGCAGCCCTTAAGAGACAGGGACTTGAGCGCTGGCATGACCTTGGGCAAGTTCCAGGATGTTGCTAGCTTTCACCTTCCAGGGCTATTGGATTTGGGCACTTCCGAGGTTCCCTTCAATCTCACAGCTTGTCTGTGTCAAGTGCAGATGGTCATCCTGAAGAAAGTATCTCTACATCTGATTTCCAGGTTTGTGATTCACTGTGGATAATGTCCCCAAAATTCGTTCCCAAAGAAATGTGTAGTGGTGTGCTCCCCCAGGGCTGTACTTTGCTCTCTGTGGTTTAATTGATTAAAATCACTTAACGTAATTTGGGGAGACATAAAGGTGTCTGTCTATGATATCACGGTTCTATGGGGTTTTCTCAGAAGTGACCATACACCTAAGTTGGATTCCGTTGGGTGCTTGTGAAAATAATTCCCAGGCAGCCATCCAAGACACAACAATTGGTCTCACACGAGGAGCATTGGGAAGAGTCAGGAGCAGGAGGATGCGGAATGTGTGGCTAATTGCCTCCATGAACAACTGTCTCCTTTATTATGGGACCGGAAGAACTGGTCTCATAGTCAAAGATTCCATAGGCAAATCCTTACTATGAGGGGGCCAATGCAAAACAGAATATCAAATTCTCATGGAGTCTAGGCTTTTTGGATAGAGAGTGGATGGACCCTGAAATTATGCCCTGAGATCATCTGGAACCCTTAAACCACACATGTGCCCTGTTGAACAACAGTTTAGCATTAACGGTTAAAAAAAAAGTTTGCCTTGAGCATTGCACTCTTTTTAAGAACGAGATGTTAATATTGTCAGCTCCGACCCATAGCAGCACTGTGTATAACAGAATGCAACACTGGGCAGTCCTGTTATGTGTGAGCCCAGTGTTGCAGTCGCTGAGTCAGCGCAGCTCGTTGAGGGACTTTCTGCTTTTCCTTGGTCCTCTACCAAGCATGATGTCTTGGGACTGGTCTCAGGTGTTCTGAGACAGAAATGTTGCTCTTCTGGCAGTCCATAGTACTGTCAGTATTCTTTGCCAACACCATGATTCAAATGCATCAATTCTTCTGCAGTTTTCCATATTCCTGTCCAGCTTTGGCATGCATGTGAGGCAGTGAAAATACAGTGGCTTGGGTCAAATGCACGTTAGTCCTCAAAGTGATGTCCTTGCTGTCTAGGGAGCCTTCCTGCAGCAGATTTGCTCAGCTCAGTGTTGTTTAATTTCTTGACTGCTGCTAATAGTCCTTACACTGTTGCTCTTTTCTCCAGTTATGATGTCTACTGGGATATTTGTGAGGATTTGGGGTTTCCTTATATTGAGTTGTACACTGTAGTCTGTGATCTTCATCATTAAATGCTTCAAGTCTTCATTTTCAGCAAGCAAGGTTGTGTCATCTGTATCATCACGAGTGTTCATGAGCCTTCCTCCCATCCTGATACTCACTGTTCTTCGTAGAATCCAGTCTCAGATTATTTCCTTGGCAGACAGATGAAATAAATCTGGTGAAAGGATACCAACTTCACACACCCCGTCTTGATTTTAAATCATATAGTCATAAAAACTCTTGATGTTGACTCATAGCAACCCTATAGGACAGCATAGAGCTGCCCCTGTGAGTTTCTGAGACTCTTAACTCTTTGTGGGAGTACAAAGCCTGTCTTTCTCCCTTGGAGTGACTGTTGTTTTTGATCTGTGGACCGTGTGGCTAGCAGTCCGACTCGTAACCACTACGTCACCAGGACTTTTTAATCAACCATGCAGTAGTCCTTTGCTTTGTTCAGATGACTGCCTCGTAATCTTGTATAGGTTCCTTCCCAATGCTGTCCATGCGTTATGATCCACGTAGTTGAATGCCTTTGCATAGTCAATAAAACACAAGTAAACATCTTTCTTGTATTCTCTGTTTCAGTCGTGCCCTCTCTGAATCCAGCCTGAAGTTTGGCAGCTCCCTGTTGATGTACTGCTGCAATTATTTTTGAA
The DNA here is from genome assembly GCF_000313985.2 of Echinops telfairi. Lineage (NCBI taxonomy): Eukaryota > Metazoa > Chordata > Mammalia > Afrosoricida > Tenrecidae > Echinops > Echinops telfairi. The sequence goes on along the minus strand of NW_022111368.1, from coordinate 24,543,638 downwards.
TTCTCTTCAGCAAAATTTTACTTTCGTGCGATACTAATAATAGTTTTAATAGTTTTCAAATCCTGTTGGGTCACCTTTCTCTAGAAAGGGCATGAATCTGATAGACCTTTTCCAGTCTGCCTTCCACATTTCTTGGTTTAGACTAGGGAGTGCTGCCAGCGTTTCATTGGTGTGTTGAAGCATGTTACTTGGTAATCTGTCCGTTCCTGGAGCCTTGTTTTTTTGCCGGTCCCTTCAGGACACCTGAGACTCCTTTCTTCAGGGACATCAGTTCTTAATTATATTACCTCTTGACAGGGTCGACGTCAAGGACCAATTCCTTCTGGCACAGTGACTGTGTATTCCTCCCAT
>NW_022111368.1:24534814-24541508 GCF_000313985.2 Echinops telfairi | reverse complement strand
GGCATATGGGTAATCTTGCACCTTTACAAACAAGGGTGAGCTGATCTTACGTACACACTGTCTTTAAAAATGATTGTTTGAATTTGTATCTTGATCACCTGGAGATCAATCCATAGCATGCGGTGTATTCATTAGTGTTGTTATTGCCAGTTTTCATAAACCTTAATGCTTAGTTTTCGTCCGAAGACTAATTCATAGATTGTGATGACTCATCATTTTCATGCCTTCGGTATTGTGTCGTCATGAGCCTGTTGAAAAGGAGTTCCTGAGTTACGTACCCATCAGGGGACAGCTGGCATTTTGGAATTGTGTATCACACCTCTCTCTTGGGGGGAGGAAGGGTGACCTTCACACTAATGTTCTGCAGCAGTTGATGCACTGAGTCCACCTGGTTTCGACCTGCCCAGCTGTGCTCTTATACTAGACAGTGCATCGGCTGACTGGGAACTTCTGCAAAGCAGGACATGCTCTGTGACCGGTCTCTCACATTCTACGTGTTGAGTCTTATTCAACCTTATAGGGGAGAACCTAGCAATTGTCTTTTACATGTAAGCAGTTTTTCTGTATTATTGGGCGGAATTAAAGTGAACTTTGATTTTGAGTACTTCATTTTTTCTGCACACATTTGAATGGTTTTTAAAACTTGTCATTGATCTTGGGTGCAGTAGCAGAAAGGCTTTGTGAAGCTATTAAAGGTTTTACACAGTATAGAGGAGCTCTGGTCCCCTGGTGAGTTAAGAGGTGGCCTGCTAACCACAGGTCAGTGGTTCAAACCCACCAGATAATCTGGGAGGAAAACGCAGCTTTCTGCTTCTTTAAAGATTTATGATCTTAAAACCCCTTTATTGGGTCGCTGTGAATCGGAATTGACTTGATGGCAGTGGGCTTTTTTATCCAGGGTAAAAGAGCAGTTGAACTTCTGTTTTATATAAAGACAGCTTCACAATATTCCCTCCCTTTCTGTTTTATAGGATTCCCCTCTGTGCTCTGATAAATCAACACTTCCGTGGACTTGCAAGGAAGTTTCCAGATGTTAAATTTATCAAAGCCATTTCAACAACCTGCATACCCAATTATCCTGATAGGAATCTGCCCACGATATTTGTTTATCTCAAAGGAGATATCAAGGCTCAATTTATTGGACCTCTGGTGTTTGGTGGCATGAACCTGACAAGAGATGGTAAGGCCTTTTAGAAATGGGCACGGCAGATTAGTTGTAGCAGGGTGATAGATTTCTCCTGAGGCGAGGACCCTCTTCCCAAGCGTGTGTTACATTATTTGTTTAGTTCGCCCGTTTTGGTTGAGTGGTGGTTAAAAGGGAAGCAACCCATTCAGTCTTTCATTTTAGACTGGAGACTGTGGTCATTAAAACTGGGTCTCGTTACTTTCCATTGAAGGCAGACATAGTGGATTTAAATAGAGATTGTTGTGTAATGTTAATGGCTAGTGTAGTTTGCTCCTGCAGCTTAATGTGTTGTTCTAAGTTGAGGTCAGCATCACGTCATTGACTTTTTATTTCATTTACATGACCACATTAAAATGCTAATACACAGTTCAACTTTTTCGTTGGAAATATTTTCATAGTCGAACATCTTAGTTGAAGATTTTTATACCTTTTTACATAGTGTCATACGGGGTGTGTGTGCATTGACCTACGGCCAAAGACATCCTGCCAAGTAACATTTTTTATTATTGAAATATTACAGCCATCTCTGCTGTGCTGGCCATTAAGAACATACATTTTTAACTAAGCTTTATTAGTATAGTACATTAAAGTGCTTCCTTTGCCCTTTTAACTGTTGTTACAATCTTGTAAACAACATGATTGAAATATGCAAGTAAGTTTGTGGCCCAAGGAGATTGGTCAGCTTGCTAACAATGCAAATGAGGCACATGATACCCTTGTAATGGTGGGACCTTACAGAAAGGGTATATAGAGCCCTAATGTTAAAATGAGCCAACTCCAGCCACTGAGAAGGGGACTACACTACCATCATGAAAGAAGAACTGGAATTGGACTACATCCTTTGGACCTGGGATGCCTTTGCTGAGAACCTCCTAGACCCAGTGTACAAGAAGTGGTGGCAACTGCAGAACCAGGAAACTGACATGAGATGCTGGTGGGTTTCGTGGCCCACAAAGAGCCAGCTAGAGAGCCAGAGCTGAGCACCAATCGGCCAAGGCTTACTGTGGTATAGGGTGCCTCTGGGCACTTATTGTCAGAGTTAAGATACATGGAAAACATGCAGAGACTGAGTGTTAGAGGATAAAGTCCAGAAAGAGGCCTGCCTCGAGTACGGCTAAGAAGAAGCTGCCCTAATCAAATAACAGTCCAAATCAGCTGGTGTTCAGATTGGTGAAAAGATGGAGAGAAGAGGTAGATGTGACTGCCACCTCAGAGGAATCAGCCTTCCGCCAGTGCTGATCTTGATTCTCTTGCCTCTCCCCCAGTGAAGTTAGAGGGGGTAAGATTCCACACTGCTGCCATTCATAAAGCTGAAAGATATTCAGCCAGCCAAGAGAAGCACGCATTTTTATACACACACAGATACACAGGCATGCATATAAACTACAAAAGTTATGTATTCATTACTCTAGTGTCCAAAAGCATGCAGCATTTCAGACTAAATGTGTTTACATTTGACCTGGACCTTATTGACTTCCATAAAGGGAGAGAGGTATGTGGTGGGCTTCAAAAAACTAATGAAAAATGGAATTCAGGGTCATGGAAAATCGTCTACAACCGTTCTGAAGCCTCACAAACAGTAGTGACAGCCTTTGTGTCTAGAAAAGTCAGACTTGAGGATGAGTCCAGTTTAAACTGATATTTGTGAACAGTGAAACCAAAGCTCATTGTTACTGAGTTCATTCAGGCTCAGAGTGAACAGTGAAACCAAAGCTCATTGTTATTGAGTTCATTCAGGCTCAGAGTGGCTGTGGACGCCAGGGTTGGAACCGCCCCAGGGGATCCCCATGGCAGTAACCTTTAAGGGCATGGTCTCAGGACAGTGTCCCTGAGAATGACGTTGTTGTAAAGTAGAAGGGCAACAAAAACAGAGGAAGACCCTGGGCAAGATGAATTGGCACAATGGCTGCAACAATGGGCTCAAATGGCAGAATGATTGTGCGGATGGTGCAAGACCTGGGGAGTGATTCACTCTGTTGGACACAAGGTTGCTATGGGTCGGGCAACACCTGACTCGGCAACACCTATCAACAGTCCTGAAGGCACCAGGCTGCCACAGCTTCCTCCCGGCCGAGTAGCTGGTGGGTTCCAACAGCTGACCCTCCATTTAGCAGCCGAGTGATGGAGCCACTGCCCTGACCGCCTTTAAGGATGGCGTTAAGCGCAGCCCTTCATCACCCTAGGGAAGGTTGGCTGCTAACCGAAAAGTTGACTGAACCTGCCCAGCCACTCTGGGGGAGAAAGATGTGGTACCGGTGATCGCCTAGAAACCTCGGGAGCAGTCCCACTCTGTGACACGGGGTCGCTGTCACAGTCCACACAGGGTGGCCCCCAGTGGCTCTGTCAGTATGCACAGATTATATGTAAAGAGACATTTGAGGCAAGAATCAGAAATCCTAAGAGTTCAATGTGAATTTTCCTACCATTCAACCACCATACTCCATGCTGAAAATAACTGGTGTTATTCATCTCCATTGAGAACTTCAAATTAGCTTGGCTTCAGTTAAATCGGTTGTCCGATTTTTGTGGACATGCCTAATTAGCAGAGCATCAATGCACATTCAAGCCAGGTGTAATGGACATGCAGACTGCTTTAGGGTCTGTTGTCTAGGCTATTTTTTGGCCTGGGTTCTTAGCTATACATGAGGAAAGTAGGAGTTGATTTTGCTTCATACACGTTTACACCCATGTGGAAGTTCACTGAATACGAGAGAGAGAGAGAGAGAGAGAGAGAGAGAGAGAGAGAGAGAGAGAGAGAGAGAGAGTCAGTGTCTGAGTCTTTACTTTCTGGTTCTCTCAGGCACTTTTCTTGCCGGACTGTGAACATTAGTTTCTTTTCACGTGTCATGCTGCTTCCTTTCCTGGGTAACTGTCCACCCTGAGAAGCTGTCATCGTTTGAAGGCAGATTTTGTATTTTTTTTTTAAATTTCCATACAGTTTCCAATTGATGGAATTTCATTTTCTAAGAAAGTGTTGGAAAGTACTTTGCATCTTCTTTATTAAAGGTCTAATATTTTTCCCTTCTCTCCTAAGTCATCTTACCCTTATGGCACTAAAAGTAAACTGTCAACAAATTTTAATAATGTTGTTCTTACTTGAAGGGGAAAGAAACTGACCTGGAACTTCGGCCCCACCTCCCCTCCAGGCTGTTCTTGGTTAATTTGCCTTTTTTTCTCTCTCTCTTTTGACTTGATTATGTAGAGTTGGAGTGGAAATTGGCCGAGTCTGGAGCAATCAAGACAGACCTGGAGGAGAACCCCAAGAAACAAGTAGAAGACGTGCTCCTGTCTTCAGTGCGCTGCTCGGGGCCCGTGAGGAGAGACAGCGGCTCTGAGGATGACTGAGGCGCCAGCAGGAGCAGCATGCTGAGCTTCCTTGATGTGACAAATCATCGAGACGTTTTCAAAGAAAATCTAGAACGCCATCCTTGAGTTTTAGCCTTTTATATACAAGTATGTTTTAATTTTCATATCCGAGATAATTATTGCTGGGAACCTTTTAAAATTTTTTGCAGGTCTCTTTTTAACTTAATATTTCCTTAAAAAGACAAAATAAAAACCAGATATTAGTGTGAGAAATGTTTCTGTTTTCCTTAAATTTTAAATAAACTGTAAAATGCTCCATTCACAACTTGTTGTAAAGGAATATGGGAGTTTTTAAATGTGAATAAATGATACAATAGAAAATGTGTGATATTAAGCTTTATAGCTATACTGTTTATTTTCTTTATAACATTTAAAAAGTAAAAAACCCAAGCCACACTCACTGCCATTGAGTTGATAAGCTCAAGGCAGCCCTGTGAGACTGCCCACATGGCTCCTGAGACTTGGTAGTAGAAAGCCTCATCTTTCTCTTGAGGAGTGGCTGGTGGTTTTGAACCACAGACTTGTGGTTAACAGCCCAACTCGTAACTACCATGCCATCAGGGTTAATAAAATACAGGAATAACCTGTCTAGGAACAAGAATCTTAGTATTCTATTTAGAAGAAAGGCAATTTTGATGAAACATTTTATCAAAGCAATAACTGGAAGAGCCCAATTCACTGCCAAAATAACTGTACCAAATTGTTATATTGTCAGCTAATCTTGATTTTTGCAAAAGGCCACATGGGATTATTTTTGAGACAAGATAAACATACAACTAGATAAAACAGTCAATATCAGTCAGCCAACTAGTCAAAATGTTTTTTGACCCAGAGTCCATTTAGCATAAGGTTTCCTAATGTTTGTGTTGAGTAAGGTAGTACTTAATGCTGGCTTGATTCCTTCAAAGATGGATCAGGACAAAGTTCCTTTGGACTGGTGTAAAATTTGTGTTTGCTCTAATGCAAAGAATAGCAAGCAGCTGTGATCAGTCTTGTCCAAAGAGTCTGTGTTTGTGGATATTTTTTTATGTAAATAAGAGCCAGTGCTGCCTGATGAAAACATCGTCTGAGTAACATTTTTCCTTAGCAGATTTTTCATGAAATTTTAATTGCAGGGTTGAAAAAATGCGGGCAGTACTGTTGCCTTGTGTGTTGGTTTTGTGGGTTGGGCGAGAGCTTCCTTTGACTTTCTTAGGTGGCTGGCGTGAATGTGATGCCACGAGAAAAGCCACGCGCAGACATGTAAAGGCTGCGTTTGCTTGAGCGCTGTCATGTGCATACCGGCAAGGGGAGCCGTCTGTCCATGGTGATGGAGAGACTGGGTGGTAGCATTACTGTGGAGCCCATAGTCACTTGACTGTCAGTCTACGGGTGCGTGAAAACTGCCTTGTGCTCTTCCCAAAGCCCTTAGTTTGAGTGCAAGAGTACATGAGATACCAGCAATACTGCCTGTGACCCCTGCAGATTTGCAGCTTAATTTAAAAAATATGTTAATGCCATTTGTGTCACTGAATTACTGTACACTTGATGGTCAGGGTGGCAAATTCTGAGTTAGGCATATTTTACCAGAAGCAAAGTCATTTTTATTCTAAAAGTAGTATGATTTAAGAGCCGAACTTTAAAATTTGTATAGTGTCATTAAATTGGGACTGCAGCACAGTATACAACACTTGATCTTACCCAAAAGGCTGAGAAGTGATCCCCACAGTATATATAGCCTTCTTGCGTCCTTTGGAGGATTATTAATGCGACATGAACAATAAAATGAGTTCTAAGCTAGGAGTTGGCATCGACTCCATGGGAGTGAGTGGGGTTCTGGTTTTGTGTTTTCTAAGACCAAGGTCATCTAATTCACAGCAAATGCACACAGTGACCAGAGAGGAATGGACAAGGAGAATACCGTATGTGTTATTCTGGGTATATTAGAGAAACAAATGCACCGAAACATATATATATATGTATATATATGAGAGAGTTTTATATAAAGGGTAAGTGCACATCAAGAAACCATCCCAACCCAGTGTGTGTTACTCTGGGTATATTAGAGAAACAAATGCACAGAAACGTGTGTGTGTGTGTGTATATATATATATATAAGTTTTTATATATATATATATATATAAGTTTATATATATATATATA
>NW_022111368.1:24528973-24533735 GCF_000313985.2 Echinops telfairi | reverse complement strand
GGTTCCCTCTTTCCTACCCATTCTCCCTTTACCCTCCCTGTTTTGCCACTCACACCACTGGTCCTATAGGGCTCATCTGCCCTGGATTCCCTGTATTTTCAGTGCCTGTCTGTACCAGTGTACATCCTCTTTCAGCACATTTTTAATGCAGTTTTTGTGGTAAAATTACATGCCTTGGCTGATATTTGGGTCAGCTTATACTCAAGTATATACGGTACCTATAAGCTGTCTTCTGATGTTCAGTGGAAACATTTATGGGGAGGGATGTTAGTCTTCATAAGTAGCCCTTGAAAGGCTAGATCTTTCAACTGGTAGATCAAATGTGAGGTGGCTCTGCGGCCTACTTTCAAAACAGGTTTCTGTCAAATGATTATGTCCTGCTTATGGAAAGCAGCTGTTACTTGTAATCTTTTTGACAGCTTTCAACACAACTTAAAAAAAGCAACCCAAAAAACTTATTGTGAATTGAGTGAAGGTTTACAGAGATCAGTTTTCCATTCAACAAATACACATTTTGTTTCATTGTTTCATGTCCTTGATGGCAAGCCCCACAATATAATCATCTTTCTCCCCGTGTTTCCTGTTAACATTCCTCCTTTCCTAAACCTGAGCTCTGTCCTTGGGTAAAGGCTGCCTTTTTTATCTCGAATGGCTGATTAGTTGGGTCACTCTTTCCCCTTGGCTTGTGTGGCTCAAAACTGAACAGTGGAGGTGAGTTTGCTTCCAGATCTGAAGTGTGACGAAATGACAAAGTCTTGGGGCTCCCCCAGTCTACCCAACCACGAATCTTGGTCTGCTTTCAATAATTACACATCTTATTGCACATTAAACTCCCATGCTATCCAGGACTTTCCGATGAGATCTCTTTCAGAGCAGTTGGTAGTGGTAGCCAGACACCATCTAGTTCTTTCTGACCTCAGGGTTGTGGAGATTGAGGTCCGTGCGGCCCGTTAGTCTATTGGACTGATTGTTTCCATGCATCTTTGATCTTCCCTCTGGACAGGGAGAGCCCAATAGTTGCACTTAGATGACTGTTCATGTACTTTTAAGACCCCAGTTGCCATTCACTGAAGCAAGATGTAGACCAGAGGTTCTCAACCTTCCTAATGTAGCGAGCCTTCATGTTATGGTGACCTCCCTGGCCCCCGACCATACATTTTCCTTACTACTTCATAACTGTAATATTGCTACTGTTATGAGTCGGGTGACCCCTGTGAAAGGGGCGTTCGACCCCCAAAGGGGTCAGGACCCACAGGTTGAGAACTGCTGATGTAGACTATCCTAATGTTCTTCTCATGCCCTTTGACGTTGGTGTTCCCTGAGACCCCCAGGCCCAGTGACTCAATCTATCAAGGTGTTTGATTATGTCTAAGATGTTTTAATAATTTTGCCCCTGTGGACTTTTCCACATTCATGGATATATCAGCAGCAAAGTTAATCTACACATGCACAAATATACTTTGTCAAATCTAGATATACACATAGGTATACTCCCACTCTTCCTCCTACACCCGTGCAGCCTGTGTGTCTATCCATGCATGCATTTGCAGATAACTGCTCTCACAGGATTGTGTATAACAATATTGAGCTCTATTAACACCTGCACTCCTCCCAGGGTCTTCATCTGCTTCCATGATATTTTGCTAATCTCCCTCTTATTGCTATCGATTTCCCCTTCACCTAAGTTTGGGGAGCCCTAGTGGTGTAGTGAGCTATGCATTGGGCTGCTATCCACAAGACCGGCAGTTCGACACCACCATCTGCTGCACAGGAGAGAGATGAGGCTTTCTACTTCCGTAAAGAGTTGTAGTCTTGAAATTCCCAGAGCTGGTACTACCCTGTCCAAAAGGGTCAGTAGGAGTCAGAATCAACTGGATGGCAGTGAGATGAGCTGAGTCAACCAAGTTAATGTGTGTCTACCCTCCAGCCAGTCATTTACCTTCTCTTTTCCTTCCATCCTTTTTAGTGTGAAACGTTTCTTGACCTTTTACAATAGTGATCTCAATGTTTGTCCTTTGTGATTGACTTATTTCACTCAGCATGATGTTCAGGTTCATCCGTGTTCTGACGTGTTTCACAGATTGTTCATCATTCTTTAACACTGAGCAGCATTCTATTGTGTGTAAGTACCATTCCTTACCCATTCTTCCATGGATGGGCATTAAATTGTTCCCACTTTTTTGCTATTGTGAGTCGTGCTATGATAAACCTGGATGTGCATTAATCTCTTTGTGCTGTAGCTCTTGTTTCTCTAGGACAGATAGCAAGCAAAGGGACTGCTGATTGGTATATTATTTCTTTTTCCAATTTTTAAGGGAAACACCATAAAAATCTCCACATCCTCACCTGAATTTGTCTGCATGATTTTAGATTCTGCTGTTAATGCAAGAGTGTCAATACATGTTCTTGATATTTAAATCCACCCAGCATATCGCCAGGCTTTCTGCTCTCTCCAGGTGCTTACCTGAACCCTACTTCCCACTCATCTGTCTCCACAGGCAATCTCCTCAGCTCCTAGTGTCACTGCCTGATACCTGCACTGTCGCCTCACCTTTTCTTTCTGTTCCACTCAAGTGTCTAATCCCTTTCTCCATGTTTTTGATCCCATTCTCTGCCTTCTTTGTGACTGTGTTCCACTGATCATCCATTTTTATTCCAGTCCCTCCCTTGATACACAAACATGTTTGGGTCTGGTGGCAGACTGCTGCTTACGTACCTAATATCTATCCTCCAATTCTACTCTTGCAGCAATAGGATAAGCTAACAGATTGAACTCCCAGCCTCCCTTGGAGCGGCAGATGGCCAGGGGGAGGTAGGTAGAAATTGGCTGGGAGTTCTGAGGAAGCTTCATAAGAGAGGACAGATAATTGGCATGCACCCTTTGGGGCCCTTGCCTCCCTTACTTCTACCTTCTAGTGGAAGATAGATGTGATTGCCACCTCTTTAACTCATAAAGTATCTTTCTAGAAACAAAACCCTAGAGACTATAGTCATGAGACAGTGTGGAGCCCACAATAGCCCAGCCCTCTTGAATTTCTGATGTGGGAAAGAAGCATTGCCTATTTGTACAAGCCACTCTTTTGTCTAAGCTCGGTAAGTAGCAGCTAAAACATTTCCTAATAGTACCAGTCAAAGAAAAGAACCTCAAACAATTGTACACACTTTCTACTTCCTACTGGAAACAGTAGGAAAGCAACCTCTCTTCTCTGCATCTACTTTGTCACCAGGAGCTGTGGGTGGCAGACATAGTTAATCATTCAGCTGCTGCTGGTTTTGAACTGCCTACCATGCACACCACAGCCCGATGTGCAACCACTATACCACCTGGACTCCATATAGAGAATTACATCATCTGTAAATAAAGAAAGTTTTGTTTCTTCTGTGCCAATGTGGATGCCTTTAATATATTTTTGGTGTCTTATAGCTAAAACTCCTGGTAGTAAAGGGCAACCCTGTCAGGTTTCTAGTCAAAGAAGAGGAATGTTTTCCATTTCTCTCCATTAAGGTGCAATGCTAGCTGTTGATTTAGCATATGTAGCCTTTATTATGATGAGGAATTTCCCTTCTATTCCTATTTTATTGAGTGATTTTTATCAAGAATTGATGTCACATTTTACCCAATGTCTTTTCTGCATGGATTGATATACTCATATAGTTCTTACACTTTATTTTGTTTATGTGTGGATTCCATTGATTATTTTTCTAATATGAAACCATCTTTGCATAGCTGCTATGGGTCCCCTAGTAGAGTCGTGTTTGTAAGTTGGGCTGCTAACCATAAAGTCAGCAGTTCTAAACCACCAGCTGCTCTGAGGGAGAAAGAGGGGGCTTTCTACTCTTGTAAAGGGTGAGAACCTCAGAAACCCACAGGGGCAGTTCTCCTCTGTCCTACAGGGTCACTGTGAGCCAGCACTGACTCGACAGCAGTGAGTTTGGTTTTAACTTTTGGTTGTTATCTGGTATAAATCCCATTTGATTGTGATGTATTTTTTTGCTGCTTAGTTGACTTCTTTTGGCTAAAATGTTGAAAATTTCGGCATCTCTTTTCATCAGGGATATTAGTCTATAATTTTCAGTTCTGGTGATGTTTTTGCCTGGCTTAGATATCAGGGTTATATTTGCTTTATAAAATGAATTTGGTAGTATACTCTCTGTTTATATATTGTAAAATAGTTCATCTAAGACTGGTGTTAACTCTTCTCTAAATGCTTGGTAGAATTCCCCAGTAAAACCATCCAGTCCAATTCTAACGCTCAGCCACAGTCAAGATTAAGGCCAGGGATCTTCGTGGCAAGAAGAACAAAGAGCTGCTGAAACAGCTGTGAGCTCTGAAGGTGGAGTTGTCTCAGCTACGTTTTGCCAAAGTGACAGGCACAGCGTCCAAGCTCTCCAACTGGAGTTGTCCACAAATCCATTGCTCCGAGCACTCACTGTCTTCAACCAGACTCAGAAAGAGAACCTCAGAAAGTCCTACAAGGGTAATAAGTACAAGCTCCTGGATCTGTGGCCCAAGAAGATGCAGGCTATTTGCTCTGCTGGCCCAACAAGTACAAGGAGAGCCTGAAGACCAGGAAGGAACAGTGGACAGAGTGGTTGTACCCACTGTGCAAGTACACAGTCAAGGCCTGAGCTGTGTGTGTCAATGAAACAAACAACAACTGAACAAACATCTAAGGAGCATTCTGGTTGTGTTTCTTCTATGAATTTTTTGCTTGTCCTTCTACAATATATTCACTATTTGTTACTAACACTACTCTTCAAA
>NW_022111368.1:24494609-24528862 GCF_000313985.2 Echinops telfairi | reverse complement strand
CATCTAAGGAGCATTCTGGTTGTGTTTCTTCTATGAATTTTTTGCTTGTCCTTCTACAATATATTCACTATTTGTTACTAACACTACTCTTCAAAGGCATCAGTCTTCTTCCTTTTTGCACTACCCCAAATTAGCACAAATGTAAAGCACATGGAAAAGACTTTTGCAGAATGTCGTAGAGCACACAGGACAAAAAGCTATGAAAACTTTCTAGACATAACCACACACCCCGAGGGAATGAATTACTGGGCCTAGGGGCTGAGGATCATAGACTCATGAGCCACCAAGGTCAATTGGCATAAAAGTCTGAAAAGACAATGTTCTACATCCTACATTTGAGAGTGGCAACTTGGGTCCTTGTGCACAGTTATCTAAGGAGTAACTGCTGGCTCTCCTATCCAGAGCAAAGAAGTGTGAAAAATGTTAAGACTTTTGAAAATAATTAGTCCAATGAATTATTGGACCATGTGAACTTCGGGATACATGACCTTGAGATCAGAAGAACAAGGTGTTGCCTGGCTACCTCTACCAACTACCCTGAAAGGGATCACATTAAAGGCCCTGGATAGAGTGGGAGAGAAATGGGGGGTGGGGTGGGGTGTGAAACTAAAAATCATGACCAAAACCAGGTTACAAGTGGGATAGAGCCTGGTGGGACCCTGGAGATCTTTTAGGCCTGTAAGTGAACTCATCCCCTTTACCCAGTTTTCAGCCAAACTACAGCCAGGTCTATAAGGAGAATATTAACATGAGGGAGATACACACCGTTTAGAATAATCAACCATTTGAGATCAAAGAGGCAGTCTTTCCCAAAGACAAAGTTCAAAAGGCAAGAAAAATTAGGAAAGAAAGAGGAAAGGGAACCACAGGGAGAATGTGGGATACATGATGCTATGTTATAGTGGTTGCAATTAATAACATGCAGTGTGTATGCTTTTTGAATGGAAAAGTTATTGCTCTATAAATTTTCGCTCAACTGACAATAAAAGTTTTTTTATTCCAGATAAAATATAATTAAACATCTATCATTAATATATGTAATAAATAATATAATATACTTAAATATACATGTTTAAAGAACGCATATAAAGATTATGGCACTTCTAGCCTAGGGTCATGATGAGAAAATTCATGAGTCATAAATCAGTGGACTTTAGGAGCCTCTGGATTAGTAGATTAATATTCTGGTTTATAACTAAATCTAAAATTACAGTAACTGGTACAAATAAATCACTAGAACTTGGTTAATTCTGAGTTAAATCCACAAGGACATCTTTAAATATACTAAGCTGAGCGACTAAGCCATTGTGTTAGTATGGGTAGAATAGAGAAACAAATCCACAGAAACTCATGTATATAAGAGTTTTTATAAAGGGTAATTGTACATTAAACTAGTCTAGTCCAAGCCCATAAGTCTGACATTAGCCCATATGTCTGTCACTGATCTACATAATCCTCCTCAAATTCACAAAACACATGCAATGACACCGAATGCAGGAGGAAAGCCAAATCAGTGAACATGTAAGCATCTCAGAGCTGGCAGGGGTCTCCACTCAATTTCTCCAGCACCCAGGGCTGCATCAAGGTAGGTCCATGTGGCTTCTCCTCAGGGATATCTTTCAGGAAGTGAGCTTTGCCAGCTGATGAAGAGAACTAGCTAAGGCAGCTGCAACTGGTCCCACCATCAGAGAGTAAAAGACCAGAGAACAAGAAAGGCGAGACTCAGAGAGTAAGAGACCAGAGAACAAGAAAGGCGAGACTCACTGAGCCATTTCTATCTTTGCCCTTCAATTAATCCCACATGTGTTTATCGGCCAGGTTTGCACAATAATCCTTAACTATCTCAGCCATAAAACTTGAGTTGATACTCCCAAGTTAATCCAAAAGGACCAACCTTCATGGAACAAACTACTGCACCCTTTCTTCACCATCACTTACTGCAGCAGAACTTGCAAGCTTCTTGTAGCGCCATTAGAGTTTGCTTAGCCTCCCTGAACCTCAGTGTTCTCCTCTGTGAAATGGAAATAAATAACAAAAGTATCTACCTTATATGGTTATTGTAAGAATCGAATGAATTAAAATGTGTCAAGTACATAGAACAGTTTGCTCATGTTTTATTATCATTGTTGTAGTGATAATAATGATTCATCAGCAGTAGCATCTTGACTTTTGAAAGCACTGAGACTGACATCATGATTTTCTAGTTTGAGGTTAATTGCTTGGGTCTACTGCTTGGAATTTATACTGAGTCCCACCTGTGCAGAGAGGAAATGTTCTTTTTTTTTTTGCACCTATTTCTCTCCATCAAAATCCATAACCATGAGTTGATTGTGTGACCCCAGAGGACTTACCAGCCCTCTTAGTGGAAGACCCTCTAAATCACAGGCCTGGCACCAACACAGAGGAAGGGCCTATGCGTTACCAGGCAGCCTTGCGCTGTGCTGTGCTAGCATGCAGACCATGCCCATCATCTCTGGGGATTCCGAGGTGTGAATGCTTGCACAGTAATGCACAGCCCACGGAGTGAAAACACCCAGAGGCAGCAGGATGCAGGCCGCGGGTTCAATGTGTTCATTAGACAGAGTCTGAGAGAGCAGAGCAGAGGAGCAGACAGGTACAGGCAGTGAAGGAGGGTGGAAGTGGCCTGGATTGAAGAGAATAGCCTCCCAGACTCCTTCTACGATCTCTCCTTATTGGCCTCGGCCAATCCTGGTGCTTTTCTTTGGTCTGGGACCTGTACCTTCTTGACGAGGAGAGCTCTCTCCAGAGGGAGGGCTCCGCTTTGTGGTTCTGGTTTAAGCTTCCTTCAGTGAACAGTGGAACAGGGAGGGACTCTTGATTCAAAATGTGTTCTGACATATACAGGTGCCGTTTCTAATGATTGTGTTACAGGTCGGCTCATGTCAAACCCCACCCGCTGACACACACATACTTTGTTAGTGTCCAGTTGTAGTTATGACCTCCCATAGGTCTTATCCTGATGATCCCAACAAATACACAAACCCAAGTCACTCCCATTGAGTTGATTCAGACTCATAGCAACCCTGTAGGCCAGAGCAGAACTGTCCTTGTGGGTTTCCAAGACTGTAACTCTGTGCAGGAGTAGAAAGCCTCAGCTTTCTCCTGGGGAGCAGCTGGTGGTTTTGAAGTGCTGACCTTGTGGTTAGCAGCCCAACGTGTAACCACTATGCCACTAGGGTTCCAGAACAAGTTTCAGATCAAAAGAAAGACTAATGGAAAGCAGGAAGGTGGTGGGAGGGAGGTGGCAATGGGAAGAGAGGGGGGATTCAGGGAGAAAAATGAGAGGAGGGGGAGACAGAAAAGGAAAGAAAACAAGGATGAGGGAGGGAAGGGAATTCATGATGCTCGGAGGCCCTGCGCTGGACTTATTTGTAAGTTGATGCGTTCATCTCTTCTCGTCTGCAGATAGACCAGTAGGTGGGATCCTACTAACCAGGTCTTTTTTCATTCCTGGCCTTTTATTTGTTTGGGAAGGATCAACCACAGGGAACATTGTGTTGCTTCTTCAATGGGGCCTAGGATGGAATTGTTTTCTGTACAAGATTTTTATCTGACTTCACGGTAACTGCAATCAGAGTTTGATCTCATGGCTTTAGGGAAAAGAAAAAACAAAACAAAACCTTTAAAAATGACCATCTTAGAATTCACAAAAAGGCTGCAAACATTATTGCTCACGTTTGACCAGGAATTGCTTGTAAGTGTGTAGAGATGTTTACAGAGGCAAGGCAGCCCAGCGTTGGGGAGCTCCTGATGGCTCTTGATGGCCAGGGTCATGCCGTGCCCTCTTTTAGAGACAGCAGGCCTGCTGAGAACGTGGGTACCCAAGTAAAACAACTGAAGCGAGGGCTTGCAGCTCAAGGAGCCATCAATGATTGCATCTGAGGTTGCAGCTGTGCAAATTAGCCCCAGAATGGGGCCGGGAAGGAATCAGGTCAGGAGCAACAGTCATGTGACTGGTCTGAAGGTGCAGATGGACTGAATTTGCCCCTTCTTAGGGAGAGAGTAAGGAGCTCTGGTGTTGCAGTGGGATCAGCAGCCGGTCACTAACCGCAATGTCGGCGGTTCAAACCCCGCAGCTGCTCTTTGGGAGGACAACGAGACTGTCTGTTCCTGTGAAGACTGACAGCCTCAGAAAGGCTAGGAAGCAGTTCTGCTCTATTCTTGAGGGTCACTATGAGCTGGAACAGACGAGATAGTGATGAGAAAGGACTTGCCAAACAGTTTAAGAGCAGGCATGTGGGAGTGAGGGTGCCTTGGTTGGAATCCGACCTTTGCCACTGGGGAGCTATGTGACTTTGGACAAGTTCCGGTCGATTGTCCTGGTTCACAGCAACTCTGCTGTATAAAATTTCCATCGACACTGCAATAGAGCATAAGCCAGTCCAGGATCAGAGGGAGCCTTCATCAACCACACCTCCAGGGTACTGGGCAGGAGAGGGAGCGTTTCAATGGCCCCCACCTGCTTTGAAGACCCTGTCCATCATCCAAGAGGACAGAACTGCTACCCCAGGATTCGCCCAGAAAAGCACGAGTCTCCGGTGGCCTTTGGGCAGCCCCCCCAGTGAAAAGCGCCTCCCACTCATGGCCCCTTTCAGAAAAGGAGTGCAGGTGGTGTCATGGTTAAGCCCCCAGCTGCCAGTGTTTCGAACCCACCAGCCACTCGGCAGGAGAAAGAGGAGGCAGCCTGCTTCCGGGGAGGTCACAGCTGTAGGAACCCACCGGAGCAGTTCCACTTTGTCCTGTAGGGGCGCCAGGCATCGGAATGGACTTGTGGGCCATGGGTTTGGAAGGTGGGACATGCAGAACTTGGCAGTGACCGCCAAGGCCACAGAGCCAGGCCCGGGCCTTCGTCTCCATTAGCCGCTCCAGCACAGCCAGAGATGCACCCCTGTACCTGGAGCTGGTGCTCAGGCGTTTGCTATTCTTATCCCACGGAGGCTGCCTGTACTCCATTGTCTTAATTACTGGCTGTTATTTCATTAAACATTTTGCGATAGGATGGAGGGTACTGTCATTTTAAAAGCTAAACTCCTGGCCCGAAAGCTCCTCAGTGAATCAGAGGACAAATGTTCCCATTGTGCTGGTTAAAAATAGAAGGCATGGAGAAAGTGACAGAATGAGATGAATGCCATTGAAGTGTAATTACATTTACTGTAAATGCGAGCCTGGGAAGAGTCTATCACAGGCAGGAAGCGCTGCCGGAGCGGGTGACAGGGAAAAGGCAGAGCCTCCATGGGGGGCTGCTTGGTGTTTCAAGCTTCAGCACGTAGAGGGTCATCGACTGTTGTTGGTGTCCGCTGGTCCCACTGGGATTATTGGAAAGAACTATGACCCTCCAAAGGAAAACAAGAACCGAATCCTTCACCCGCATCTGGACCTGCTGCTTTTGCTGTGCGGGTGCAGGGCTCTGACGGGCGGCTCCCTGTCCCTCCTGTCCCAGCGTCCCCGTGTACTGGCTGGGGTGGCTGGATTTGAAAGACAGAGCTTACGTTTTAAAGCTGAAAATGGAATCATTGATGAAAATGAACAACAAACAAACCTGAAAGTGGCCCTCCCGCCCCCCCACCCCCCGTATTCAAAAGCAATGCATTCTTATGATACATAAAAACATCTTGAAGTGTGTGCCGAAAATAAACATTATCCTCAACCCAGCCAGCCAGCCAATGTTAACATCCTTTCAAACCACAGGTCTTATGTAGAGGCAAGGCTGTTGAGACCTGGTCTCACGCACTTTGGACATGCTGTCAAGAGAGACCAGTCCCCGGAGAGAGACATCCTCGAGGAGATGGACTGACTCTGTGGCTGCAACAGTGGCCCGGAGCCTGGGAACCCTTGTAAGGAGGCGCAGGACCAGGCAGTGCTCCTTCTGTTGTTCACAGGGGCGCTAAGGGGGCAGAGCTGATTTGGTGGCCCCTGAAAATGCCAACAACAATGAATAGTTCTACCTTTTTTTCTGAGGAGGTTAACATTAAGTAATGTATTCTGGACCTGTTGTTATGGTAACAGAGAAGCACCCTGGTGGCATGATGGGTTATGTGCTGGACTGTTAACCGTAAGGCCGGCAGTTTGAAACCCCCAGTTACTCCTCAGGAGAAAGATGAGGCTAAAGAGTCACAGTCTCAGAAACCCACAGGGGCAGTTTTACCGGGTCCTAGAGGGCTGCGCGGAATCAGAGTGGACCGGAGGGCAGTGTGCTAGTTTGGTTTGAGGGGCCCATGCTGGGCTGGGCTCATCTTCTTCTAAATGAATCTCCAGCCTCCTTTAGTAACTCCTTCCAGTAGCTCATCCTCCTAGGTGGGCCCCTGCCCCCACCTCCACTTTTCCTAAGTGTTTGGCTTCTTTCTTTGGCCTGGTTTCTAACAATAGGAAGTGCATTTCTAAGACTTACCCAGGTGGTTGTGTGTGGCTGGAATTCACCCATCTTCACTGCAGTCTACTTGTCCTTCTAGTGGCTCCATCACATTTCAGTCATTTAGCCACTAAGAACACAAACTAGATGGGCACTGGCTGGTGTCCTGTGTGGGCTGTTTCCAGGGAGACCGTCACGGGGCTCAGTGCATCTCCAATACAAATCCACATTCCTTGGGTCTACTCTGTGATCTTGGATCTCCCCCTTTGTCCTCTGCCAGCTTCTGCAAGGCAAAGCTTTGTCACTGGGAGGCACCAGAGGGATGCTGTGGAAGGAAGGCAGGCAGCCTTCTCCCCGCCCCTGTGTTCTTTCTACCCATTGGTTTCTCTGGCACAGTTGCCAGTGTCGGTGCAACCACAACCTCTCCAGTCAGGACTGGATCTCAATCTTGGGACAAAGGCCCCTCCTTCAAGTCTGTTCCTATCCCGGGTCCTCTCCCTCGACCCTAGAGTATTCTTTATACCAGTTGCCATTGACCCAACCCCAATTTATGATGAACCCCATGTGTGTCAAAGCAAAACCTTGCCCCATAGGGTTTTCAATGGCTGGTTTTTTGGATGTAGATTTCCAGGACTTTCTTCCAAGGCACCTCCAGGTGGACTTG
This sequence comes from Echinops telfairi, assembly GCF_000313985.2. Lineage (NCBI taxonomy): Eukaryota > Metazoa > Chordata > Mammalia > Afrosoricida > Tenrecidae > Echinops > Echinops telfairi. The sequence goes on along the minus strand of NW_022111368.1, from coordinate 24,521,828 downwards.
AAACCTCCATCCTTTCCTTAGCTGCCGAACACATCAACTGTTTGCCCACCCAGAGACTCCCAGCCTTTGGCTTTTTAGCACCAAGCTCTCAGGGACAACTGCTTACTGTGTCTCCTCAGTAGTTCTGCAAGGATCCCTGTGACAATTCCACAGTTTCCAATGTTCAAACACATCTCCGTGTCGCTTAGAGCTGACTCACTCAGCTTTGACTAGTGATGGGTCTGGATTCTTGAGAAGCCAGTCAGGTGGCCAAGCTGCCCTCAGGTGCCTTCATCACCAGCATCTTCTTCTTTTGGTAAATGGTGTTCTGGTGAGAAGTTTACAGGGCAAGTCACTCCTCCATTCAACAATGTATGCACAGGGTGTCCCTTGACATGGTTCACTCTTTCCTGCCTTCTAAACTTTTTTTTTTTTTTTAGGGAAGAATGGGTGGTGGGAGGACAGAAAATGCTGCCCCTTTGGTCCCAGATGGGCATTGTACCTAGGAGCACACTCCTCTCTGGTGCTATTGTTCACCTAATAGACCTGCCGATTGGCTGAAAGGTGATCCATGGGCATGGGCTCAGTCCAGGTTTGAAAGGTGTCTATGTCTTTGTTTTTTTAAATCACTTTATTGGGAGCTTGTACAGCTCTTATCACAATCCACAAATACACCCATGTGTCAAGCACATTTGTACAGTTGTTGATGGGCTGTAGTCTTGTGAATCCCAGTGATCTCTATTAGACCAGTAAGCTTGGTCTTTTTTATGATTTTGAACTTTGTTCCATATTTTTCTCCCGTCTTGTCCTGGGCCTTCTATTGTGATCAGAGCAGTTGGTAGTAGTAGGTGGGCACCATCTAGTTCTCTAGGTCTCAGGGTAGTGGAGGCTGAGACTTGTGACTTGCGTGATCCATCAGTCCCGTGGACTACTTGATTCCTCGAGTTTTTGGTTAGCTTTCACCTCATTTTCTCTGCACAGGGAGAGAACAACGGTTGTACTGTAGATGGCCCCTCAGAAGTTTTGGAGACTCTAGTGGCTGTTCATTGTACTAGGACATAGAACATTGTCTTTGCTAATTGACCTAGATGTCCCCCAAGACTATGGTCCCAAGCCACCAAGCCCATTGACTCAGTTTCCAAAGCATTCAATGTTGACTCATAGTGACACCCCGCCCTCCCGCCCCGTGGGTTTCCAAGATTGTAACTGTTTATGGGAGTAGGAATCCCAGTCTTTCTCCCACGGAGCTGCTGGTGGACCATGTGGATGACAGCCCAATGAGTAACCACTACATCACTAGGGCTCCTATAGTTATGGATAGATAATTAATTATTTAAATCGTTTAGTGGTGGACTTAAACAGTTTAGCTATAGATACACAATTTTATCTCTTTGCTCCCTTGATGTATTTGTAGCCCATACAAATACTGATGTAGGCATATCCTTTGCTAAACCTACAATCACTCACGGCTGTGGTCCCCTCCACTTCTCGCACTTACTCAGTTTGCCAGACTGCCTATGGTTTGCTGTGACTGTGATGACAGGATTGTGCATGTGGTAGCATTTACCTGTGTTTTCTTTAACTCTTGGGTGTCTCCAAGGGTCTTCCTTGATCTCGGTCATGTTGTGCTGACCTCCCCCTTACTCTGCATATGACCTTTCTCTTCACTTAAGTTACTTTGTGTTTTCTCTCTGGTTAGTGAGTTATCTGCAACCCTCCCCCCTCAGCCCAGGGAGCAGTGAACGAAGGTGTAAGCTTTGCCTTGGCTTTTTACAACAGTGCTCTCCTATCATAGGTTTCCTTCTGTGGCCGGTTGGGTTCACTCCCAATGATGTTCTCTAGGTGCTCTTAGAATTCAACCGTGTTCTTGAACGCTTCCGAATATTCCACCGGAGGAGGTGTGTACTATCATTTGTTTAGTCATCCATCCATCCATCCATCCATCCATGGGCACTTAAGTTCTTCCCTACTTCTTTCTGAACACAGATGTGCAGAGGTCTCTGCATCCATGGCATGGCTCTCTTACTCTCTAGGATACTTCTCGAATAGTGGGATTGCTGGATCACAGGGTACTTCTTTCTATTCACAGCATTTGAAGACTATCATCCAAGTGATTATTCTATTTCACAGTCCAGTGCATGAGAGGTCCAATCTCCCTGTGCCCTTGCTGGAATTTCCTGCCTTCGTTTGCTGACATTGAACTTTGCTGTCACTGCAGGGGTGAAGTCATAGCTCATTCTTTTGATTTGCATCTCAAATGGCTAGTGATCGTGGACATTTGTTCAGGCATTTGTTGGCCACCTGAATGTCTTACTTGGGGAAGTGTTTGTTTGTGTCCTCTGCTCTTTTTAAAATCAGATTGTATGCCTTGTATTGTTGAGGTTTGCTGCATACATCATGAATGAGTTCATCAGCTAGGTCCTTGCCAATTTCCCCCCACATAGTCTGCAGGTTCTCCGTTTACTCTGTCGGAACTGTCTTTTGGTGCACATAGTTTATTTAGGAGACCCCAGAGACCTGGTTTATTTTCTGCTGTTGTTGCCATCATCTTTGAACGGTGAGGATGATGCCACTATGGGGAAAGGAGTCCCAATCAGACTCTCTCTCAAGAAAGCTCGGGAGGCCTTCTGCTCGACAGCAATTTCCTGCCACTGTCCTTGGGGTAATGCTTGCTCCAAGGTCATGGCCACGTTAGACATGGGAATGCTGGATCAGCCCCATTTGCTGGAGACCAGCAGCTCTTGGGATCTTCCTTCATCTAGGTATTTTTCTCTTTGTCCATCTAAGCACACGGGCATCTTACTTGCAGCTCAACAGCCTCTTTGATGATCTGCAGTGCCTGACTCAGGTGTCTAACAGAATGGAACTCTGCCACTTTCACCTTGGACAAAATGCTTGACTCTCTGAGCCCCCCTTCCCCCACCATGGGGATATCTTAGGACCTATCTCATCACTGGGGCGGTGCGGGTCTTCCCGTCGGGAGACAGGGGCGTGATTCCTGAGTAGTGAAGCCATCGGCCATCTGTCAGCAGACGCGTGCCTGTGGCGGTGACAGTCTCAGCAGAGCATCCAGATGAGGTGGATTAAGAAGGACATCAGCCAACGCAACACCAGTGGTTCCCAACAGTCCAGTCTGCAGCCAATCGCGGGAGGACTATGCAAGCAGAGACCATTCAGGCCACTGTGCATGGTCAGCCTCAGTTGGAGGCAGCTAACACAGCATGCCGTTTGTATGGTGGTAAAGGAGGAGAACAGTGAACGTACAAGGGACTGTCAAAAAAAGCAACAATGACAACAACAACCAACTCCCCAAGACTCCCCCCCCCCCAATCCAAGCAAATACGTCTTAGAAGAAGTCTAGTGGCAAGAGTGATGAGACTTCATCTTACATACGTTGGACATGTTGTCAGGAGAGACCAGTACCCGGAGAAAGGACAGCATGCTTGGTCAAGTCGAGGGGCAGTGAACAGAGGAAGGCCTCAAGGAGACGCACTGACGCAGTGGCTGCAACCATCGGCTCAGACACAGGGGGTGGGTTGGTGGGGGGTAATCATGAGGGGGACATGGGACCAGGCAGAGTTTCATTCTGTTGTGCATCGGGGTGAAGTGAGGGATCGAAGGGGCTGACCTAGCCAGGGCCTGACGAGTCTCCAGCCCTGCTGGCTTATGAAGGGTAGTGGCCAGCGCCCAACATCAATGAGCAGAATTTGGCCAATTGGGAAATTCTGTTTGGTTAATGAGTTCCTTTCACATGAAATTTTTCTTTAATTAAAAAAAAAAGAAATAGAAAGCTTCTCACTACAAGGACACGTTGAGATTTGTGAAATGTGGGTGGTAGAGAGATGTAAGGTCATTGTATTGCTCTCCTGCCTTGTACGATGGAGATGTTTTATAAAAATAGTATTCACTTTTGGAAAATGCCTGAAAACAAGAGAAGAATTCACCTGACATTTGGCAGCTCTTTTCATTTCTTTGTCTTTATGTTAAATTCTGTGAAAAGTACATTTCGTGCTTTTTAGAAAGCGATGGGCTAAGACATCATTTTATATAATTGTTCTCTGTGTTAGTGAAGGCTCTGGAGTGAAAATGCACAGAAAAAAGAATGAACAGGAAGACTCAGGGTGGACTGTTCTTTAAATGTTCTCTCTCCTCCCACTGTTGGAGTGGTTTTACAGAAGTCTCTGTGTTAGACAGGGTTCTCTAGAGAGACAAAACCAGATTGCTAATAATTATATATATATATATATAAAACACAAGAAATAAACAGTTAAATTACAAAGCAGTACAAATGGCTAAGTGCAACTTACTCCCATGAGACAGTTGTGAGACACTGGCAGTCCTTAAGTCTTGAGGGCTGCTGGGTAGTCCTCTGTAGAGCAATTCAGGCTACCCGGGCACAGGCAACAAACCGCAAGGCAGGTCACCAACAGTCAGCCAAATGACAGGGTCTGACAGCCCCTAGCTCAAGAGATGTAAATTCCAATTGTGTGGTGAAGCAGGTCTTGAAGGAACCTCAAATTACAGCGACACAGTCCATGGGTTAGGTGTCCCACAGGTAGTGTAGCTTGGAAATTGAGGCACAGAACAAGCAAGGCAGTCACACACTGGTCTGATGATCAAAGAGCGAGAGACAAGAAAGGTGAGGCTTGCTGAGCCATTTATCTCTCTGCCCTTCAATTAATCCCACATGTGTTTATCGGCCAGGTTGGTGCAATAAACTAACTACCTCAGTCTCTGAGCACCACATCAAACTCGACCCACCGCCGTCGAGCGCGTTCTCACACAGTGACCCTGCAGGAGAGAGGACAACTGCCCTTTGAAGTTTTGAGACCCCAACTCTTTACAGAAGCCCAAAGCTTCATCTTTCTCCAGCTGGGTGGCTGGTGGGTTTGAACTGGTGATCTTATGGTCAGCAGTCCAAAACATAATCCACTAGACCCTCAGGCCTCCTTCTGTAAACAACTCACACACAAAATTAAATAAAATAAAAATCTACCCTGCCATGAAGTCAGTTCGGGGTCATAGCTAGCCTGTTGGGGCAGAAAAGCTGTAACTGTATGGGAGTACAAAGCCTCCTTTCTCTCCCCTGGAGCAGTGCTTGGTGGTTTTGAACTGCTGACCTGTGGTTAGCAGCCCAGTGCACAGCCACTACACTACCAGGGCTCATCGGAAGGCACACAGGTAGAAAAAGATCAAAGAAAGCTTTTCTGCTTGGTGAGGTCCAGTGTGTAGTGCAGTGTGAGTGTGGGGGGCAGTGAGACTCAGGGCTCAGTGGGAGAGGAGAAAAAAAAGTCTCAGGGTGGACGCTGAGATGATGACCATGACCGAGGTGGCAGGACAGAGAGGCCCTAGGTCTTGGGCGCCTGTGTGTCGCCTACCAAGCTCAAGGCCAGGGCCCAGGTAGGCCAGCCCTGAAACCTCACCCTGTGCCTTATTGCTCGTGGACGAGCGGTCACGCAGGAAGTGGCCGCGCGAGGGCGCTATCGGCCAGGAAACCGCGCACTGGCCCTTGTACCGCGGTTCCTCATCCTTTGAAGAAGGGACAGTGGAAGCTGAATGGGAAGCCTGCAGTGCCTGCCGATCCAGAGAACAGCATGGGCCCATGGCTTTTGAATACATCCTCTTTTTTTACAAGCTCTTGATAACCGAAGTTGAAGCACAAATTGCTCTCGACTCTCACTGAGGTCGCCCATAGGCGCAATCTATTTTCACAATGATAAGCCCACATTCACATAGCATCTCAAATCCTTGACAAGCATGTTTGCCCGCTGTTACTACCTGTGAGATAACATTCCCTCTGACGTCACGATGCACCATTTTGCAAGGGAGGAGATGGCTTTTCAGGGAGGTGCCGTGGTGATCCGCAGGATTTTCACGGCCGAGGGAAATCCACGGCCTAAAGGAGCCTGGCTGGATTCAAACGCTGTCAACACTTTTCGAACCCTGAGCTGAAGTCTTTCAACGTTCTCGCCACCCCTTGCTCTTCTTAGAACCATCTGCGCACACGGGTCCACTAAATTCTGCCTGGTTTTGAGGCCTAATGCCCCTTAGGCCAGTCTCTCTGACCTCCCTCTGCGTGGAGTTAGGAATCGGACACGCGGGACGGGGGGTCGTGGGTCTGTGTGTGCGCTCAGTCTAACGTCGGTCAGCTGGAAAGTGAGAGTCGCCCTTCCAGGCGGGTGTGCAGCTAGCCGTCAGCCAGTCCGAAGTTTGAAGGGAGGCTCCCTGAAGGCCCCAGGCCCTCCCTCTCCTATCAGACTCCAGGAGGGGCCAGAACCTGCCCGTTCCTTCCTTCCTGCACTGCCCTGGACACTTTCACTTCTATTGTCCCTTTGCACTGAGCATCCTCATCTCAGCAGCTGTCCCTCAACTCCGACCTTGGCTGCCCTGCCATGCGCTGGTGCGACAGCTGTTCACTGAGCGAGGGCCTGGGGATTAGCCTGCGGAAAACCAGCGCTGGAAACCCCACTGTGACTCTACTCTGAAAAGGAATCCCGGGAGCTGGACATGGGTTTGCGTTTGGATCATAAAATACATGTCTTGCTGGGCCGTTCTTCCGTGTATTCTTGGAGCTAAGGCAGAGGCTATTCGAGTAACGGTGGGCAGGCCCTCCGTGTTGTCTGTGATAGGACAGGGCTCTCATCTGGCCTGCTAGTCCACTAGTCCACAAGCTTTCCCCACAGCCACAGCCCTCAGAGTCTTACGAGTGAACTTGGACCCGGGACCAGAAGGAAACCAGCACAGGAGTCAGGGCCTCTCCTGCCTTGTGGAGAATAAAGCTGTGACAGTGCCAGCACCAGCCTCCAGCCTCTGACCGCGCCAGTACCAGGTGATTGAGCCAGCACCAGCCTCCAGCCTCTGTCTACGTGCCGAGAGTCCTTAGCACAGTGGCTGCTCTCAGGAGCCCCTTCACCATGGCAACCTCTCTGGGGTGGGCTCTCGCGCATGTGGGAGGACATGGATGCCCTTGGCCTCCATGGTGAATTCTGAGTCTGGCTACCTCCAGATGTGGAGGAAGGAAGGGCACAGGGCCCACTGCCCTGAGAGGCAGCTCGGAGGTGCTGCCCTCTCCCCAGGAGTGGGGGTGGGGGTGTCAGCCAGAGGCTCACCGCACCCACCAGCATTGAAGGTCATACACACCCATGGAGTTTGTCTCAGAGTCTAGAGGAGGCTGCCTCAGCTTCACAGAGGCCTAGGCAAGGGGAAGGGGGCAGAGGAAAGGGTCCCACCCATTGTTCCAATATGCCCTGGAGGCACTACAAAGGCCTGGGGTGGAGAGGGGTGGGTGGGAGCCAGAGTTGTCCCTTCGGGGCAAATGAAGGGTCTAACCAAAGCCAAGACCAGTGGCTCTGAGCTGGTGCCCACTGGATGGCAGTGAGGCTGGTTTTCTGGCTTTGCCTCTGCGTCATCGAGTCTGACCCACGATGCTTCTGTGTGTGTCCACATAGAACGGGCCCTTGCTGTGATTTTAGCAGTAGATTGCTAGACCTTTCTTCCAAGGCCCCTCTGAGAGGACTCAAACTGCTGGTACTTTGGTTCATGAGTAAGGTGACAAATTTTTAACAATTTGTCCCGCGTCCTGCAGCATTTTTAAAAAGTCCCGATGGTTGGAAAGAATGCACGACAAGCCAGGGTATACGGTTTTGGGCTGCCATGTGGCTATTTTGCCAGGTTATGAGTTTTATCAATGGTGTCCCACTTTACCAATGTTAAAATCTGGTCACCTTATTATGAGGGTGGAGGGTAACCGTTTGTACCACCCTGGGACTCCAAGCACCATAAAGCACCAGAGAGCAGCAGAGATCCATGCTGGTGACCTGCAGCAGTGAGGGGCATCGGTGCACCCATCAGCTCCAGCTGTCCCTTGTGTGGGAGCCCCCTCCCCAAAGTCTCTAGCCTAGACCACCCTTCCTGCACCCACTATAGCCCTATCTGCACCAGCACAATCCAAATTGAACTCCCCCACCCCTGCTGTCTTCAGGGATGCAGAAAACTCGCCCCCCACCCCGCCACCCCTGGCTCTCTCATCCCTGCCCTGGGCCATCTGAACATCTCTCTTTGAGAGACATTCTTCAATGGCTCCACTTTGCTCGCTGCCTTCCACCCCCCCTTGCCTCCAAATTCACTCTGATCCCTGTAGTCTTGTTTTGGTTTGTGGCTGTTTTCCCTGATTATAATTTCCCAACCACCTGTTTTCTCTTATTTCCTAAGTAGACTGTAAATCTTTATGGGGGTTTGAGACGGCCTCACCTTGCTCCTTCAGAGTTGCTGGTGGGTTCAAACTGCTGACCTTGTGGTGGTTGGCAGCCCAATGCGTAACCCATTCAAGGCCTTCTGTGGATGTGGTGGTCGTTGCATCATCTGTTGTCAGTTTGAGACTTAAGAGTAAAGGGGTGGAGCTTAGCCTGTCAATCAGGTTGCAGCTTAATGACCTCATTTGGAGGTGATAAGGAGATAAATAGCTCTCTCTGGAGGCAGGACACACACTCACTCCCTGGGAAACATTCCAGCTGAGAAGACACATGGAGCTGCACTGGTGCCCTTAGCCGGAGAAGCCAGTAGAGACCCCTGCCAGTGCTTCCACTGTCACTGGATCCACAAGACTTTCCACTCCCTGGCCTGTGATCTCCCTGCATTCAGCGTCATTGCATGTGTTTCCTGAGTCTGAAGAGGACTTCATAGATTGGTATCGGACATATGGGTTAGTATCAGACCTATGGACTTGATCTGGATGGGGCTGGAATGTTTTCTCAATATTCAATTGCTCTTGTATATAAAGCTCTTTCTTATACACATATGAGTGTCTCTCTGGATTTGTTTCTCTAGTCCTCCCAGACTAACAGAGATGCTTTCAAAGCAATTGGGCACAAGCTCTGAATCACTGATGAGCCCACACCACGTAGCCATCGGAAGGAACGTATGGCAAAAGTGGCTTTGAAGACTCTCTGGAATAAAGCAAGGAGGGAATGAATTGCGATGAAGAGTGCACAGACACAGGAATTGATGTTTTCCCCCTTATGGATTCAAGTTATAGCTTCAAATGTTGGTAGAGGCTCTTGAGCTGGTTTGTAAAGCTGGATTGGTTGAGAAGGGATTCCTTTTGGCGTGGAGCACTTAAGGCGACAGAAGAGAGGCTGTAATGCTGGTATATTTAGCTGTTTCTCTCGGCTGGAGGTGGGGGCGCCTGCCATCATCTATCTATTCAAGTCTCCACTGAACACCAGTGACGTCCACGCAGAGGTGGGGAATCAGGGGAATCAGGAAGGCCTGAAAACCAGACTTGCTAGAGAGTTTCTTGCTTTGTCACTGCCCCCATTTCAGACTTGCATTCTGTGGTGACTAATGTCCCTATGAAAAGGAGAGGGATAAAAGATGAAACAAAATTTGTTGGAGCAAACCTCTAATTGCCTCATCCTTGGGTTTCAATGAAAAGCTGCAAGCAAGCCCCAAACTGGCAAATCTTTCACGTTGAAAGCAGCATGTTCAGCAAATCCAATGGACCAATTTTCCATAGAGAATGACGTTGTCTGAATCTGATTCCAGATTCATGGCTGAAATATTCCATGGGATGAGAGTAGTCTTTATAAAGTGTGTTAGTTTGGGTACTTTAGAGAAACAAATCCACAGAAACTCATATGTAAGAGAGTTTTATATAAAGGTTAAGTGCACATCAAGAAAACATCCCAACCCAGTGCTGCCAAAGCCCACAAGTCCAACATTACCCATTTAACCCATATGTCCAACACCAATCCACAAAGTCCTCCTCCATCCCACAAAACAGATGCAATGATGCCGACTGCAGGAGGAAAGCCGAGTCAGTGAACATGTAAACATCTCAGTGCTGGCAGGGGTCTCCACACAGGTGCTCTAGCACCCAGGGCTGCCTCGGGGTAGGTCCATGTAGCTTCTCAGGGATGTCTTACAGGAAGTGAGCCTTGTCAGCTGAAATAGGGCACTGGCTAAGGCAGCTGCACCCTGGTCCGACCATCAGAAAATAAAAGATCTGAGAACTCAAAAGGCGAGGATCACTGAGCCTTTTATCCCTCCGCCCTTTAATTAACCCCACATGTGTCTATCGGCCAGGTTGGCACAATAAGCTAACTACTTCATGAAGTCTTGTGCTGTCTCAGCCTGCTTAGAATAAAAGCTCTTAATTGGTGGGTTCTAGACATCTGATGGGAGTCACATAACTAAATGTGAGGGTCTTGAAAAAACGTGGCAACAGCAAGAAGCTTTCTGAACATGCAAACCCCAAACCCAACTCAACATCAACGATGCAATGGATCTGAGGTGTCTCTGGCAGTGCCGGCCCGTGTTGCAAACTTCTCAGATGGAAAGGAGTTGTGAGCGGTAAAAGTTTAAGAAGCTCTGGCTTAGAACGTTGTCCTCCCCATGGAGACCACACCCTGAGGAGACTGCCACGAGACAATGTCCTCAGCACCCTGCCTCTGGCCACATCCCATCCCAGCACTGCCAAGCCTGACGGGGCACAGGCCTGACACAGGCCTGGGGGCCCAGCCTTGAACCAGGAGCTGTGTGAAGGGTTCTTGTGATTCTTGGGCATGTCTAACGAATCCCCTGAACTCCTTGGAGAGCAGGGTTTACTTCAGAAGATGATCCCCCTGCTCCTTCACCTGGCCTTTTGTAGCTAGGTAAATCCGCATCTTTGAAAGTGGCTCCCTATTAGACTGAGCCTGAGAATCAGGTGCTCTCAGACATGGCGGGCTCTCTCATCCATAAAGCAAAGATGATGATGACATCATCTCATGGCCATTGCCAGGGCATCCCAGACTACAGAGCCAGAGAGACTGGGAAGAATTGGAGTTGCATTAGGTAAATCTGCTGCACAAGACTCTTGAGAGAATTGAAAAACAAAGGTGTTACTTTGAGTTCTACTGTATGCCTAACCCCAAGCCGTCCTATTTTCCACAGCCTCAGATGCACGTGAAAGCTGAACATCGAATAAGGAAGGCTGAAGGAGAATGGATGTATTTGAATTGCGGTGCTGGTGAAGAAGATTGAAAGTACCAGGGACTATTAAAAAGACATGTCGATCCGTCTTGGAAGAAGTGCAGCCAGAGTGCTCCTTAGAGGCAGGGATGGCGATGCTTTGTCGTACATGCTTCGGACATGTTGTCCAAAGAACAGGCGCGAGCAGTCCCTGGAGAAGGACATGACGCTGGGTCGAGTAGACGGGGCAGTGGAGGAGAGGAAGGCCCTCACGGAGATGGACGGACACGGTGGCTGCAACAGTGGACTCAAGCACGGGCACAATTGTGAGGACGGCACAGGACGGGGCAGTGTTCTCTCCTGTTGTGTGTAAGGTAAGGTGACCGGACGTCCCTAGTTTTGGCGTTTTAAAAAAGTCCCGATTTTTGGAAAGAATGTACAACAAGCTAGGAAACGGTCTATTTGGTCCATAGAGACCACATTTTTAATCAAGAACACCGCCCCCCCCCCTAGGTCAATGGTGTCCCACTTTACATCCGGTCACCTTAGTATAAGGTTGCTCTGGGTTGGAACTGACGCAATGCCACCTATTAACAAAGTAACAACTACAATATCACAAGTGGGCACAGAGCCAAGAGCAGTGGGGTTTGCAGAGGTCCCTGGGAGGGGTCAATGGTTTGCTCTCATCCATAAACTTAAAGGGTGTGGCTTGAACCCATCCAGGGATACCATGAAAGCAAGACCTGCCAATCTGCCTCAGGACGAGGACAGCCAAGCGCTCATGGAGCAGTTCTACTGTGTAACACAGGGCTGCTGAGGGTTGGCATTAACTCAATGGCATTGAGATCAGTTTGTGGTTGTATTGACATTGCAGCAAAACCAGCAGCTTGGGTCTTAGCTAGACATCAAGAGATTCACAGCAATGGAAATCATAAGAGTTTCTGAGAATCCCATACTTAACGTATCGAGTTGATGAAGCCTGCTCTCTTTGTTTTGTGTTAATAGAGGTGTTTGAGGAGTGAGACCTCCCCATGAAGCTGAGTGAGAAAAGAAAGTACCTATCTTCCCCTAGCACATCCCCTTTACTTCTCTTTCTAGATGTATTATAAGTCTCATCGGTCCCTGTGTGATAGGTGAGCGGGGTCCACTGGGATGTCAACGGATGATCTTCCTAGTTAGGTGTGGTAGTTACATAATCAATTTGAGATGTAAGAGTGAAGGGGTGGAGTGTAGCCTGTCAATCAGGTCACAGCTTGATGACCTCATTTGGAGGTGCTAAGGAGAAAATAGCTCGCTGGAGATGGGACACACACTTACTCCTTGCGAGACATTCCTTCTAACAAGACACATGGAGCTACTCTGAGTGCCCTGAGTTGAGGGAGCCACATATAGATCCCTGTCAACGCTGAGATGCTTACACCGCCACTGGACCCACAAGACTTTCCACCCCCTGGCCTGTGATTTTTCCTGTATTCTGTGTCATTGCATGTGTTTTGTGAGTCTGAAGAGGACTTTATAGATTGGACATACTGGCCTGGGATATTTTCTCAATATTCAATTGCTCTTGTACATAAACACGTGTGAGTGTCTCTCTGGATTTGTTTCTCTAGTTTCCCCAGACTAACACACTAGGTTTTAGCAATGTGAGAAGGCATCGAACTTGGTCCCACCGAGTTGTTAACATAAAGGTTCTCTGATTTCTGAAGATGAATTGACATGAATCTATCTACTGCTATAGTCACTGGCTGACAATTTCAAGGCGATAGGACATGGACCCCTGAGGCCAGCTTTGCTGTACTGTTTGCCATCTGAGCTAACCCCCCCCCCCCAAATCACTTTCTAATGGAGGAATCTGTTGCTTCCAGAAGTGGAGGTTTTGAGAGTCATTCTCTCAAGTCTGTGGTCTTCCAGGTTAGGTCATCTGCCCACGCAGAGCCTGGGGGATCGGGTCCACCCAAATGGAATGCATTGAGAATGGAAACTGGAACCATCAATCAGGGTGCTGTTGGTAGTTTAAAAGAAGATCTCATTGTCTCACAGTCTTGGGAGCCAGAGGCTAGACCAGGGGGTTGGCCCTGGGGTCCTTCCTTGGCTTATAGATGGTTCCTTTTACGGTCTTTTCCAGTGCTTGCATTAAATAAGCTACCATCGAGGTGAGCCCTAAGGACGGCAACTCCATGCACGTCAGAATACAACTGTCCTCCAGAGGGTTTTGTCTTGGTTGATTTTTCAGAAGTTGATTTCCAAGCCTTTTTTCCTAGTGCCTCTGGATGGACTCCAACCGCAAACCTTTCCGTTAGCAATGGTGTGAGTTAGTTCTTTGGTACGTACCACCCAGGGGCTCTATTTGCTTGTTAACTGTGTCTACACTACTCTTTCTGTAAGAGGCTACTTAGAAGGGCCTAGGCTTAGAACTCACTCTGCTCTGTGGTGCTGTGAATTAAGCATTGGGCTGCTAACCACAAGGTTACCAGTTCAAACCCACCAGCTGCTCCACAGGAGAAAGACAAGGCTGTCTTCCCTCAAAGGAAAGAGTCTCAAAACCCTGTTCAACTCTGCCCAGTAGGGTCACTATGAGTTTGAATTGACTCAATGGCAATAGGTGTGGGTTTTTGCCAGCCCTCATTAACATACCAAAGACCCCACCCATTTCCAAAGGGGGTCACATTCTCGGGTACTGTGGCTAGGCCTTCAACACAATCTTTTTAGTGGGGAACACAGTTTAACCCCAGACAGGGTGGGATCCTCCCTGTGTCTTACTCCTCTCTGATTCTTCAAAGCTTCCCAGGTATACAGTGTTATGCCAGAGCCTTAAAACACAAACCTTGTTCTCTTCTTTCATCTAATCATCATTTATTGGGGACAGAGTCTGCCCAAGGTCTTGTGCTAAACACTCGGATGATGCAAAAGATGTAAGATGTGGTTCTTGTTCTTAAAAGAGCTCAGGTTCTACCCAGGGTTCATACTCACACCCTGTGTGTTTGGTAGGAGGGGGGTGGGCAGAATGGCATCCTACCCTGTGCTGGAATTCACTGATTTCCTCCTTCTAGCAAATAGGGATAAGATTACCTCCTGTCCAACATTACAGGAGGCTCTAAATTTCCTTGTGACTCTTGTGGAAAGGCAGTTTCTATGAGTTTTATTAGTTCCTTGGGCTGCTGTAACAAAGTACTATCAGGTTTGCTGCAAAGGTAAACTGAGGCCAGGCCAGAGAGAAGGAAACAGAGAAGTTTGTTCTGTACTTCCAGGCTCCAGCAAGGAGTCAGTAAAGTCGCTGCTGCCAGGGAGGGAGGGGAGAGCAGAGAGAAACAGAGAGAGGAGCCTGCCTGCTTATCTGTGTTGGAGAGCAGTTTTAAGCTGGTCAGGAGGGCAAACCATAATGGGGGGTGGGGTAGAAGCTGCAGGTGGGCAAACAAGGAGGGAGGGGTAGGAGCTGCAGCTGCAGGGGCTTCAAGCCATCTCTATCCATGAAATTCTGAGGTAGGGCGGTGCCTTGATCACTAAGCCTGATACTGAGGAGATGGCTCATTGAAGCTAGCCTTCTTGGTCTGATAAGGGCAGGCAGTCTTTTCCTAATGCCCCCCCCTCGCCCCCCGCACCCCAACAAGTACCACAAACTGAGTGGCTTAAAATGGGTGAAATGTATTCTCTCACAATTCTGGAAGCTGAAAGTCCCACCTCAGGCTGCTAGCAGGGCCGTGTTCTCTTCCAGGGACTCCAGGAAAGACCCTTACTCATCTTCTCTACCTCGTGGTACTTTCCGGCGTTCCTTGGCTTGCTCCAAAAAGCCACACTCGCTGCCAGCGAGTCAATGCTGACTCATAGTGGCTCCTGTGGGTTTCTGAGGCGGTAAGTGTGGATGGGACTAGAAAGCCCAGTCTTTCTCTGGAGGCACCTCTGGTGGTTTTGAGCTGCTGACCTTGTGGATCGCAGCCCAAGGCATAACCGTTCATCATAATCCCATCCCTGCCTTCATTTTCACATAGTCAGTCACCTTCCCTGTATGCCTGCTCTCTTCTTCTCTTTTATAAGGAGCTCTGGTGGCATAGTGGATAATGCATTGGGCTGCTAACTGCAAAGTCAGCAGTTCAACCCCACCAGCTGTTCCATGGGAGAAAGATGAGGATTTCTCCTATCATGGAATTGTTACAGTCTCAGAATCCCACAGGGGCAGTTCAACCCGGTCCTATAGGGTCACTGAGTCATAATTGACTCTATGGAAGTGATTGCAGTTTTTGGTTTGGTGGTATAGTGAACTGTGTGCACTGACCTGCTAACCACATGGTCAGCGGTTCTAACCCATCAGTTACACCAGAGATAGAAAGACAAGGTTATCTATTGCTGTTAAAGATTTCGTCTTAGCAACTTACTGGGACAGTTCTGCTCTGTCTCATAGGGTTGCTATGAATCAGAATTGACTTATTGTCAGAGAATTTTGTTGTTGGTATAAGGATGGCAGACATATTGGATTAGTACCCACCTACTCTTGTATGGCAGGAGTCCTGCTGGCACAATGGTAACATGTTGAGCTGTGATTCACAAGGTTGGCAGTTCAAAATCACCAGCTGCTCCTCTGGAGACAGATGGGGCTTTCTACTCCCCTGAACGGTTATGGTCTTAGACACTCACAGGGGGAGTTCCACCCTGTCCTGTAGGGTCACTGCGAGGAGACACTGACTCGATGGCAGTGGGGTTGGTTTTGTTTTACTCTGGTATGATTTCATTTCTGAACAAGGTCACGCTCACAGGCACCGAGTTAGGAGTCAGTATCTCTCTTTGGGGGTATGCACCACCACAACATTGTGTGGCGGGCACAGGGTGGCCGGCCACAGACACCGGCCCACACTTGTCACCCCTCAGCCATGGCACCAAACAATGGGTGGTTTCGACTAGGTCACAACTGCATTCGGCCCCACCCCCATCCCTCCCATCTTTAATTCCCTTCATGCCAATAGTATTTTGTATTTCTTAAGGGAAAGAAAATCAATTTTTTCCCTCCAATAAACTTAGTCATGCTCTTTGAACTTCAAGACAGGGAGGGAAAAAAATCAAACTCAGAGTCAATACGTCTCCCTGGAGCCCCTGACCTACTTCTGGGGAAGTACAAACAAGGATCCTGCTTCTGTGGGTTTTTAGAAGGCCCCCTCCCCCAATTGCCATTGAGTGGACCCAGTGAGGTCTAACCGACTCTCTACTGGGTTTTACCCTGGAGAGTGTCCAAAGCAACTGGAGGACCAGCAGGGAGCTCCCTCCCAATCTTGTCCCCAGACCTCTCCACTGGACCTGTGCCGTTCCACCTTGGAATCTTCACAGTTGAGTTTTGTGAGGGACCTGTAGTCCCTGTCATCTTGCTCTGCTCTCGCCCCAGGACTCTGGCCTTTCTCCTACCAACCTACCACCTGGCTGCGAGCTGGGCAACTGGGTCCTGGTGTCCAAACTCCCGCCTGGCTCTCTGGGATTGGAACCCTGCCCTGCTCCCCCGTGGGACCATAGACTGGGGAACCACTCTAAAGCTCTCTTCACACAGCTGGCTCTTGGACACCGCAGGTGGCAGCACATCTTTATTCTCAGGGCTCCTCCTATGCCCCAGGGCCAGCAGTCTGCCCTCCTCCCACACTTTCCTATCTTAAATGCACTTTCTAAGCCCCAATGCCACTCTTCTGGAGAGAAAAAATAATCGGGACTTTTTGTGATTTCTGGTGGTGTAGTGGTTGTGCACTGGACTGCTAACTGCAAGGTCAGCAGTTCAAACTCGCCAGCTGTTCTGAGAAAGAAAGACAGAGCTTTCTACTCCCATAAAGGGGTACAGTCTCAGAAACTCACAGGGGGTGTTCTACCTTGTCCTAAAGGGTTGCTACGAGTCAACATCCCCTAAAGGGATGGCAGTGAGTTTGTTTTGGGGGGCATGGAATTCGTGAGAATCAGATCCTTTCTGAACCAACCATGCCATCATTTTCACGTCACTTGATGTGCCCTGCTGATGGCCTGCATGAAGGCCTGACCTTCCCGCAGTGCACGGTGGAGTGGAATGATGCTGAGCACGAAGGTGCTTGAGTACTATCCCCAAACCATGCAGCTCACGCTTGCCCAGGGGACCCCCTCCAGGACCCAGGCTTGCTTCCAGTTTCTGCAGTTCCTCCATCCCGGCTACTGTTCTCATCATCTCCCATGTCATCTCATGACAGGGTGGTCATATGACTTGTCATTCTAACCAGGACATTTTTCAATGCAAAAGTGGGTGCTATTAATAATGACTCCAGGACAGCAGATGGGACAACTGAACCAGTCAGCCTATTGATCGAACGTATACTATGTGGAAGACTTGGTGTCTTATCCATAATCCATCAAGAGTTCTCTCCTCAAACCCTACGGCCATTGAGTCCGTTCCAACTCCTAGCGACCCTCTAGAGCAGAGAAGAACTGCCCCTGTGGGTTTCCGAGACTGTAACTTGTGACCGAGCTGCTGGTGGTTTCGAACTTCCCACCCAGCTGTGAGCAGCCCAAGGTGTAATCCATGTGGCCACCGCACATTGTGTATTTCAGAAAGCGGAGGACTGAGAAAGGAAAAAAACTGGACCAAGATTGTATCGCCCATAAGCCTGGGGTCAGGAGGGCTGATCCCCAAGCTTGAGCCTGTGACCTGGCCTGCCGTCTGCTCCTGCAGCCTGTGATTTCTGCAGCCGTGGGCATTGTTTAAAAGTATGTGGAGTGTGTTCATTACACGGGGCAGCTGGCTGTGTGAGGATGGGGGATTCAGAACTTGGGGATCCCTGACTGATAGTCAGCGATCAGTATCCTTTGTTTATCTGGCTGCACGCAACCTTTGCAGTGTGAGATGCGGCATTGCTAGGTCTAGGAACTGCCTGCCTGGGGCCCAGCTCCACTGCTGGGGAGTAGGGGGTCCTCTGAATGCTCCCCCACAGCAGGGCTGGAGACTGTCCATACAGTTCTCATTCTCCTCCAGGGGTCAAGGCTGTTGACTTCAACAGCCCTCTGTGGATGCTGCCTGTTAGTTCACACAGACAGACGCAGAGATAAAGGCTCCTGGCACCTGCTTCATTCTGTAGTCCGCCTGCTGTCCCTCCTGGTCAGCGTCCATCCAGCCCTCCTCTCTGTGCAGCTCCTCGCCGCTGCACCAGTAACCAGGCAACCGGAGAGCCTGTGAGCTAGCGCGGTGGCTGGGGGGGCCATGTGCTTAAGAGTGGCCAGAGCCCCCCGGGTTTTCTGGAAGTGCATGTAACTGAAATGTCAAGGCAGTGCTACAAAGCCAGAGGAGACACAAAGAAACACCACAATCAGACGTAGAAAGGACTGACTGGCGTGTCCGCTTTCTCTCCGTTTGTATTTCCAGGTAATTGAAAAGGCATCCAGAGAGGATTATTATTTCTCTCTGCTTCACACGCCATCCACCTCCTCCAGGCACACGTTTCTAATCACTGTTCTCTGGCGCTTTCTGGTAGAGTATTTTCACCATTGTAAAGAACATTCATAACCAAAGAGGAAACTCAGGGTATGAGGGACTCCTTGTTTCATATTGCCAGCCCATTTCCAGGTACTTGGGTGGGGGCGCTGAGCTGGAAAATAGGAATTGTCACATTTTGTAAAACTCATGTATTCAAAGACCACATGGCCTTTCCATAAACGTTTTCTTCTTCATGACATTTCTCTTCCTCCTCCTCCTCCTTCTCCGGGTCCTCATCAGTGATGGCTAGCACAGATACAGCATTGACTCTGTGTAGGCAAGGTCTTGATTGCTTCCTGTTTGGTGACTCGTGGAGTGCTCCCGGCATCCTGTGAGGTAGGGCTCGTGGGGATAGAAATAGCTGCTTTGAGAAAGAAACCCAAAGCTGCAAAGGCTCCAAGCAGCTTGGAGATCATTTTCCTCGTGTGTGCCAGTCTGAGTTCCATGTGGGAAGGCAGCACCCTCAGGCAGATGGCTACTCGCCCATTGTCTATCCCTGGCCTCCAAGGTCACTCTGGTCAATGCCACTCGAGCCACCCAGAAAGAGAGGGACAGAGGCAGCACACTTGCTGTTCTGAGGCCTTGTTTGGAAATAGCACTGTCATTTCTACTCACCTTCTCCCAGAGAGGACGTGGCCACATAGCCACAGTAAGAAGTAGACTTGGAAATGTGGTGGTAGTTGGAGAGTCAGCCCCTAGTGTTTAGAAATCTGCTGGTACACAGCAGGGAACAGTTTGGTGGATAGCTACCAACCTCTACCACGGAGAGTGTGACGGTCAATATTATGCGTCAACCTGGTGAGGCTGTGCATCTCAGTGGTTTGGCAGACACTATGCGTCCGTTGAAAGGGGCGGTTTCTTGGGGGCGTGGCCTACCTCCAGTATATGTGGGTGTTCTGGCAAAGCCGGTTCTCTCTCTCCATCCTGTTTCTTCTTGTCACTTGACCTCCAGTTTAGGGACAAGAGAAGCCTTCAGCTTACGGACAGACCTGTACCTTTGGGAGTTTCTACTTCCTGTCACCATGGGAACCAGCAGAAATCTTCAGTCTGCAGGAAGCCTTCAGTTTGTCACCTGACCCACAGACTTGGGCTTGCTAGCTATTTTTTTTACAATTATGTGAGCCGTTTGTGTGAAGTAAAACTTGATCTATAATTTAAAGTTTTTTTTTCTGTATGTTTTACATATTTATAAATTTTTACTTCATGGACATCCACTGGTTTTTCTTCTCTGAAACATCCAGACTAAGAGGTTAGTTCCATCCAGATGAGGAAACTGGAGTACAGAGAAGTTAAGAAAGTCTCATAAGACTACAGATAATTAGAGAGGAACACAGATTGCCTGGCTTTGTGTTCATGGCGTCCATGATCATCATCATCATCATTACATATATTTCATAACAAACAACAACAACTTACTTCCATCAGGTCAATTCTGACTCCGAATGACTCTATAAGACAGGGTAGAACTGTTCCTGTGGGTTTATGAGTTTGGAACTTTTTACAAGAGTAGAAAGCCTCATCATTCTCCCACAGAGTGACCGGTCATTTCGAACTGCTGACTTTATGGTTAGCAAATTCATTGCCATCAAATTAATTCTAACTCATAGAGACCCTATAAAACAGGGTAGAAGTGCCCCCTTTGGTTTCCAAGACTTTACGGGAGTAGAAAGCTTCATCTTTCTCCCAAAGAGCAGCTGGTGGTTTCAAACTGCTGACCCTGTGGTTAGCAGCCCAATGCCTAACCCATTATGCCATCAGGGCTCCTCAAACATTGCCTAGCTCTACATTATCTTCATGATTGCTATGTTTGCATCTTTCAGCACTACAGAGGACAATGTACTGTTGTGATTCCTAAGGTCTTCACTGGCCAAGGTTTGGAAACAGACAATATTTCTTTGTCGTGTGTCTTAATCTGGAAGCTCCATTGAAACCCGTATACCACGGGTAGCATGCTGGGATAGCTTCTAGTATCATAATAACTTCCAAGCTCTGCAGGAAGTAATTGTGGGTCCTTATATATAATCATCACATATTACTATATGGTGGTAATTTCAACAGATAATTGACACAAATTTTCAAATTTGATGACTCATGTATCCTCTACCCTGAAATATCTAGCCCACATATTTGACAATGAGTTGCAGAACTAGGTACTTGCTCCCCACTCCATACTCTTGAGTCCAGAATGATAGCCAGGGCTCAGTTGTGGTTCTGGCCATCAGAGCCCTATAGGTGTGGGTGGATGTGGTCCTCCCACTAGACTGGCCAGTAGTGAAGCCATGGGCATGACCTGTTCATCCTAGGCCAGGAAGTGGACCTACTACTTAAGGCTTTGTATGGAACATAGCTCCTCAACCCTACATGGTGGTATTTTCCCCAGGTGTTTTAATAAACCTGATGGTTTCAGCAAGTGCTGAGGGGTACAGGAGAGCTGGCAGCAGCCCTAATCCACAGTTAATATTTCCTTGTGCAACAGAAGGATCTCTGAAGCATCTGATCTCCTTGGCAGAAATGTCAGGATCTGTTTGCACTTTAGCTTGCTCATGGATATTGTCACAAATTTTGTCTCATTGTGGTCTCATTTTATTTTTCTCTCTGCTCCTTGAGTTCACCATCATACATACAAGGCTATGAGATGGAGAAATTGGGAAGTCAGGAAAACCAAACAGCATATGCCATTTTATGGACCTTTATAATTACAAGCTAACCCTGGGGTTATGTGTTGGGCTGCTAACCACAAGGTCAGTAGTTCAAATCCCCCAGCCACTGACTGGGAGAAAAATGAGGCTCTCCATTTCCCTAAACAGTCTCAGAAACCCACAGGGACAGTTTCTACTCTGTCCTCAGGGTCAACTTGTTGACAGTGAATTTTTAAAGTTACAATTACAAAGGCATTTCCCATATGCCATTGAGTTGATTCTGACTCATAGGCTGGTCCCAGATGTGCAGAGCAAAACTTTTTTCAGGCACAGATCTTTTGGAAGTAGACCTGTCTTTAGAGGCACCTCTGCCACAACTCTCAACACCTTACAGTGAATAGTCCAGCCCTTGATCTCCCAGATATCATTAAGTCCATGCACAGAGGTTTCTGGATGGCAAAGGTCACCAAGGACCAGCGGTAGGTCTACCCATCCCAACTGTGACTCCCTCTTCCCAGAACATATGCCTCAAAGCCTCCATATGGATGGCTCTTTTCTTATAGATGAGTTGAGCTTTCTCTGGCAGGGGTTGGCAGTACTAGCATGGTGAATGACTTGAGTTAGTTAAGCAAACATCTTGAGCCCATGATTTATAATTTTAGGAGATTAAGAAACTAACATTTCCCAGAACCAATCATTACTATACTTACATACTGTGGTAGTGACATAATTTCATTCCAACTTGATAAATAAGCATAGGGGTGGAGCCCAGCCTGTCAATCAGGTCGCAGCCTGATGATGCCTCCTTGTGGGTGTGGCCTTCTCATGAGGATTCTGGGAACTTCCTCTTTTCCTTCATGGAGGGACTCTCTCTCTGCTATACATTTCTGTTGACAAGATACATGGAGCCATGCTGATGGCAAGCAGAGCCCTGAAGATGCTCTCATGGCCACTGGATCCACAAGACTTTTCACCCATGGCCTGTGAGTTCCTGTATTTGGCATCACTGCTTGTGCTGCATGAGTCTGAAGAAGAATTTATAGACTAGTATCAGACATATGGGCTAATATAGGACTTATGGACTTGATCTGGACTAAGCTGGGATGCTTTCTTAATATACAATTGCTGTTTTATATAAAGCTCTTACACACATGTGTCTCTGGATTTCTTTCTCTAGTCAACCCTGACTAACACACATACCTCGATAATCTCCAATGCATTGTTGAGGTTAATAAAGCCTGCCAAAGAAAACCCACTACCATCAAGTCTATTTAGAACCCTATATAGGATTCTTGAGGCTGAAAATATTT
Source organism: Echinops telfairi (assembly GCF_000313985.2). NCBI lineage: Eukaryota > Metazoa > Chordata > Mammalia > Afrosoricida > Tenrecidae > Echinops > Echinops telfairi. Next base: position 24,499,488 of record NW_022111368.1, on the reverse strand, counting down.
ACTGGAGTGGACAGACACATCTTTCTTTGTTGTAGTGGCTGGTGGACTTGAACTGGTGACCTTTCAGTTGTTTAGCAGTCTAGAACTTACCTGACAGCACCATCTGGGCTTGTTGAGGTTTATAGACACTATGTATGAAACCCATCCTGGGGTCCTATATGATGATAAGAACTGATCTCCTAAAGTTCTTTACTTAATTTCTTTGTTAATTACACCTGTGAAAATGGATAAACTATCTTTTTTTAAAATCAGTAAGACAGTAGTTAAATAAGTGATGGCAGATCAATGAAATACTATGAAGAATTTCAAAGAGAGTTGGGATGTTATAAGCCATCATGGGAAAATTCACAAGACAGTGGAGACTTTCGTTTTCTTTGCCTATTTATTTAGACAAGTCATCTCTAACCCCCATGTCAAAGTAGAGCTGTTTTTCAAAGCTACCCTAGGCTGAATTCTCTAGAGAAGCGAAACCAGTGATTTATATGTTATGTATATATACAGAGAGGTTTATAGCAAGGAAATGGCTTAGACAATTGTGGAGGCATGCCAATTCTAAGTCTATGGGTCAGATGACTTTTCTTGACATGCATAGGCTGATGAACTCAAGGTCAGCAGACGAGACAGCAGGCATCTGGCTGCAGAAAGGGATGAATCCAAACTCACAAGGTAAGATGTCAGACTGTTGACAACTTTCAGGACCAGCAGGCATGGCCCAAGTACAAACAGGTGACAAACCAAATGCAGGTTCTAGACTGTGGTAGTTATATAATTTCATGCCAACTTGATAAATAGAGTGAAGGGGTGGAGTTTAGCTTGCCTCATAGTGGATGTGATTTTCTCATGAGGATTCTGAGAACTTCCTCTCTTTCTCCCTGGAGGAGGGTCACTCTCTATCTTTGCTTCGGCTTCCTGTTGACAAGCCACAAGGAGCCACACAAAGCCCTGGAGATACGTCCATTGTCACAGGGTCCTCAAGGATTTGCACCCACTGGCCTGTGAGCTTCCTGCATTTTGCATCATTGCATGTGCTGAAGAGAGATTTATGGACTAGGATTGGACTTATGGGCTAATATCAGGTTTATAAACTTGATCTGGACTGGGCTGCGGTGTTTCCTTTTTCCTTTTTATATAAATTACTCTTTGATATAAAGCTGTTTCTGATACACATATGAGTGTCTCTGGATTTGTTTCTCTAGTCCATTTGGCCTAATATTATGGTACCTTGGGAGTCGGGGACTAGAAACAAATCATGAAGATGGAGAATGAATGCTTGTTTGATTTCTGCCTAATGGTGATTTTTCTATTTTGGCTAGTCAGAGGTCAGATAGGGCACACTGTTTACTCGATTGGTTTCTGGAAAGGACATGAGAAGTTGAGGTTTGATTCTTTTCCTTGGGTGTTGTCTTTGGTTATTCCTGTTTAAAATGGCAGACATGAATGTGATCAATGTACATTTTGAGTTAAGGCAGCAAAATCTCCCCTGTTAACAAACAATCCTTAATTATTACAGTCCATTTCTCATCAATTTATCACCTGTGCACATATCTTGAAGCCATACATAGTCCATAAATAAGGACAATAATAAAGGCACACTTGAATCTAACAGGATACAATTAAGAAGTATACAATTGGAAATGCACCATCCTCATTCACATCTTATACTTTAGAAATCAAGAAACCAAAACTATTGCATGCATGCCCATACAAAGAAATATTAATAATCATTGCTGACCTCATTTCTGCAGCTGATCACCTGGCAGTAGCTGATATTTAGAACTACCTTCTGCCACCACTTGTTCAGAATTCCTGAGAAAGCACTTCAGCTGGTTGTGCTTTGCCAGGGGAAGTGACCCACGCCTTCTTTCCAGAAGGCCATTAGTAGTCATGTCAGAATTGGATTGCTATAGTGTACCTTTGTATTTAATCCCAGGACATGGTAGTACTAAGTGACATCCTAAGGAATCTCCTTATGGACTAATTCTTCTTTACCTCCACTATCTAATATGAGTGCAATTTCCCCGGGGTAACCAAAATGAATAATGCTACCCAACACAGGAGCTCCCTTCTTTGTGTGCTCATCCACAGGCATGATTGACAAAGGGGCTGAGGACCATTATGAACTATCAGTTCGTTGAAATCAGTGTTTTCTCTTCAGGTGACAACATTCCTTGTTTTGGAACGAACACACTCAGAGTCCAAGAGCACAAGGTCAAAATGACAGGAAGCAAAAATTTGTGAGCAGATCACTAGAAATAATAGTGAGTGGAGCCACAATCCTTTCCACCCATTGGTTCCTGACCCCATGAATCTGGCTACTGGAGAAGTAGCACCAGACATTAGTGGCGTGTTTGGAGAATACAGAGCCTCCTGGAGGACATGGCTAGAACCCTAAAGATATCGTTGCCTCGCTGCTGCCATGTCATTGCTGCTAGGGGTTTCAAGGTGGTAGTGAGGCATGATGATCCTAGGTACAACAGAATGAAACTGCCTGGTCCATCCTTACAGTTTGTCATATCTTTGGACCTATTGTTGCAGCCACTGTGTCCATCTATCTCCTGGAGGGACCTTCCTCTTTCTCACTGCCCTTCTGCTTTACCCAGCATGACGTTCTTCTCCAGTTGCTAGTCTCTCCTCACAGCATGTCCAAAGCAGGCGAGATAAAGTCTTCCCATCCTTGACTCTAAGGAGCATTCTGACTGTACTTCTTCCAAGACAGATTTGTTTGTTCTTTTGGCAGTTCATGGGACTTTCATTATTCTTTGCCAGGATCATAATTCAAGTGCATCAATTCTTCTTCAATCTTCCTTATTCAATGTCCAACGTTCACTTGCACCTGGGGCCATTGAAAATATCCTGGGTTGGCTCGGGAGCACCTCAGTTCTCAAGGTAACCTTGTTTTTCAACACTCCAAAGAGGTCTTGAGCAGCAGGTCTCCCCAAGGTAATGTGTCTGTTGATCTCTTGACGACCGTTTCTGTGAGCATTGATTGTGGATCCGAGCAAAATAACTCAGTGATAAGCAAGCAGAGACATTTGCCACATGAAGACCACCAAAGACACAGGGAAAAGGTGCTGAAAAAAGACCAAAAAAGAAAACAAACAAACAAACAAAAAGCTAACAGTGAAAGAAAGCCTTATAGCTGGCTCCCAGAATTCAGACTTCTTGCCTCCTAACTGTGAAAAAATAAATTTCTATTTGTTAAAGCTACATCTTGAGGTATTTCTAGGCTAGCAGGGCTAGGTATGTAAGATGAGGAGGATTCCCAGATGTTTGGCCAGTAAAGGATGGTGCAGTTACTGAGGTGGAGAAACAGGGAGAGGAGCAGGTTTGGAAGGGACGAAAATCAAGGATTCTGTTTCTGATGAGACTCCACCAGAGGCCCCGACTGAGACATCAAGAGGAAGGCTGCTCCACTTTCAGGCTGCAGGCAGGTACTTGAGAGTTGTCATCCTCTAGACCAATGTGGCAAACTTTGGAGCTGGAAGAGCCAATTCTGTTCCTCACAACCACGTAAAAATTTACTTAGGGCCATGAGTATATTTTCACAGACAAATGAAATCACCATTATGTGAATAATAGGCTTTAATTTTTAAAAAAATTTTATTTCAGAGTGACATGCAGGCACCGCAAGAACTGCATATGACTCAAGAGCCACCCTTTGCCAACCCTGGCTCACCACAATCTTCCCTGTGGTAGAACTGGGTGAGACTTGTAAAGAAAGAGAAATGGCCCAGAAAGAGCCTGAGCCCCCTCCTCTAGCCTGAGGTTACCCACAGGGGGGAGGGCTCAGCCTGAGAGGTGGGGGAGGCAAGGGAGATCCTGAAGAGGAGGGAGCCCTACAGAAAGTGTCTCAAGAGAGGGGGAGTCATCATCTCCCCCCAACCCTGCAGATTCTGTGTAAACTGTTAACCCACATGGATGTATCGCTCTCTCTCACACACACATGTATGCATGAGAAATATGCCATGCATCAACTCAACACTAAACACGGAGCACTCTGAAGAATACATACTCAGGGGAAGAAGTGATTCCCCTGGGCATCCCTTGGCATTGGAGAGGGGGTGAAGGGAACTTGTCCTACTCCTGAATCAGATGTATGCCCTTCTTGCGTAATGCAGACTCTGGCACTCCCCGGGGCCACCCTGAGTGGGACGCTACATAATTACAGCTGGGGTTTCAAGAGCCCTAGTGGCTTAGCGGGTTATGCGCTGGGTTGCTAGCTGAAAGTTCAGCAGTTTGAAACCACCAGCAGGAAAAGGATGCTTTCTGTTTACATCTGTGGAAACCACAGGGGCAGTTCTACTCTGCCCGACAGTTACTCAGAGGCAGCAAGTTTGGTTTGGCTTGAGTTTGAGTGAAGAGAGATGCTCTCCTACTTGCTCCTTCTGCCCTGCAGCTCATCCTATAGAGAGGCTGTGTCTCCCCCGCTCCCCTTCCCCCCCACCCTGCGCCACCACAGGAAGTGCTGCTGTCCGTTCACCCCAGGACACGTGCCCCTCCTGCTTTCTTGACCTGGCCTGACTCTGAGATCCACTTGTTTCAGCACAACCTCGTTCTGGATCACTGCACGCCTCCCTTCCTTCTCAGCTGTCTGCTTCCTCCGACAGCGGCGACGGAACACCAACCGGAGAACACCATTCGCCACTGGCTGCCGTTTTCTGTGTCTTCTGTGAAGACGTTTGCCACAGATCGCCACATTCTTGTGGTTTTGTCTGTGACAGTTGCTTTATTGATGAGCTTTGCCTGACCCTGTTTGGTGAAGATGATTGAAGACCTTCTGGAATCTCTTTGTGAATGATCCATTGTACCCAGCTATTCCAGCCCTTGGATGTAGAACACACACACACACACACACACACACACACACACACACACACAC
>NW_022111368.1:24490872-24494069 GCF_000313985.2 Echinops telfairi | reverse complement strand
TACATACACACCACACGCGCATCACACTTTCTCCATCTCTGTCAAGCTGGGCGTCTTAGGATAAATGAATCCATTTGTTTTTCATGTAAATATAAAGTGGGAGAAGCAAACCGCATGGGCGTGCGTGCGTGAGAAAACACGGAGCTGTAAGCTGTGGGTAGAAGATACATGCGTCCCATCTCTCATGATAAATGATGCTCGCGCAGTTAAGCAGAAAAGCTGCAACCTCGCTGTTTTATATTTTTATCTTCGGGCTGTTATCTTCTAGGCTGTTTCCTGTTGCAGAAGCTAAACATTACAAATCCGACCGAGAGGGGGTTTTCAACTTGCAAGACTGTTCGTTATGTCAAGCAGATACTGAATGTAGGTCAGTGGGTCACCTGAGCAAACCTGAGCAGAGAGGCAGTTTGTCTGACCGGCTCTGAGACAATGCCCCGGGAGCCTTGGCAGTGGCCGGTGGAAACCCAGAAGAAGGCTGACTCTGGCAGCACTGCCTCTCAGGAGAAGCCGGAGTCCAGCCCACCGGGAGCTGGAAGCAAGTGCTGAAGTGGAGACAAGGAGAGTGTTGATGGGGCTGGTGGTCCGTCTGGGTGAGGCAGCTGCAAACATCTGACCAGCACAGTGAGGGGCTCCACTGAAAGGGCTTGCTCCCTTGAGGCAGTAGGCTCGCTGTGCTGGGTGAGCTAAGCAGTTAACTCATTTGGCTGCTAACTGGAAGGTTGATGGTTTGAGTCCACTCAGAGAGGCACCTTGGAAGAAAGGCCTGGTAATCTACTTACCCCAAATGCAAGCCACAAAACCCCTATGGAGTGCAGTTCTACTCTGACACACATGGCGTCAATAAAGGAGAGTCGGCTTCATAGCTACTGGTTCAGAGTTCAGAGTTGCAAGTGAGCTTGGAGGTTGACTTAGCTCGCCTCACCATTTGGAGCAGGAATTCTCACCCGAGAATCTCCCAACAGGGGGCTTGAACCTCTCATACCTCCAAACTTGTGGATGCATGGGGCCTCTATCACTCCTCAGAGTTGCCAGGTGGTTCTTCCTTACATCATGCTGAAGCTTGGTGACAGGTGGGCCCCTGGAGGGCCTGCCACCCCGTGATCCCCCCTGTGGCCCACGCCGCGGAGCGGCTCCGGCTGATCCTCTGGACCAAGCAGAACTCCCCTGCTTTTTCGCACCTTTGCATGCATTTTCCAAGCTCGCAACTTGGTAGACAGTTTTCCCACTGAGAGGCCACTCTTCTCTAGTGTGTGTGTGCGAGGGATTGTGCTGTCCCATAGTGTGTGTGTGCGAGGGATTGTGCTGTCCCATAGAACCCGCCAACAAGGTCCACTCGCGGGACACTGACATCTACTCTCCACCCACCAACGGCCACCTGCTGGTCTTGCTGTGGCTCTTGGAGCGACACAGATCAAATCTTTCCTCTCCCAGATGACAGCTCCCAAGTCTCAGAGTCTACCTGTCAGCATGTCTCCCAGTCTTATTTTTTTAAATCATTTTACTGGGGGCTCTTACCACAATCCATCCATCCACCCACCCATCCATCCATCCATCCATTGTGTCAAGCACATTTGTACATATGTTGTCATCATCATTTTCAAACCATTTTCTTTCTACTTGAGCTCTTGGTATCAGCTCATTTTACCCCCTCCTCCATCCTCCTTCCCTCATGAACTCTTGATAATTTACAAAACACTTTTTCAGGTCTTCAACACTGACCGCTGTCTCTCTTTGCCCAGGTTTCTGTTGCCCGACCCCTGGGAGGACGCCCCTGATCTCGTGTCCCACTTCCATTGAGGTTTCTCCTGCCATGTGGTCTCTGGCTCCAGCATAGTTGGATGCTTTTATGTCAACTAGACACTCCTGGCTGGGGGTGGGGTCAAAGCTGTCAATCAAGTAGTAGCTTGATGACGCCTCCTTGGGAGTGCGACCTTTTGCAGACGTGTGCGGGACTCTGGGAACTGCTTCTCTCTCCACCAGGGTGCTTTCCTCCTCACTGGGACTTCACTGGAACTCTGTGTCTGTCTCCCCGCTGCCATGTTCCTACTGACCTTGGATCCACGTGACTCTGCCTTCACTGGCCTGTGACCTTCCGGCGCCCCGAATCACCTTTCTGCGTCACCAGCTTGCAGCTACATGAGTCTGAAGAGGCTCCGGCTGGCATTGGATCTACGACTTGAGTTGTGCTGGGCTGGGGTGCCTTGTTGATGTAAAGTGACTTCTTCGTACAAATTCTTTTTCTTATGCAAAGATGAGTGTCACTGGATCACCACTCAGCCACTTTCTGGTCTGATGGCCGGCCTCTGTTCAACAGCTTGAGTGTAACCTGTCCGGAGAGAGGCCCGGGGAGCAGAACCCCGAGCTGCCCGCACTCATCCACTCCAGGAGCATGGACCATGGTGAAGATGTGCGCTTACAAGCTGGGAACATGTTCAGGTTCCAGAATGGGGGCTGAAGGGAAACAACACAGGTGATTGCAGGGATTGTTCCAGGACCGAAGGACTGGCAGGGAGGCTTAGGAAGGCCTGGGGCCCAGAGGCAGCTTAAGAGTGGGGAGGGCCTGGGCTTACCTTTGTCCTGGCTGTAACCTACCTCTATCGCAATGCTTCTCAGGGCTGCTTCCTGATCAGCAGCAGACTCTCTAGAAGTGGGGACATTGTGGGGGAAAGAGTGAGCCTCTTCAAGGAGGAATATACTTTCAGACCAGCAGGATACATGCCGGGTCTGAAACTCATTGGTGTAAAATGGATGGATGGCAGGTTCTTTGCCTGGGGCAGCATGAGAACCTGACGCTCACCTCCTGAGAAAAAACAGGACTTCAAGCTTCACATGCTGGGCTGTGTCTGAGCCCACCCGACCCCTCCATCATGCAGGGAAGCCTTCTCAACGCCCCCCACCCTTTCTATCCCAAGCCCCCTTCTCTATGGGCACTCTATGCAACTGTAGGTAACTCAACCTGTCCTGGTCCATGAGTTTCTTTGGCAGGTAACCTCACAGGTCACTCTGGGTAATTATCCTTTTTTCTTCCCCTCAGTTATATGGCTTTTGCGGCTCTTTAAGTTGCAACACTTAAAACTAGCAGCCCTCAGGTCAATTCCAATTCACAGGGCTCCGTGTATGCCAGGCCTGTCCTCCACAGGTCTATCAATGGCCGATGTTTCATGCCAGGCCTGTCCTCCACAGGTCTATCAATGGCC
>NW_022111368.1:24471652-24490607 GCF_000313985.2 Echinops telfairi | reverse complement strand
GGCCGATGTTTCATGCCAGGCCTGTCCTCCACAGGTCTATCAATGGCCGATGTTTCATGCCAGGCCTGTCCTCCACAGGTCTATCAATGGCCGATGTTTCATGCCAGGCCTGTCCTCCACAGGTCTATCAATGGCTGATGTTTCATGCCAGGCCTGTCCTCCATAGGTCTATCAACGGCCGATGTTTCGGAAGCAGATGGCCAGGTCTTTCTTCTGAGGCGCCTCTGGGGTGAATCCAAACCCCCAGCCTTTCAGTCAGCAGCGAAGTGTGTTAACTCATTGTGCCATTTAAACAAAATCACTGCCATTGAGTCAGTCTGACTCATAGCGACCCCAAGGGATGGAATAGAACTGCCCCTGAGGATTTCTGAGGTTGTCAGTTGTTACCACAGCAGAAAGCCTCATCTTTCTCCCAGGGACCAAACTGGTAGGCTGGAGCCACAGACTTTGCAGTTAGTAGCTCAATGCATAACCCATTATGTCACTACGTTCCAAAAACACACTCGAAAACTTACTGCCATCAAGTCCACTCTGATCCATAACAACCCTACAGGGCAGAGTAGAACTGTCCCTGTGGGTTTCCGAGACTGTAAATGTATGGGAGTAAAAGCTTCACTTCTCTCCTGTGGAGTGGCAGGAGTTCTGAACTGCTGACCTTGTGGTTAACTGCCTATCTCATAACCCACGACACCACCAGGGCTCCTTTTACCACCACTTTAAGAAGCTGACCTTTCCCACTACAGTTTGACCTGCAGCTACTGCCCACCAGGGACAGCTGGGCTTTGCTTGAGACCTCAGCTCACCCCCACCAGGCTTCCAGTCCAATAATCCTAATCAAGAAAGCAGATAATACTGCCTCTGATGCACATTGGGCCTGATCTGGTTTTCAACATTATCTGTATGTTGTTTTTGTTTGTTTGTTTATAGTGGGGGTTATCTCAGATGTGTTCTGTCATTGGGGGCCACCCTCTTGAATTTTTGTTAAATGTTTTTCAGTCTATGAAACCCTGGATTGACGAACCTATGGGGACAGCAAGTAGAACAAGGGTTTCCGGGGCGGGGGTATGATGTCAAGGAGTCCAGGAAGGAAAAGTATGCTTTGAAACTGACAGTGGTAGGAATTGCGTAATACTGCTTGATGTGATTGAACTATGGAATGATGTATGTATTAACTCCCCATTAAAAAAAAGAAGGAAAGAAAAGGAGGGGGCTTATGAGCAGGGAAACAACGTTGAATAACAGGGAGATTGTTGTTATTTTCTTTCTCTTTTCAGCATCCTGGAGGATCCTGAACAAGTCAACATTCTTAGACATTTTCTCTATGGCACAAAGTACTCCGGTGTCCTATCTGTTCCTCATTAGCAGCGCTTTCCAAAGCCTGCCTTCTACTGCAGCGTTTGCACAAAGCACCCCCATGTCTCATTGTCTGCTGCCTGAAAGCAGAAACCAGTATTTATTCATCTTTGTTATCTTTGTTTCCCCGGGAGATGCCCCGTTTAGTGCCTTGGATGCGGCGGTCTGCTTCCATAGAGGCTCCCGTTGTTCTGTGTTCCATATAATCGCTGGGAGTTTGAATTGACTTGGTGGCAGTAGATTTGTTGTTGTTGTTAATCTGTTTATTGAAGATGCTCAGTACTAGGTTGAATGCACCCATTCCTTAACTAGAATTCTGGAAGCTGCTGATATGGAATCCTTTGAGACTTAACAAGACAACCATACTAAAACCCACACCTGCTGGGTGGATTCCAACCCATAGTGACCCTCCAGAATAGCAGCTTTCATGGGCTGTATTCTTTACACACACAGATGGCCCCAACTTCTGCTCACGGAGTGGCTGGTAACCACTGCACGGCCAGGGCTCCTTGACTTAACAACATCGATCAGTTATCAAAGTGTAAACACAGCTTGATGAGCTTAATGACAACAAGCTTAACACACACACACACACACACACACACACACACACACACACCGCTACTCAAAAGAAGCCAGGTTGCAAATATAGGTCGTGCCCACTGGTTTTAAAAGTGCACATGTGAAGTGTCTACTTGATGGTTGCTATGAGAACCACCTCTCGGGACGCCTGTCCGACAGAAGTAAAAATACAGTCTTTGTAGCTGTGCTGTGACATACATGTACAACAAGGCAGAGTATGTATTTGAAACGTATGCAAATGGGCTTCACAAAAGGGAGTGAAAAATCACTGGAGGGCTTCCAAGTATCTGTGGATTGCCGTCCCCTACTCTTTGATGTCTGCTTCATCAGGCAATACCATCCCTTCTAATACGGGTTCACGGAGAAGGTGCGATGTGTAGAGCCAGGCCCAGGTACTGTGAAGAATCAAAAGCCTGAACAGATAGCCCTGACCTTGAAAAACATTGCATCCTGCTGTGAACTCCTATCCAGGAAGCAGAGGGGTCCCCTGTACATGGCTCATCCTTCCTCAATGGTAACATTTTAGAAAACTGTAGCATAATATATGGAGCCCTGATGTTGTAGTGGCTGTGCTTTGGGCTGCTAATGTTGAGGGTAGCAGTTTGAAACCACCTGCTGAACCGCAGGGGAAAGATAAGGCTGTCTACTCCAGTAAAAAGTTACAAGTCTGAAACCCAAGGGGTGGTTCTACCTGTCCTATAGGTTGCCATGAGTCAGAAATTGACTCGATGGCAGTGAGTTTGATTTTTTTATAGTATAATATCACAACCAGGATGGTTCAGATTCCCTGCATTTCACTTTTACTTGTGTGTATGTTCGTAATCCTCTGCACATCTGATTACCTGAAGCATTTGTGAGCCCATAGCACAGTGAAGATATTAACCAATTTCAATGTCGCCAGGATCCCTCATTGTGCTTTATTATAACCACACCCAACTTCCTCCAGCTCCAACCCCTATCCCTGGCAGCCAATAATTTGAAAAAAAAAGTTTATTTTTATATAAAAAAAACCTTAATATCCAATTATTTCATAAGAACTCAACAAAATAAGCAAAGTTCTAAGTCTTGTTAATGATGATGCTTTAAAAAAAAACAATCTTTAAATTTGGTGGGGGCTTACATTTCAGGTCATCAACTTGGTGTTTAACAGTTTAAACTACTCATCAGCCTCCCCCAATTTATCTTCCACCTGCTCCTTGATTTCTCTCCCCCTCTGACTTGTCCTCCATATCTATCCTCGGAAAAAATTCTATGGGTGGAATCATACAGTATGTAACCTGTTGGGATTGACTTTTTGTTATTCAGCGTGATTCACTGGAGACTAATCCAAGCATCACATGCGTCCGTAGTTGGTATCTACTTATTGCTGAGTAGTATTCCATGGTGCATGGACGGTTCTCAAACCCTCATTGAAACTGTGTGCTATACAAAAACTATGTGTGGATTTTCTAAAATATTTTGCATCGAAACAAACATATACTAACTTGTTATAAAATTTCACTGCAATCTAGTTTGAGGCACCAAGAAAGATAAGCCATCAGTTTGTAAAAAACAAAACCCAAACCAAAAAACTCCAAAAGCCTGGGCAACATGGAATTCTTCAGTTTTAACAAAAATGAGAGCAGACTGATAGTGAAGTTTGGGTGGAAAAATGATGATACCACCGGTGCTTTATGAAAGGTTTATGGAGACAATGACCCAGAACTCAGCAAATGGATAACTTGTTTTAAGAAGGGACAAAGTGATGTTGCAGATGAAGCCGTCGGGGTGGACCATCCACATTAATTTGTGAGGAAATAATCTTACTGGGAACCTGATGGAAGAAGATCTAAGATTAAGATTAGAAACAATAGGCAACATCACACATGTCTCTGTTGGTGCAGTTTATACAATTCTGACTGAAAAATTAAAATTGAGCCAACATTCTGCTGGATAGTGCCCAACCTGTTGCACTTGGCTCAGCAGTGGACAAGAGCAGAGCGGCCCATGAACACCTTACAGAGGTGGGATAAAGATCCCGAAGCATTTCTTTGTAGAACTGTAACTAACAGTGGATGAGACCTGGCGGTACCAGTACTATCCGGAAGACAAAGTCCCCTCAATGCAATGGCTCCCAAGAGCTGGAAGGGGTTCGGTCAAAGCAAAGTGAAAGAAGAAACGTGATGGCAACGGTGGTTTGTTTGTGATGCTTAAGGCATCTGGCTTGCCGAGTTTCTGGAGGGGCCAAAACGAGAACATCCGTTTACTATACAAATCGTTTGAGAAAGTTCGCCCAAAACTGTATCAGACAAATGCCTGGGAAAGCTTGACCTTCTCCATGGTAACAATCCTCCTGCTCGTTCCTCTCATCAAACAAGGGCACTTTTGCAAGAGTTTTGATGGGAAGTCGCTAGACATCCACCTTACAATCTTGACTTGGTTTTCCTTACTTTTTTCTCCTTCTAATTTCTTTGTTTTGAAACAGTTTTATTGGCATGTAATGCATGCATCATACAATTCAATTGTTTGGTCACGTCAAGAAGAGTTGTCCAATCATCACCATAGTGAGTTTTAGAATGTTGTCTTCATTCTTGTACTCATGGTTATCAGCTCCCCGCCCCCACCCCTCCCCATGCCATACCCTCAAGGAATCATTAATCCACTTACTGTCTCAATAGATTTTCCTATCCTGGATTTCATATACAGAAAACATGAAAATAAAACAAACAAAAGCCCCTAACAATAATAACCAAGTAAAGTAGTTAAAAACTTCAATAGAAAAGAAAGCAGAAAATATTAAAAACTAGAACAAACTTAAAATGGATCAAAAGGGAGAGCAAATGATAAGGTGTGAAATTTTAAGCTTACTATATCTGCAATAATCCACTTTTCAGTGCATTTTGTTTGATAGCAACGCTATTCTTATCCTTGGCCTGTGGTTCAAAAAATTCACTGGAGGGTTAATCCACATATATTTCTCCTTCACTTAAAAACAACAACAACCGAAACCACTTTTAAATGGATCAAAAGGGAGATCAAATGAAAAGCTATTACATGGTAACCTAGCGACTTCTGTGATAATCAATTTTAAAATGCCCTCCGTCTGATTACAAGGCCTTTCACATCTCTCAACTACGGTCCGAGGGTTTTCCCTGGAGGCTTAATGCATAGGTAGATTCTCCAAAAAGGTTTTGGGCTTCCACTCTTATCCATAGCCTTCTGCAAGCCAAGTATTTACAATTTAAACTCTGATACCATTCTCTCATTTGGATTTGGATTTTTATTATTTACAATCTTTGGTTCACATAGGTTGGTGTGCTTGTTCCATGTGAATTTAATTAATATCTCACTTAGATGGCTGCTTGTTTGAAGACAAACCTTTAAGACCCCAGATGTTATTCCTCTTTATAGCCAGGCACCATCTAGTTTCTTTACCACACTTTACTATAGCACCCATATCTTCATGGATCTTCTCCTGATTTTTAAAAAATGTCTTAATGTTAAAAAAAAATGTTCTAAGGGCACCTATTTTTATTTCATTAATATTGTTAAAAAGACCAAATTGACATAGTTAAATACCCACTGGGATCATGGCTGGTGTCCTTGCCTTGAATTTTCTGGATCTTATGTTGAGAAACAACGTTTATATTTAAAAGTTTTACTTTTAAATTACATTTTACCCTCAACCTTGTTTAAGCTCCTTTGTATAATTGTTACAGTTTGTTGGACCATTCACCTCCTGAAGGACAGCTGGGATAATTCCCATATTTGACTATTGCCGTTATTCACGTACAAGTGTTTGTGTAGACATAAATGCCATTTCTGTGGGTGCAGATAGTGAGTCAAATGGGAATTGCATGTTTAATTTATTAAGAAAATGCCAAAATGAGGCCATACCATTTTACATTCCCATCAACAGCACATAAGTTGCTCTGTGGTTGTGTCAGAATTTGATGCTATCATTATTTTTTATTTCATCCATTCTAATAAATATATAGTGATGTTTAACTGTAGTTTTAATTAGCATTTAACTAGAAACTAATGATGTTGATAACTTATGTGCTGATCGACCATCTTTGCATTGTCTTCAGTCTGCGTTTGCCCTGACAGATTTTTTTTTAAGGTTTTAAAGCTCTACGTATTGTGGAGAGTGGTCCTTTGTTAGAGTTAGCACATTACTTTCTCCTAGTCTGTAGCTTAGCTTTTCATAGGCTTAACATGAGCAGTCACAGAGAAAGCACGAATAGTTTTGATAAGGTGCATTTATTAATTTTTCCTTTTATGACTCATGCTTTTGTTACCAATTCTAAGAATTGGTGGTTTCTAAGCAGTAGTTTCCAGAAACTTTCTTCTTAAACAACAACAACAAAAAACCAAACTAAACTAAAAACTTTTTTTTTAAGTTTTCCATTTAAGCCCATGATCTATTTTCCATTCATTTTTCAGTGTAGTGTGAGATTTAGGCGCATGAATAACCAATTACTCTTGCACCATTTATTGAAAAGACTACCCTTCCTCCTTTGAAGTGCTTTTGTTCCTGTGTAAAAAATCAGTGGGGTGTATTTATGTGGATCTATTTCTGAATTCATGGTTGTTCTATTGATCGATGTACCCATTCCTCTTCCAATACTGCATTTCTTTGATCACAGTGGATAAATGGTAAGCCCTAGTAATAGGTACTTTGTGCTTATCTACTAACTGAAAGGTTGGTGGTTCAAACTCACACTTCAGAATAAGGGCCTGGTACTTAGCTTCCATAATGATTACTGCCAAGAAAACTCCACGGAGCACACTTCCACTCTGTGACTCAAGGGGTCGCCAGGAGTCAGATTCCTATTGGTGACTACAGGTTTGGTTCATGGTTAGTAAAGGACAGAACGATTCTCCTCACCTTACTCTTTATCAAGATTGTTTTATAGATTGATATGCAATTGATATGTAGACGCCATACATTGATTGATATGTAGACAACCTTGCTGGCTGAAGGTGAGGATGACTTGGAGCCATTGCTGATGAAGATCAAGAACTACAACTCAATGCAAAGAAAACCAAATTCTCACAGCTAGACCAATAAATACCATCATGATAAATGGAGAAAAGATCGAAGGATTTCATCTTGCTTGGACCCACAAGTAATGCTCATGGAAGCATTAGTCAAAAGATCAAATGACTCATTGCATTGGGTCAATCTGCTGTACAAGACCTCTTTAAAGTGTTGAAAAGAAAAGCTGTTACTTTGAGGTCTAGGGAGTACCTGACCCAAGCCATGGTATTTTCATTTGCCTCATATACATATAAAAGTTGGACATTGAATAAGGAAGACTGAAGAAAGATCAATCGATTTGAATTGTGGTGCTCATGAAGAATACTGACTGACAGTACCGTGAACTGCCGAAAGAATAAATGACTCTGCTTTGAAAGAAGTACAGTCAGAATGCTCCCTAGAAATATGGACAGTGAGACTTTGTCTCATATACGTTCTATGTGTTCTCAGGAGAGTCTAGTACCTGGAGAAGGACAGCATGTTGTAAAGGGGGGGGGGCAGTGAAAAAGAAAAGGACCTGATGTGAGATGTATTGATGTAATGGCTGCAACAATAAACTCAGACATAGGAGCAGCTGTGAGAACTGGGCAGTGCATGTAGGTACTGCTGTACCACTCCCAACTCAATGGCCCCTAGCAACAAGAGGAGCCCTCTGCCTGCTGTTCAGTAAGTGTTGGGCAGCTAACCCAGAGTCAGTAGTTCAAACCCAGCAACCACTCCATGGGAGAATGATGACGCTAACACCTCCCACAGGTGTTAGAAAGCCTAGGAAATCCTATATCGGATTGCCAGGAGTTGGAATAGCCCCATTGCAGTGGTTATCTGGCCTCATATATAATTTTTATATAAGTCTGCTTATGTCTATAAATTACTGTTCACTATTTTGATAGCACTAAATTGCTGAAGATCTATTAAACAATTTTGGGAGAAATCTCTTTTAAATTGAATTTTCCAATCCATGTTTTTGCATTAAGTCTTGTTTGATTTCTACATCAGCATATTGTAATATATGTATTATGCAAACATTAATATAAAAAAGCATAACTCTGAATACTCCAATTAGCATAATATTCTAATGGGCTATAATAATATCTGATAAAGTAAGCTTCTGAGTGAATAAAATTGCGAGAACCAAGACAGATAACACAAAATGACCAAAAAAATCCATCAGAAGCTATGCCACTACTAAATTGTATGCACCAAACAAATGAGCCTCAAAATACATGAAGCAAAGACTGATAGAGATGAAAGGAGGAATACAACCCCCACAATTACTTTTAAATCTTTTAACACTCCCATCTTAACAACAAATACAACTATTAGAAAAATCAGTAAGGATATAGAGGAGCTGAACAACACAATCAACCAACAGAATCCAATAGGCGTCTATTAAACACTCTACCCAGCATAATCAGAATAAACATTTTAAGCACCCATTAAACAATCAGAATAAACTTTTTTTTAACATTGTTCAGAGTTTTTTTCTTTTAATAAATCGCTTTATTGGGGCTCATACAACTCTTATGATCATAATTCACACATCCATCCATTATGTCAAGCACACTTGTACATTTGTTGCCATCATCATTTTCTTTCTTTTTTTTCATTTTGTTTTTGTCCCGGATGACCTGACCGCTCCTCAGTAGCTAAGGTTGGAGGCCAGGCACGATACGTTTCCGCTTTCAACACAAGGTGGCCCTTGCTATGTGCTTCATCGTCAGTCCTGATTAAGCTTCAGGCCAGTGACTTTCCCAGCCCTCACTGTGCGTGCTGTACACGCAAGCCATGGTCAGCATTGTGGCTGGTTCAGAGTGCTGCCAGTTTTAACAAAGGACTCACTCCGACTGTAATGGCTGACACGATAAGGGAATGTCTTTTCCTGAAATGTCTTTTCCTGATCAGTTATAGCAAACTGAACGGTGACCGTCAAGGGAAAACTCACTGTGGGCTCTTTTTTGACTACAGCAGCTACGGCCATCATCATTTTCAAAACATTTTTTTTCCACCTGAGCCCTTGGATTTTTTTGGTCATTTTGTGCTATCTGTCTTGGTTCTAGTAATTTTATTCACTCTGAAGCTGTACTTTTTCAGATATTAATATAGCCCATTAGAATATTCTGCTAATTGGAGTATGCAGAGTTTTGCTTTTTTAGATTAATGTTTGCATAATACATATATTTTGCTAATCTTTTACTTTCAGGCAATCCATGAATTTGAGATGATTCTCTCTGTCTCTCTCAGTCTCTCCCTCTCTCTCAAACGTATTATTGTGAATTAGGTGAAGGGTTACAGAGAATATCATCAGTTTTTACATTGGACAATCCGTACGTCTTTTATTTCACCACCTCGTTACAATCTCCTCAATGTATCTCCACTCTTTTCCTTTTTTCCTAATCCTCTGAACTTTGTCGCTGGGTAGATGCCACCCTTTTCATCTTAAGTGGTGGGTTATTCTACCACAAGGGTGAATTCAGCTCCAGACCTGAATGGTTCCTAGGGGCCATCGTCCCAGGGCTCCATCTATTATATTGACCAGTAAGCCTGGTCTCTTTTTATTATTTTGAGTTGTATTCCACATTTTTGAGCCAAGTATCTAGTAAGCAGCATGCAATTTGGTAATTTTTTAAAATATCAATTCTGCCCATAAGAGTATTTAGGCTATTTACATTTAATGTGTGTTACTGTCTAAGTCTGCATTTTAGTCTTTGTTTCCTATTTACATATATTCGAGGCAGTCACCCTGTTCAGGTTTGCCATACTCTCATGGGATCTGGTTCCAGTAGCACTTTAAGGGTTACTTTAAATGATGCTAGGTTTATCTGCTGGTGCTGCCTGAGAGGGTAGAGATGCTACCTCCAGGTTGGGCTGACTGGTTTCTTTGTGTGGGAGTGGGGGTTCCCCTACAGGTGCTCCCCACCTGCTTTGGTATTCCGGAGAAGGGGAGGGGATTCTCTGGCCTGTGGAAACAAAGGCTTCCCAGAACTAGTTGCTGATGGTAGCTGGGTCTCTCTGTGCTAGCTCTTTCCACTTGCACAGGCTGTTGAACAGTTGCAATTGCGTTGAGCTGAATCGTGGCCATTGGCGAGGATGGATTTGCTGGAGTAGTGAGGGTGGGGGCTGATTGAAACAGTTTGAAGATTTTGAGGCCCCTGATGGATAGGGGTACCCCAGAAAACCAACCCAAATCCTCACAACTCGGCCAATAAATAAAATCATGATAAAAGGAGAATAGATGGAAATGTTTAAGAATTCCATCTTGCTTGGGTCCACAATCAATGCTTCGGGAAGCATCAGTCAAGAGATCTAAGGGCACATCGCATGGGGAAAGCTCCTGCACAAGATCTCTCCAAAGTGTTGCAAAGCAAGGAGGTTCCTTTGAGGACTAAGGTGCACCTGATCCCAGCCATGGTATTTCCAATTGCCTTGTGTGCCTGTGAAAGTTGGACATGGAATAAGGAAGGAAAAAGAAGAAACATCAATGCATTTGAACTACAGAGTTGGTGAAGAATCTTGAACATAATGTGGACAGCCAAAAGAACACATCTGTCTTGGAAGAAGTAGAGACCGAATTTTCTTAGAAGCAAGGATGGCAAGACCCCCATCTCACATACTTTGGAGGTGTTGTCAGGAGAGACCAGTCCCTGGAGAAGGACATCATGCTTGGTAAGGTAGAGGGATAGCAAAAAAAGATGAAGGCCCTGGACGAGATGGGTTGACACCATGGCTGCAACATTGGGCTCCAACCGGAGAACCATCATGTGGGTGGTGCAGGACCAGGCAGTGTTTGTTCTTTTGTACATAAGGTCGCTGCAGGTGGGAGCCAACTTGATGGTTACCTCACACCACCACCACCACCACCTCAGTAGCAATGTAAGGTCTCTAGCTTGATAGGTGAGTGGCGTCCCGGAAACCCAAGACCTCACTTTGAAAGAAATGAGAAGGGGCTAGTGCAACTGTAAGAGAGAAGGAATGAGAAAAGATGAGTCATTTGCATTAAAATCAGCACACAGCTGCTTATTGTGGTCCCCACCGTCATTGACAGCCATCTTTCTGGGTCTCGCACTGACTGCTTCTCAACGCAGCCTTCTGTCGTTGCCCCTGGGTGCTGCTGCGGCCAGCCTGACTGATGGTGACTCCACGCGACAGAGTAGAACTGACCCACAGGGTTTCCTAGTCTGTACGCCTTACAGAGGCAGAGCAGCAGCTCTTTCTACTGTGGAGCGGCTGCGTGGTTTCGAACCACTAACCTACCACAGAGAAGCCAAGCACTGAGCTGTTGTGTCACCTGGCTCCTGCATCCTTTACACTCTATGGAGTACCTGAGTAGTAGGGGCTGTTAATGGATCCCAGATTCTCTGAGTTCCAGCTTGTCTTCCTCATTACACTGTCAAATTTCTCAGCTCACCAGTTGTAGAAATATTTAAATACAACACATTAGCTGTTTTTAACCAGGAGTCATCTCTAGCCTGGTTTCAAAGGCCACTGCTTGTGAGAAATACATCTGTTGTGAGAAAACAAAATCCCTACTTTGGTCTTGACCCCAGAACAGTGATTGCAGGGATGCTGGCTTTCCAAACCATCGCCCAGGGCCCAGGTCAGCACGAAGAAGGGAAACTGATGATTGTTCGTGCACGGTCAGTTTAGCGGGTTCACAGCGAGCACATGGGCTTTCTCGAGGTCGACTCAAGTCAAGTTCTATTTTCCTGCAGTTGGATCGTTTGGAAAAAGTGGATTCAACCATTCTTCAGGGAGCTCTGGTGGCATGGTGGATTGGGCTGCTAACAACAAGGTCAGTAGTTCAAAATCATCAGCAGCTCCATGGGAGAAAGATAAGGCTCTGTCCTCCCCCAAAGAGCTATAGCCCTAGAAACCCACAGGACCGGTTCTGTCCTGTCCTAAAAGGTTGCTAGGAGTCGGAACTGACTTAATGGCAGGGATTTTGGCTTGGATTCAGAGGTGGCACAAAAAGGAACCCTGTGGCATTGTGGCATGTGCACTGAGCTGGCAACCAGAGTCAACGTACTAGCCACTCCAGGGGAGAAAGCTCAGGCTGTCTGCTCCTGTGAATGTGTAAGGTCTCAGATGCTCCAAGAAGGTAGTTCTACTCTGTCTTATAGGGTCCCTTTGAGCCAGCATTGACTTGATGGCAGTGAGGGGGGATAAGAGGGGGTGCCCACCATTTTCTTTCAACTCCTAACTGAAAGGTTGGTGGTTTAAACTCGCCTTGTGGTTCCACTGAAGAAAAGCCTGGCGATCTCTTTGTGTAAAGAGGACAGCAGAGAAAACCCTTGGATTGCCAGACGTTGAAGTCCACTCAATGGCAACGAGTTGGTGTTGTTTTTAAAGGTACATGTAACACCAGATGTTCTAAGACTTGTAATTCATTGTCCCTGTAGATGATGATTTGAAAAGTGGACGTTGTCTTTGTCTTTACCTTTAACCTCATGCTACGTATCTGTTGTCTGCTCCTGGATTGGACTCACAATCCACAATCACTCATTGTTTTCCCTAGGGATTATGCTGTATGGAGATTTCTGGAAAGCAGATAATACTGCTTTCTTGGCCAACTTGCACAGCCATGGCCTAGGACACAGAAGAGGAACACTGGGTTGTCAGGGGAAGGGTGTGAGAGACACCAGGCTTCCCGGAATCCTAACTCGGGCAAGGAACCATTTAACAGCTTTCTCTCTCTCCCTCTCCCTTTTCTTCCTCTGTGAAAGAAAGGAGTTGCAAGAGATAAAGCATTCCCAGGGTTGAGCACAATCCCTATAATGCAGCTGGTTTTCTCTGGGAGGTAAGAGCAGTGGCAGCAGTGTGTGTGTGTGTGTGTGTGTGTGTGTGTTTGCACCACAGTGCCTGTATTCCTCCAGGGAGCCTTGAGTCTAGCCAACTTCCCTTCTAATCCACTGCCCAGACTTTAAAACCCAAACCAAACCAAACCCCCAAACCTCACTGCCATCAAGTGCACGCCTCCTCACAGCTGCCCTAGAGGACAGGGTTCAGAGACGGACCCATTAGGGAGTAGAAAGTCTCGTCTTTCTCCCAAAGAGGAGCTGGCATTTCCATCCTGCTGACCTTGCAGTGAGCAGCCCCACGCGTCACCACTGTGCCACCAGGACGCCTTGCCTTGATCTTAAGAGACTTTTACTCCCCGGAAATATATGCACTTTGGTGACAGAATCATAGTGATGACCCTCTAGGACAGAGCCCAACTGCCCCTGTTGATTTCCAAGACCGTAACTCTCTCTGGGAGCCTCAGCTTTCCCCCGCAGTGCGGCTGGTGGATTTCAGACCTTGTAGTTAGCAGCCAAGTGTGTGACCACTGAGCCATCGGGTCGCTCAGGAGTTGAAATGAACTCGATGGCAGTGAGTTTGAGGGTAGGGGTGTTTTTTTTTTAGTTTAGGTATCAGAATCAGTTAACCTGCTGCACTGCTAAACAGAAGGGGGACGGTTCCAGGTCACACGGAGACACCTCAGAAGAAAGGCCTGGTGAGCCCCAGCAGGAGAATTAGTTGTGGGAACGCTGTGAAGCCCAGTTCTACTCTGACACACGGGGTTGCTGTGAGGCGGGAGAGGCGCAATTACAGCAGGTTTCTGTTCACAATGTCCTCATTTTAGCATGACATGTTCCAACACAGAGCAGATGCACGAGTTTTGTTCCACTCTCTCTCCATTTCTGAGGCTCCTCTGGACTGGCTGGACCATGGCGGGGAAGTCAGGGAGCATTCTCAGGGGTCCCACGATGCTCCCCGGAGCAGAGGGCTCTCCTGGAGGCCCAGCATGTACAGGACCTCCATCTAGATCTAGAAACTGCTCATCTTACAGGGCACAATCACCTTCTAAAAGCAGAACTGCAAAGTCACATGTTGAACAGAGGAAAGGCTCCGAGTCCAGAGAGAGTGATCTGGGATCAGCGTTCATTCCTCAGGCAGCCAGGGTGGGACAGCAACCACCGGGACACAGAACACTCCCTGAAGAAACCTGGTGCTGCCTCCAAGCAGCTGTACCCAATACTGCCTGCTCCTGAAGGTGGGGTCTTAACTCTTCTCCTTGGCCTGCTTTCTCTCTTTCTGCCATATGTGCCTAACGAGTCACAAGGGCTTCGGAAGGCACAGGAACAACTGCCGGAAGTTCAGCACGTCTCGGAGAGCCTCCACCTCAATAGGCTTTCCTGCCAGGGCAGACGTGAGGGCATCCGCCCCGACGGCAGGTTTGCTGAAGGCGGTGATGGCTGTGCCTGGCGCCTGGTGACGAATCACGTGGTGGTGGAGGTGCCTTCGCTGGTGTCTGCAGGGGCAGACCGAGAGCTGAACACACACACACACACACACACACCCCTGAGCACGCACACATGCACAGATTCACAAGCACCCCCCCCCCAAAGGACCGCTGGAGAGAACACGTCAGGGTCTGGAAGGTGGACTCCTGTCCAGAACTGCTCTTCTCAGACGGACTCCAGCAACACTGCCATCGCTCAGTGTGCGAACAGAGACCCTTGCCCATGTCTGGAAGCAGACATCGGAACGCCAGAAAGTTTGTGGGAGGGGAGAAGTGGCCCTGGAACTCACTCCACTTAAAACACCCTCTCCAGTCTGGGTGCTGGAACCAGCGCCGATGCTTCAAGCCTTGAGCAGTTCCTTGAATGGGAACTCCAAGGAGAAATGCCTTTGCAAATCGGAGCTGGAGATGCTCGAGACTGGCATGAATAAGGGCCTTGTTTCTCCACCCTGTTCTCTCTACCAGCGGAGTTGCTTTGTGTGGGAGGGTCTGTTTGACACCTGCCTTTCCAGCCTTCCCCCGAAGGAAGGGAATGCAGGGAGTTCCCTTTCCGAGCGCTGGTCACCAACAGGCACTGAGCTGGGTACCGAGATGGCATCCCTGGCAGTGTAGTGGATTATCAGTAGGGCTGCTAGCCTCAAGGTCAGAATGTCAAGACCCCTAGCAGCTCTGTGGGAGGAAGACGTGGCCTTTAGTTCTGGAAATCCTATGGGTTCAGTTCTACCCTGTCCGAGGAGCCAGAATCTCCTCCATGGTCGTTCGTTTGTTTGGGTTGGTTTGGATGCTGAAAGGAGAGACGTTGGAGCCACTTCGAATTGGGTAGGAATCCCACGTCCGGCAACTCTTTGCGGTTAGGTGTTGGACAAGCCACCCTTGACTCAGTTTCCCTATCTGGTTAGGTGTTGGACAAGCCACCCTGTGACTCAGTTTCCCTATCTATTAAGTGATGATCATGACATCTACCTTCAATAGGATGAAAGTTAAAAGCAAGTGCTGTAAAACCACTTGCCATGTGGTGCACTCTCAACAAAAGATAAAAATAAACCCACCCAGTGGTTCCAGAGGTGTCACAGGGATTCCCATGTTGATTCTCTCCAGGGAACTGGAACTGCCTCACCTTTTGGTCAGCAGCCGAGTGTGTTACCTGTGCACCAACCAGGTGCTCCCGATAAGCTGGAACAATGGCCCCAAGCCAGCAGTGGCCCCTGCATATGCAGATGGGCCGGTCTGTGATGCAGCACTATAGGGCACTTGTAGAGTGCTCTGCCTGAATTGGACAGCAGGGATTTCTTGGGCACCAGGGCCAGGACACAATATCGGGTGTAACAGGTGTGGGGAGATAGTTGTCAAGATGTAGTTTGCATGTTACCTTTTGTCCCAACCCCCTCCCCATTTCCTCACCACCCCCCATGTTTCAGAAGGCAGCTAACTTTATTTTAATGCCTTCCTAGCTTTTGTTTTTCTGGAAATCTAAGCTTTTTAAAGAAGGGTGGAAGGAGGCAGGAGACAGAGAAAGAGAGTTAATTTCCAAGTCTTGGAAGAACTAGAAGTCAGATCATGTTAGACAGGGTTCTCTAGAGAGACAAAACCAGAATGCTAATAATTATATATATATATATATATATATATATATATATGTATATATATATATATATATGTATATATATATATGTATATATATATATATATATATATATATATATATATAACACAAGAAATAAACAGTTAATTAAATTACAAAGCAGTACAAATGGCTCAGTGCAACTCACTCCCGTGAGACAGTTGTGAGACACTGGCAGTCCTTCAAGTCTTCAGGGCTGCCGGGTAATCCTCTGTAGAGCAATTCAGGCTATCCGGGTACAGGCAGCAAACAGCAAGGCAGGTCACCAACAGTCAGCCAGATGACAGGGTCCAACAGTCCCCAGCTCAAGAGATGTAAATCCCAATTGTGTGGTGAAGCAGGTCTTGAAGGAACCTCAAATTACAGCGACACAGCCCATGGATTAGGTGTCCCACAGGTAGTGTAGCTTGCAAATTGAGGCACAGAACAAGCAAGGCAGCCACACACTGGTCTGATGATCAAAGAGCAAGAGACAAGAGAGGTGAGGCTCGCTGAGCCATTTATCTCTCCGCCCTTCAATTAATCTCACATGTGTTCACTGGCCATGTTGGCACAATAAACGTTAACTATCTCAGATGCTCTCAGGCTCCATCACCAAGCAAGTGGGTAAATGTGTGTGCATCCTTTAGAAGCTTGACCATGACTCAGCACCCACCAAAAGCTCCTCATCATGTAGCCTGGGAGCAACAGAGCTCTCCTCAAGGGGCTTCATGCACATGGATCCTGAACTTGGGTGGGGGGAGGTGGGGGGTGACAAGGACTGGAGTCAATGCAGTACCCTCACTTGTATTGCCTGGCACAAGGTAATCTTCCTGATCCTTAGGCAATTTTGGGATCTGGGAAGAAGCCTGAATAACGACCAAAAGTAACTTTTAGGCTTGCTCAGCAGGCTGGTAACTCTAAGTCAGATAGAATTTCCTTTAAAAAACTAAACTCACTGCCATTGAGTTGATGCTGACTCATGGCGACCCTATAGGACAGGGTAGAACTGCCTCGATGAGTTTCTGAGACTGTAACTGTTCACGGGAATAGAAAGCCCCATATTTCTCCTAGGATCCGCTTTAGAAGATAGTAAATCAAGCATCCTGCATCCCTAAGCAGGTGTCTAAGAGCCACACAGGTCCTTACCAGCAAGCCTTTGGCTCTTGGCAGGTCTTCCTGACTGAGGAAGCTGACCTCTCTGAGGGCGCCTGTGTCATGGGAATGTTGGTGGCTTGCAACACTCTGCCATAGTTCGTTCAAGGAAAAGAACTCCTTTCTAGGCTCCAACTGTCTGAAAATGAACTTCTGGTACCAGAAGCACAGTTAGTCTCATCTAAACAAAGCAAAGGATCGCTTCCTGAGTTACCACATAGCACTCTGTGTGATAAGAACAAGGTGCCACCGGGAACCCAGAGCACACATGTGTTGGACCCTTGCTCTTAGTGTCACTGCAGAACCAATGCTTAGCAAGGAGCACTTGCATTGCAGCCCGCGGTAGCCATGCCGACAAGCATGGACTGAGATCCTGAGATGCGGCATGGGTTCATTTCCTTGGTGCAGAAAGACCAGCCCTTCTAGAAAGCTTTGCATGTTTATTGTACCATTAGAGCAACCCCTATAAAATAAAGGATGCAGTGAATTCTATAGAGGATGGGGCATTTGCACTAGACTTGTCAGTTGCTCTTGTGCCAACTCTGACTCATGGTGACCTTACGTATAATAGAATGAGACAGTGCCCAACCGGCTCCATCCTTACGCCTGTCAGCTCATTCAAGTCCATTGTTGTGTCTGCTGTATCAGTCCATCTCATTAAGGAAGCACCTTGTCCTAACTCACCAAACACGCTGTCCTGCTGTAGCAATGGACTCTTCAGGATTACAGGGCGAGAGTAAGTGAGTCAGGCTCTGTTGTGGTCCATAAGGCTTTTGTTGGATACTTTTAGAAGTCGATTGCCAGGGCTTTCTTCCTAGTCTGCCTTACCCTGGAAGGTCCGTTGAAACCTGTCCACCACGGGTGACCACGATGATATTTGAAATATCAGTGACATCACAGCAGCAGGCAGCCTTTCATCATACCACAGACTGACATATGAGTAGCAGAGTTAGAAGAGGCCGATTAGCCGCATCTGGGGTATTTTGCCTATCCAGGCTGCTTCCTGCCCCATGCTGGCTCCTCTGTCAGTTTGCCACACTCTGGTAGCGTGAATGTTGCTATAATGCTGGAAGGTAGGCTACCAATATTTCAAATGTTGTAAAGTTCAGGTTTCCAGACTTGGAATAGACTAGGAGGAAGGAAGAGACAGTGCACTTCTGAAAAATGCGCCACTGGAAACCTGAGGCATAGCAACGGACAATTGTCTGCTGGAGTGCCAGGAGATGCAGCTCTTGGGTTGGAAGGCGTTCTCAGTACGTTTGGGGAAGAACTGCCTCCTGCTTCGTGATGTGGCTGGAGCAGTGCTTTCAGGACCTGCGTTGGCTGATGAGTTTCTCTTCAACATGAGAAGAAACAGCTGCAAACATCCATCAGTGATTGCAACGTGCATTGTACATGGTGTGGCTCTAGGAAAACTGGAAGTCCTGAAAATTAAGTGAAACGCAT
The DNA here is from genome assembly GCF_000313985.2 of Echinops telfairi. Lineage (NCBI taxonomy): Eukaryota > Metazoa > Chordata > Mammalia > Afrosoricida > Tenrecidae > Echinops > Echinops telfairi. The sequence continues at coordinate 24,472,169 of NW_022111368.1, read as the reverse complement.
AAAGTTCCACTCTTTACTTTTTTTATGAAATCATTTTGTTGGGGGCTCATACAACTCTTATCACAATCTATACATGCATCCATTGTGTCACGCACATTTGTACATTTGTTGCCATCATCATTCTCAAAACACTTGCTTTCTGCTTGAGTCCTTGGTATCAGCTTCTCATTTTTTCCCTTCCCTCCATGATCCCCACTCCCTCATGAACCCTTGATAATTTATTATTTTGTCATATCTTACACTGTCTGACATCTCCCTTTACCCACTCCTCTGCTGTCCATCCCCCAGGGAGGAGGTTATATGTAGATCCTTATGATCAGTCCCCCTTTTCACTCTCAGCACTGATCCTGAAGGGATCATCTGTCCTGGATTCCCTGTGTTTCCAGTTCCCATCTGTACCAGTGTACATCCTCTGATCTAGCCAGATTTGTAAGGTAGAGTTAGGATCATGATAGTGGTGGGAGGGTGGGGGTAGGAGGAAGCAATTAGGAACTAGAGGAAAGTTGTATGTTTCATC
>NW_022111368.1:24461204-24471441 GCF_000313985.2 Echinops telfairi | reverse complement strand
TGCTTGCTTATAAAGATCCATTCTTAAGCATTAGTGAGTTGAATGAAACAGGCTGGCATTGGCCATTTTGAATCAGAAAATCATATGGTGTATTATGCTAGAAATGGCAATTTCAAGAGAAATGGTATAACATTAATCACCAAAAGGGTGAAAGGAGACAGTGGATGGTGTAAGAAATGAAAATAATAATAATAATATATACTTCATCAAAGATTCATGAGGGTGGGAGGATGGGCGGGGAAAGGAGCTGATACCAAGGGCTCAAGTAGAAAGAAAAAATTTTGAAAATGATGATGGAACATATGTATAAGTATGCTTGATACAATTGACTTATGGATTTGTTATGAGATCTGTATGAGCCCCCAATAAAATGAGTAATAGAAAAGGGAAAAAACACATTTCAAGATTTATCTTGAAGTACAATGCTGAACATGGTAGAATAAGCATTATATAGCTACAAGGAAGACCAGTTAATACTACTATTCAAATTGATAAGAACCCCGGTGGTGTAGTGGTTATGATTTGAGTGGCTAACTGCAAAGTCAGCAGGTGAAAAGAATCAGCCACTCAGAGGAAGAAAGGGAGGGCTTTCTACTCCTGTAAAGAGTTACTGCTTTGGAAACTCACAGGGGAAGTTCTACACTGCCATATAGGGTCTCTACGAGTCAGCATTGACTCAATGGCAGTGAATAGTAGTAATTCAAATTTACATACAAACCACTAAAGCTAGTGATCATGAAACTGAAGAATTCTACAAGCTTCTTCAGTCTGATCAAACATGCAATTAAAATGCATTGATAATTACTGGTGATTGGAATGCAAAGTTGAAAATGTAGACTTTATTAGATAGAACATGTAGGAGTAAAATTCACTGCATCTATGGGAAGACGCAATGGAGAAGTTCAATAAATCAGCTAAAACAAGAGTAGGTGATGATTGTGGACCATATCATCAATTGCTCATAACAAGTTCAAGTTGAAGTAGAAGAGAATTAAAACAAGTCCACAAGAGCCAAAAGATAACCTTGGATATATCTACCTAAATATGGAGACCATTTTAAGAACCTATTTGATGCATTGGACACTAATGACCGAAGACCAGGTAAGTGGTGGGATGATATTTTTAATTGCTTCATATGCATTTGAAAGCTATACAATGCATAGAGAAGACTGGAGAAAAATTGATGCATTTGGATTATAGTGTTTGCAGAGAATACTGCAAGTGCGGTGAACTGCCCGGAGAACAAACAAATCCGTCTTGGAAGAGGTACAGCGAGAGTGCTGGACTGAGAAGTGAGACTTCATCTCATTTATTTTGGACATGTTATTGGGAAAGATTAGTCCCTGGAAGAGAACATCATGCTTAGTAACGTAGAGGGTCAGAGAAAGAGAAGACCTTCTAAAGGAGATGTGTTGACCCAGTGGCTGCAACATGGGCTCAGACATAAGGACAGGGGGGAGGAGGGCAGAGGTTGAGTTCAGTTTCGTTGTGTTGTGTGTCTTGTCGCTATGAGTCAGAGGTGAGTTGACAGCCCCCAACAACAATAACAGGATATGTTGTAACCACAAATAGGGATGCTTTCCTGTAAATGCTCCCAGCATGACTTCTTTAGCCCACTGCTGAGTGTCTCATCCCCCACTTCTCTGAAGCCATCAGTCCTCCTCTTCATTTTTTCACAGACCCACCTTGCCCCCCATCATCTCCCTCCCCTTTGGGACATCCCTTTCAGAAGGTAGGCCTCTTCCATACAGGGAATTGGCTCATGTATGGACAACCAACTTGCATACCTACCTGGATATGGAATTGTTGGGTTAGGCCAGTTCCTTGCCTCCTTTGACCTCAGCATCAGCACAGCATTCCCATCAGACAATATTTCTGGGTCAGGCATAGACTTTGACAGCTCTACGGAGACACATTTGATCTCTGCTTGTGAGGGCAGGGGCAGGGAAGAAATCAACATTTAATGTGTTTGTTCCATATTTTAAGCCTACTGTTCCTGGTCTTAGACTTGTGGTCTGTTAGATCATCTCATCAACCTATGGTACGGTTATATTTCAAATAAATCATTGCTATTATGATGTGCAACCCACCAATGCTAGATGCTCCACAGAGAAAGGATGGGGCGGAAACCTAGAGGAGACTTCTCTACAGAAGAAAGGGCGTAGAGATTTCAGAAAGAAAGACATAGTGGGCCTTTAGGCTGGCTAATGGACCTTTGGATATCCTTTCCAAAATATCCCCCTCCAATAAACTTACTTTTTCTGTTCCAAACTTTTTTTTTTTTTTTAAGAAGAGGGACACGGGTGAGTTGTACATGAAGAATACAGGGTCATCCTTCTAATGTCAGAAGCCAGTCAGAACCACACTGGCTCTGCAGGAACATGGAGCTCTTTCTGCTTGCTGCCCTGTGGTTTCAGAGCTTTAATTCCCTGCATCTCCATCCTGCCCTCTCTTCTCATTTCCCTCAAAAAAATGGGCCTATGACGGCATTGGCTGGACACCACAGAATTCCTAATCCATTGCTTTTTATCGGTTCATATTTTCCAAGTTTCTCCTAGTTCACTTTAAAAAAAATTATTTTATTGGGGGCTCATACAATTCTTATCACAATCCATACATCCATCCATTGTGTCAAGCATATATGTACACTTTTATCAACAATTATTTAACAAAGTTCACTACACTAGGCTCTGTTTCTCAGGAGAAGAATGGAAGCTTTCATTTCCCCCGGCGAAACATTCTTGAACTTCTATGACTCCTTATTGAGGTGTTAAACAAATGAAAAGGGGCAACATTGCCTCTGAAAGCCAAAGAGGGTACATTTCATAGTCAGAAGCCTGTGCTTTGTAAATGCCTCCCACCCCCCAGCCTGGGAGCAGATGATCAGGCCTCCTACACCAGTGGATGCTCATTGAGGGTCAAGGCTGCACTCCTTTCACAGGGAATGTGGACTCCTGACTTTGGGCCAGTACTACCTCCCTTAGGAGAGGGAGCAGGGTGAGAATGAGAACGGCTGAGCAGGGAGCAGGTTCGGAATACTTCCAAGCAGAAGCACATTTATGTTTGTCGGCTGCAAAAGAGTCGGTGCCTGACTCACCATACACAATGGAACAGATTGCTGCCCACTCCTGTGCCATTCCCCATGGAAAGTTGGGGAAATCCTCAGGGTTTACATGGGCAGATTTTTCTCAAGTAGATTCCCAAGTTTTTCTTCCTCGTCTTAGTCTGGAAACTCTGCTGAAACCTGTCCAGCATCCTAGCTACACACAAGTCTCTACCGACAGATGGGGGATGACTACACATGAAACTCATTAGATGGGTGTTGAACCTGGGTCCTTGGGTCACCCACATGGAGTGTGTGGTTATGAGGAGGGCTGTGATCCACAAGGTCCTCAGAGGGAGAAATATGGGACTTTCTACTCCCATGAAGAGCTGCAGTCTTGGAAACTCCCATGGGTAGTTCTTCCGTCCTAGAGGGTCACTTATGAATTGGCATTGACTCAAGACAGTGAGTTTTGGGGACATAGAGGCTACGGTAACTATGAGTCAGAATCAACAGATGGAAGTGAGTTTGAGTTGAATTTGATAGTGTCTGACTCCTTAATACCTCATGAGCATTTTTCTTCTTGTAAAAATCGAGACAAGGATTTGAAAGGAAACAACAGTTCTCCTGTGTAAATGTTACCTTGTCACTTCTGATTTCTCCTTCATTAGATATCTTTGGTCTATATCCTCTCTGTGAAAAAAGGGTGAGGGGGTTAGAAATCCAGTGCTGTTTACCTGTTAAGATGACTCAGCCTATTAAGTCAAGGAACATAACTGAATGAATCACCCAAGGCAAACAAGCGTTGCTGAGCTTTCGGCACCTTCCAGCTTGCACACCAGCACTACGTGGCATGGTCTGTAGATGTGAATTTGACCAAGCCCAGAGGGACAGAGCAGCAAATCTTGCTTCCACCTGCCAGGCCATGTAGTGAAGTCTGGGTGACACTCAGGGTAATGTCTATGTGTTCGTATCCACCAGGCATCCATTGGACTTGTAAGAAAAACGAGCAAACCAAACCACAAAAGCTTCCTGGCTGAGAGGACGGTGGTTGAAGAGCAGATCTGACCTAGCGTTAGTACTTTCAAAAAGAGCCTTCATGGAGGTAAACAAGCGACCATCTAGCTCAGAAGCAACAAAGCCCACATGGAAGAAGCACATCAGCCTGTGTGATCACGAGGTGTAGAAGGGATTAGGAATCAGGCATAAAAGAACAAAATATATCATTGAGAATGAGGGGGAGTGTGGAGTGGGGACCCAAAGCCTATCTGTAGGCAACTGGACATGCCCTTACAGAAGGGTCGTGGGGAGGAGACGAGCCAGTCAGGGTGCAGTGTAGCAATGATGAAACATACAACTTTTCTCTAGTTCTTAAATGCTTCCTTCCCCCCACTATCATGATCTCAATTCTACCTTACAAATCCGGCTAGACCAGAGGCTGTACACTGGTACAGATAGGAACGGGAAACACAGGGAATCCAGGACAGATGTTCCCGTCAGGACCAGTGCTAAGAGTGGCAATACCGGAGAGTGGAGAGAAGGTGGGGTAGAAAGGTGGAACCGATTCCAGGGATCTACATATAACCTCCTCCCTCGGGGATGGACAACAGTAAAATCGGTAGAGGGAGACATCAGACAGTGAAAGACATGAAAAAAAATTAAAAATTATCAAGGTTTCATGAAGGATGGAGGGTGGGGAGAGAGGAGAAAAGATGAGGACCTGATACTAAGGGTTCAAGTAGAAAGCAAGTGTTTTAAGAATGATGATGGCAACAAATGTACAAATATCCTTGACACATGGATGGATGGATGGATGGATTGTGATAAAAGTTGTACGAGGCCCCGATAAAATGATTTAATAAAAACCGTAAGAGTCCCTGATAAAATGATTTTTAATTAAAAAAAAAAAGAGCCTTCATGGGATAACTGGTTACCCATTGGTCTGGTAACCACAAGGTTGGTGGTTCAAGCCCACCAGTCACTCTGTAGGAGAAGCGGAGGCTTTCTACTCTTGTCAAGATTACAGCTTCAAAAACCTTAGGGGTCCCTATAAGGTTGCTATGGATCAGAATCAACTCAATGGCAGTGAGTTTGGTTTGGGTTTAGTGATTTCATACTGTGTTTCTTGGATTGCTGTGGTCCATGGGATGAGCTTAAAAATGGGATGCTTGAAAAGAAACATCACTGTGACAGGTGTACTCATTTGCCCTGTGTCCAGGCCAATATCTAACCCATGGACTTGGAACTTGCTAGCCTCTGCAGTCATCTGTAAATAATGACAATGTCAAAACAAAAATGGGGACTAAATGGTGTAGTAATAGAACTTTCATAAAAAGGGAAGTACCGGTAATACCAATTAATAAAAGACTAGTTTAAAGTTAGGAAGACAAAGATTAAATTTAAGGTAACCACAAAGAAAGTTAACAAGCCTCATCAAAATAAAGAAGGAGAAGAAAAACACAATGACTTGGCAACTACAAAAGTCAACAATGAAAGGAAGGAAGCAAGAATTCATGAACAAAAAGGACTTGGCACAGAAAGATAAGTGGAACAAAGAAACAACACACACACACACACACACACACACACACAAAGTACAACAAGATGATAGCACTAAACTCCCACCTGTTGATCATCACACTGAAAGGAAATGCCGTCTGCACCACTGAAGAGAAAGAGTGGCAGGGTGGAGTAAAAAGGACAGCAACCGTCAATATCTGCTGTCAACACATTACACACAGAGACAAATAAACGAAGACTGAAAGGATAGAAAAGTATCTGGAGCAAACAATGATCAAAAGGAGCAGGAATGGCAAAATTGATCTCTGATCAAATAAACCACAAAGCAATGTTGTTAGGTGTTGACTCACAGTGCCCCATGACCGACAGAAGGAAGTACTGCCGAGCCCTACACCATCCTCATGAATGTTCTTCTGTTGGTAGCCTGGTCTGTCCCTTTGTTGTACCGTGGAACCCCTGGTTACAGCACTTGCCTGCCGGTTTGCTGTACCATGGTGGTTTATGCGATACAGTAATGCAGGAAGCAATGGCTTTGGTGTTTCCAATACCAGCAGGGTCACCCAAAATGAGCAGGTTTCCACAGAGCTTCCAGACTAAGAATACACTATGAAGACATGCCAGAGGAATTAGCCACTGAAAACCTTATGGCAATATCCACCATCAAAGAAAAAGAAGGGCATTATAGGATGATTAAAGGGTGAATCCAGCAAGGGGATATTACCACAATTCACATGGATGCCTCCAATGTCCGGGCTCTGAAATAGATGCAACAAACTAACAGCATTGAAAGGAGAAATAATTCCACAACAACAGTAGGAAATTTCAATACCACTTTCCGTAAAGGACAGAATAAGTAGAAAGAAAATCAACTAAGTTACACAACATCTTGATGCCACAGGCAACTGACTTGACATTGTAGACGTAGACTGAACACCCCGCCCTACAACAGCAAAGCATCTATTTCCCACCCCAATGCATGCGGATCATTTTCCAGAATCGATTACATTGTGGGCCACAAAAGAAGCCCCAATAAAATCTAAAACATCAAACTTATACAAAAGATTGTCTTTGAGTGTAATTTCTAACAATAGATTTTAATAACGAGAAGAACAAGGGGAAAAATATATGGAAGTGGACTAGCACCTTGCATAGAAACCCGTGGGTAATAGAAGAAATCAAAGATGAACAACTACAACAGCAGCACAAAACCTAGAATCAAATGAGAATGGAAAGATCATCTACCCAAAGCTTTGGGACACAGCTAAACATAGGAGAGGAGGGTCTATTGGTAGCAATACATACAGACACCAAAGCCAGAATGAGAAGAAAGGCCCAAAAAGAGAGCAATCACTTAGAATGCAAGCAACTGGAAAGCAGTCGCAGAATGAGCTCACTGGCACCATAAGGAAGGAAACACTAAGGATTGCCCGTGAGTTGGTTCTGACCCATGGCGGTCCTATGCACAACAGAACAAAGCACTGTCTGGAGCTGCAGTAAGGATTAGAACAGAAATAAGTGAAGCAGAAAAACAATATAAAGGATCAACAAGAACAGAAGTGGGTTCTCGGAAAGGATCAATAAAATCGACAAACCACTGGTCCAATTGACAAAAGAGAAGCCGGAGAAGAAGCAAATGCCCCACACGAGAAATGAGATGGATGACATGACAAGAGAGCCACACGAAAGCAAAGCCAATGCTCTGAACACCAGACTGTGCGAAGCTGCACTCCACCGCATTTCCAGAAGCATGCCCACCTACCGACATGAACACAAACGGAGAAAAGCCCAGACCCAACAGGTTACAGACGACGAGATTGAAAAGGTTAAAAACGAAAGGAAACTCCCAGACAACAAAAATCCTGGCCCAGCTGGCTTCCCTGGAGAAAGGAGAAGGCAGGACGGGGCAGCCAAGAAGGACGACGGAGAAGGGAGACTCAGCAGCGGGCAGAGGGCTGTTGTTCTGTGGGGCTGACCGCTCGTGTCGCACAACAAAATGCAGGTAGACGGTTGAGTGGGAGTCGAATGTGCTTTGTAGACTTTAATCTAAACCATAATACAGTGCTCAATAAATGAAAAGGTGACATAAGGAGAATAGAATCGTTTCAAGAGCAGCTAGATACTGGCAGGAGGGTTGGAAAATATCTGGGCCTCAAGGACTTGGCCCACTAACCTTCTGTCATCCCACCTTGTAAACTCTATTTGACTTCCTAAAACCCCAGCCTGGTCCAACTCTCCACCCAGGCATGCAAATGAAACCAAACGAAGTTCATGCCCTGGCTCTAGTACGTGACATAAAAGGGCGGGGGAAACAGCTGACTAAATGAACAGGAGAGTGTGTGGTTGCGTGTTTTGTGCCTCAGCTTTCTCATGGGCAACGAGAGCAGTCACAGTCAGTGCTTACTGAACTAGTGCCCACTGTCCCATACACTGCCCTCGGTGTTTATCACACCCCAGTGCCACCAGACCCCAAGGAGGTTGGTCTTGGGTCAGCCCCATTAAGAGTGGGGCAACTGAGGGGTAGAAGGGTAACGGAACCTTGCCAGGATCCCCCACTAGGAAGCCACCGAGCTGAGATTTGAACAGCAAAAGCCGGACTCTAAACAAACTCTTGAGTTTGGGGAGTTCCAAGACACAATGGCAAACGAGCACCAAGCCCGGGCCTCCTCAGAAAAGGAAGGTAATTTTCCCCCTAAACTTTAAACATTTTCCTTCCAAACATGTTTTCTAATGATTGCCTGATGCTGTGTCATGAGAAATGCTATCACTAAAGTCATTTCCCCAGTGCAAAACAAAGAGGTCGTTTCCAGTGTCAGTGACAGGAAGACCTCTGAGCCTTTATCATGGCCCCCTAATCGCCCCCACTCCTCTTGGGAATGACGTGCTCTCCTGGCCTTCTGCAGACCCTCTTGGTCACTAGTGGCAGTCCACCAGTTCTCCCCCCCCTCGCCGCGCTGTCATCTCTGAACTGTGGAGTCTCAACAGCGGCCTTGCCTCTCAGAGTAAGGTCTCTGGACAAAAGCGCAAAACACCGTTAGATTGGAATTCTCAAGAGGTGAGGAAGCGTTTTAAAGTCCAAGTGTATCCCATCCTGGCTTTGGAGGCAAGGTGAGATTGTATCTAACCTTCTTGGGCATGGTGTCAGGAGAGACCGATCCCTGGAGAAGGACATCGTGTTTGGTAAAGCCGAGGGCCAGTGACAAAGAGGCAGGCCGTCCATGCAATGGATTGACACAGTGGCTGCCACAGTGGGCTTAGTGGTGAAACAACTGTGAGGATGCACAGGCCCAAGGCCTGCTCTGTATGCACAGAACCGCTCTGGGTCAGAACCTACTTGATGGCAATTAACAGCAACAACATATCCCTTGAAGCATTTACACTAAATATTATTCCTTATGTAGCTAGAGTTCAAGTTTAACAGAGCGACTTACATCTTTATTTGCCAATTCTGACAACCCTTTCGCAGTGGATTTTTTCTCCCTGTCCTTTTAACTAGCTGAGCACTCAGGGTGTGTGTGTGTGTGTGTGTGTGTGTGTGTGTGTGTGTGTGTATGGCTTTCCCTCTGCCTGGAGGAGGGCAGTGAAGGGCTGGTTTGCTTCATGCTGAGTTCCCTTGGTTTCAGAACCTCAACTATTCGTCCCTCCCACATTCCTTGAGCTTGGTCCTGCCCAGGCCTGGCACCAGGCCCATGTTCCTTAGGATCTGGGGGCTTTTGTTCGCTTCTATTGAAGCCTGTGCTCACTGACCTGCTGGGTAGGCCAGCCTCCCCGTTCAGGATGAGGTGGACAAGGAGAAGCATGAATCTTTTGCAACTCAGGAGTCACAGGCCCTGCTGGGTGGAGGTCAACCAGTCTGGGCCATCCTTCAGAGGATGACCTCTTTACCGAGAAGAGACGGTGGTCATGAGTGGAACGTAGTCCTTGAAGCAGACAGAAATGAGTATAAATGAGGGAGGGAAAAGGAAGAGGGCTTCCCATGTGGGAATGCAAGTCCATAGCTCTCTCACGTGGATTCAGCATGCATCTGCTCTAGGACCCCTTTCTGGGTTGGTCAAGAGGGGGCGGGGTCCTTCCCCTCCTCACAGGGGGGTGGAGCCTACGTGGCCCAAAGATCACCTTGCTTTGAGTGTGCACTGTAGAATTCCTAATACACACATATTCACCCCACTCCACTTGGGTTTAATGTACCTTTACTGAGCACCTATTATATGCCAAGTGGGCATTGGTGGTTCTGTGATAAAAGTCTCACTTTTCACGTGGGAGCCCCAAGTTAAAATCCCAGCCAGTCCACCTCAGGCACAGGCACCATTTGTTTGTCAGGAGAGGGGGTTGTGTTGCTCTGTTTTGAAACAGGTTTCAGCAGCGTTTCTGCTTCTGAGAATCAGTCAGCAAAACCCCATCCACAAACAACTAACAATTGTGTGCCAGGGACAGTGCTAGGCACATGCCAGCACAATGAGGCAAGATGGCGATCCCTGCTTTAAAAGAAGGGAGACAGACACATGGTATGGCCCTTGGATGCGGTTATGTCACCTTGAATTTGTATGGACGTGTGGCGGGGGAGTTCAACATTTCAACGAGGCCACAGTCTGATGATGCCTCTTTGGGCTTGTGGCCTTCCTATCAGGGAGAAACTGGGCACTTCCTTCTCTCTCTCTGCCCCTTTGTCTTCCTGTT
>NW_022111368.1:24458537-24460581 GCF_000313985.2 Echinops telfairi | reverse complement strand
ATGTGGTGCATTCCAGGAGCCCCAGACAGAGGGTGAGGGGACACCCCTGGGCTTCCTGCCTTGGAGTGAGATCTCCCACATGACTGAGCTACATCTTGGCTCCCCAGCACCCTTGGAAGAAGCTGGCACACATCACTGTAAACCATGAGATTGAGGGGACTTTTTAAAAAGCTCTTATTTTTCAGAAAATAACTTAGCCCAGGGCCACCCAGGGGCACCTTCCACCCATGGAGATTCCACACAGGAAGTTGTTTATTTAGACGCTCATTAGACGCGAGTCCCTACCGCCTCCCTGGCCACACTGGCGAGTCCCTACCGCCTGGCCCTCTCCTCTTCTCTTCACCAGTGAACGCTCTCTGCCCGGGCCAGTTTAGGCTAATTACTGAGCAATAAAGTGTCTGATTTTTACATAATGGTTCTGCTTGGAGCTGCCAAAATCATCAGAGTGAGGCCAGGGTGGGAGAGAGAGAAATGCTTTTGTTTTCTCCATTATTTTACCTACAGGATTCATTTGAATGGGGGGAAATAGGCCCATTGGCCTACCTAGCTAGTTGGATGAGAACAAATTCCTCATTAATTTAAAATATGTCAACTGGAGGCGGCTATTAAAATGAGAAAGACAGTGAGTGATGGTGCCGGGACCTGACAAAAGCACACACAAGAAACAGCTTGGAATCCCTGGCAGTTCCTGGAATAAACAGGCCCTCCCTCTGCTGATCAGGAGGAAAGACCGGCGCTCTTCTCCCAGGAAGAGTTAAATCCTGGAAGCCCAGAGAGGCGGTTCCACCCAGGGTCCTCCAGGGTCACTGTGAGTCGGAATTGACTGATGGCAGTGAGTTTGGTTTGGACTGTCTAGATCAAAGGAAAACCAAAGCCAAGGTCGTGGAATCAGCTCCGATCCATCGTGACCTTATAGGACAGAGGAGGCCTGTCCCATAGAGTTTCCAAGGCTGTCCATCAGGAGTTCTCCACCTTCCTAAGGCCGAGACCCTTTCATGTGGTGGTGACCCCCAACCATAAAATTATTTTCGTTGCTACTGCATCACTGTCATTTTGCTACTGGTATGAATTGGGCAACCCCTGTGAAAGGGTTGTTCGACCCCCAAAGGGGTCGAGACCCACAAGTTGAGAACCGCTGGTGTACATCCTTAAGGAAGAAGATGATCAAATCCTTTTTCTCCCTTAGCAGCTGCTAGAGTCCAACCAATCACCTTTCAGTTAATACTTTTACCAGGTCCCCACTGGGATTCCTTATCCTCTTTAGAACAGTAAGAAAAATGACCCCTGGGGGCTACCTAAGTAGGAGCACTAAAGACCCCCTCGTGAAAAGCCAGGTCCAGACTCCCTGGCCGGCCGACAATGACTATATAGGCAGACCTTGGAGAAGCTGAAGTTCCGTTCTAGACAACTACAATAAAGTGCATATTGCAAAAAGACAAGTCATGCATTTTTAATTTCCAAGCGCATGTAAAAGTTATGTTTACACTGCACCGTAGTCTATGAAGGATCTCTGGTGGTGTAGTCACTGGGCTGCTAACTGCAAGGACAGCAGTTCAAACCCACCAGCTAAACCGAGGGAAAAATGAAGCGTCTGCTCCCATGAAGAGTTGCAGCCTTGGAAACCCAGAGGGCAGTCCTACCTTGTCCTATGCGATCGCTGGGGGCCCCGATTTTTAATTTCTTTCTTTGTTTGGTAGTTTATTAAGTATGCTATCTCTGTCCATGTCACTCAGTTGATGCCGACTCACAGTGACCCTATAGGACAGGGTAGAACTGCCCCGTGGGGTTCTGAGACTAACTCTTCACAGGAGTAGAGCGCCTCATTGTTCTCGTGAAGGATGCCACAGTACCGGGGGAAAGTTTCACCTCTGATGAGGATGAACAACATGTGACACGATCACATGAGCCCATGCTGTGGGAAACGTGGCCCCCACAGACTTGCTTGATGCAGGGTCGCCCCGATCCTCCCTTTGTGAGAAGCGTAGTCTACGAGCACACCGTGGCAAAGCGCTTGGAGCGGGGCTGTGTCTGTCTGCGCGGTGAT
>NW_022111368.1:24456906-24458132 GCF_000313985.2 Echinops telfairi | reverse complement strand
CTCCCTACAGAGTGGCAGAAGGATGGAGGGCCGTGGGGAGTGTCAGCCGGGGCAGTGACTGATGTCAAAGAACACGTGTGCTGCCAAACTCAAAACTAAAGTCGCTGCCATCGAGCCACTGCTGACTCATAGCGACCCCTCACCCCCACCCCGAAGGTTTCTGAGACGGTCACTGTTTATGGGAGTAGAAAGCCCAGTCTTTCCCCCTATAAGACATCGTGGAACTGCTTTGTAGGACTGCCAAGGCTGTAAATGTTTACAGAAGCATAGTGCCACATCTGTGTCCTGCAGAGCAGCTGGACAGTTTGGACAGTCCATCTGTTGGTTGGTCACAGGGGCTTTAACCACTGTACCGCCAGGGCTCTTCAAGGGGCTGCTGCTGACTCTTTATCCAGGCCTTTTCTAGACTGACCTCCAATTCATCATCGCATCCTGGCGCATCCTCGGGGGTCATTTAATGCCTGCTCTCTTCTGCTCCGCTTGGTGGAACCATTCTCCTCCACACTCACCATTTTGCCTATCGCTCCCCAAACGTAGGTGGCCTCCCGCCCCAGTTCCAGAGGAAACAAAAAGAACAATGACAAATGCCTTAGTGCCCCTTTGCCGTGACAAGTGTTTGTACAATAGCTCATCATCCAGGATGAAGTGCAGGTGTCTGCTTCTGCAGCTCCGTGGGGTCATTCCAATGTCCCCAAGGGTAGGCAGCATGGAAGGGGTGGGGCAGCACCCTCAGAGAAACTCTGTATTTAGGAGAGTGGGAGATGGTGGTCCTGTGAGCCATATCAGGCCAGTCAGTATTGTCCATTCTCCTGGGCAAGTGACTCAGCCTGGGCCAATTGGAATAGATTTTAGGAATTTTCTGCAAATGGAGTGGTGGCTGCGTAGTTGGCCACTAACTGGAAGGTCAGCAGTTTGAGACAACCAGCCGCTCCTTGGGAAAAAGACAAGGCTTCCTGGTTTTGTGAAGAGTTATAAGCTCCAAAACTCACAGGGGCGGTTCTCCTCTGTCCTATAGGGTCGCTGTGAGTCAGGATCGATTCGATGGCAGTGCGACTGGGGGTTGGAAGCGAGAGACTCTTTCATGGGGTTGCTAAACTGGTGGGAAAGGAGGTCTGGGGCCAGCAGTAAAGCACGTGGCTGCTAATGGAAAGGCTGGCCATGGGAAGCCCTCAGCTGCTCTCTGGGAGCGGGATGGGGCCCTCTGCTTCTGGGTGGAGTTCTCCTTC
>NW_022111368.1:24432296-24455588 GCF_000313985.2 Echinops telfairi | reverse complement strand
ATTCTGACTCAGAGTGACCCTTCAGGAGAGGGCAGAACTGCCCCGGTGGGTTTCCATGACGGTAACTCTCTATGGGATAGAAAGCCTCATCTTTGTCCTGTGCAGTGGCTGGTGGATTAGAACTGCTACCCTTGTGGCTAGCAGCCCAGTACATATGAATAAATTGCTCTGAACATTCGCACAAGTTTTGTATGAACGTACGGTTTAATTTCTCTGGGATAAGTACATAAGAATGTAATTGCTGGATATTATGCTAAGTCTACTGGTAGCTTTAAAAACTATTTTCCAGAGTGGCTGTGCCCTTTTACATTGCTGCCGGGAGTGTATGAGTGATCCAATTTCTCTGCATCCTTGCCAGCATTTGATAGTATCACTGTTTTTTGTTTTAGCAATCCAGTAGGCAGGCGGTATTCACCTGTTCTAATTTTAGTTGTCATTTCTCTGGTGTTCAATTATGTTGAACATCTTTTGACATGATTTTTTAATTTTTTGTATTTACCCTTCATATATCCTCTTTGGTAAAGTGTCTGTGAATGTCTTTTGCTCATTTCTAGTTGGTAGGGTTGTTTTGTTTTTGTGTTTTCCCTGTTGAGTGGTGAGGGTTCTTTATTTATGTATTCTAGATACTAGAAAGATTCCTTTGTGCAATATGTCATTTGTAAAACTTTCATCTTCTTCACAGGGTCATTCAAAGAGAAAAAAAATTTTTTTTGGATTTTTTTATTGAGTTCAGTTGATCAATTTTACCTTTTGAATGGTCATGATTTTGACATCAAACTATGAACGCTTGAATCTTCATTTTAAGAAGAGACTCAGAAATGCTGTAGTTCTAAGTCACTAAGTTATGAATATTTATGGAATTTCAGGCTGGTAGGGAAAATAATATGCATTAGAAAAAGGGCTCTTTTTATCCCAAACAATTCTGCCACTGGAACTGAGCTCGGTGACATGGTTCCTAATTCTTTATACAAAAGTGTGATTGACCCTTTTAGGTAAAAAGTCTGCCTCAGGGTCAAGGTGTTTGCTCAGCTAGAGTTCCCAGCATGTGACTGGCCCTCGTGCGTGGAAAAGAACCAGATGGAACTGTGGTGTGCTGAAAGGGATTGAATGGAATGGAACGGAATGAAATTGAGCCAGCCTGCCCTGCTACCCCACAGTTGTTGCTGTGGTTAGGGCCATTGGACTGGTTCCAGTGTATAGTAAGCCTGTGTACAACAGAACGAACTACTGCCCAGCCAGGCCATCCTCACAGTCGTTTTTATATCTGAGCCCATTGTTGCAGCCACTGTGACAATCCATCTTGTCTCCCTCGTTTATGCTGCCTCTCCACCTTACCAAACATGATGTCCTACCGCAAGGACTGTTCTCGCCGGCTAGCATGGAGCATTGTGGGTATGCTTCTTCCAAGACAGCTTTGTTTGTGCTTTTTGTTCACCTATGGTACTTCAAGATTCTTCACCAGCACCAGAATTCAAATGCATAGATTCTTCTTCAGGCTTCGTATTCCAACTTTTACGTGCGTAGGTGACTGAAAATATCACGGCTTGGGTCACAACACAGATGTGGAAACAGAAGTTCCCAGAGTGAAGTAGGTTTTGCCCACATAGGTCCAAATCGGTAGAGCTGTAGATTCCTCACCAGCCTGGTCTCTCTGTAGCTATGATGGTGGCAGATTGGTCCTAAAAGGTCTTGCGGACAGACGTTCTCAAATAGTCTTATGTGTTAAGGGTGATTGCTTGAGCTCAGATGATTGCATTAGGGCTGAAGGCCCTCCAGGTGCACCTGCATAGAAAGGTGTTTGGTAGAAACAAGATTTTGGTGCAAAGAATTCAAACTCAACCCAGTGCCATTGTATTGATGTCCACTCAAAGCCACCCCATGAAAGGAGAGAGCATCACGTGTGAGGTGTGGGTATAAAAAGACTTTCCCCAGCTTTGTCTCCCCCAAAGATATGCCAAACATTAGAGGCTGTTTGCCAGCACATGGTGGGAGGTCAGATGCTTAGAGATATTCTCCCTGAAGGCATTCAGACATCAGTTTGGTCCACTGTAGATGGGGCTCACACCCTACTGATAAGGATAGTAATTGTTTCCTTGGAGAGCCAGACAACAGGTCAAACCTGCTCAGTGACATCCAAAATTAGGCTGCCTCCCTGAATGTAGGATCCACTCATCTTGTCACATGTATGCCCCCAATCCCTCCCCTTCTTATTGCATGTATACCCCTACATCGTTCCCCTCTCATCACCGTATTACCTATAGCACAACCCCTTCCTGTGACATATGTCCTTACCTGTAATTAGGAGGCTTGCATGCCCCCAAAAGATATATAAGCCTTGGAGAGTAATTCCCTTGGTGGGAATTGCTCTCACTCGGTCATGCAATTCCCACCTTCCACATCCTCACGTGGACCACCACGCGGGGCTGAGGTGAGCACGCTGCCATAAAGTGTGTCTGACTCCTTCCTTTTACTCTCTCTTCTATCTCCTCTCATTCTCTATGACTTCACTGTAATATTTACTTATTATCGCTGTACAATTGCGTCTACTGGACCTGAGATGATGTGTTAGGGGCTGGTTCCCCTGACAGTGAGGGAGTGTCTTTTTCAGGACTTTTGGGGGTGCAACTGATGCTGAGATATGGCATGAAATCTCATGGGGGTGCTGAGGACTAGAGGGAGAAGCTGGGAGGACAGGGTAAAAGCCTCCAAACAAGGACTACCCCTCATCGTCCAGTCCCCCACTTCCCCGCCCTTGCAGGTTAAATACCATGGTATCTCTGTTTGTGATGGTAATAATAAGTGTGAGCTGAAAATGTTTTAAGGACATCTCCTAGAATAATAGAAACTCCCAGGTGAAGTGTGGCGAGAGGGAGTGGGTGATGAAAGACTGGGTGCTCGTCTGTTGACCTTGTTTAGGAAGACCTGCTGGACCTGCACCATCTTGCTCTTCTGCTGCTCAGACAAGCCTGAGAATACTCTTTACCCCCCCCCAGCCCTGACTCCCTAAGGATTTCTGTGAACCACAGGGTCTCTTTTCCCTTCAGACTCAAAAGGGTCATGGGAAGGGGGCCAGGCTGGAACCATGGCTGGTTCTGAGACCAGGTCCCTGCCGCGTCGAATGCTCTTGCCCCTGGAGCGGGCTCCTCTCCTTCAGCAGTAGCTTGCACAGGCCTTCCTCCTATTTTGCAGTCAGATCCTGCCCAGGAAAGGAGAGCGCTTCTTTTGTCAAACAGGAGAGAGTGGCGATGGCGGGAGGGTGGAGGGAAGGAGAGGGGGAAAGGGGGAACAGAGGACAAAGTCTACATGTGGCCTCCTCCCTGGGGGACGGACAGCGGAGAAGTGGGTGAGGGAGACGTGGGAATGGGTAAGATATGATAAAATAATAATAAATTATAAATTATCGGGGCTTCGGGGGGGAGCGGGGAGGGAGAGGGGAAAATGAGCTGAAACTAGGGGCTCGGGTGTCGTAAGAATGATGAAGTCAACATATGTACTAAAGTGCTGGACACAGATGACGAATGTACAGATTGTGATGAGCCCTTAATAAAATGATTATTTAAAAACAAAAACAAGAAACAAGGACAGTCATCGTCAATCACACAGAGTGTAGGATGGCCTTCAGGGATTCCTCTTTTATCAAGAGCCGGAGCCCGGACAAATAGTATTCCAGACCCTTCTTTCTCTTATCTTTGAATGGCTCGAAGAGCAAGGAGCATACAAAATAGTTGGGGCAATGTGTTTTTCAGCTGCCACAGAATAGGGCAAGGAGGAGGACTGGCGAGGAGGGGAATGGGGACCCTGACCCCCCGCAGCCCCTCTGGAGCCCTGAGTTCAATGGTGGGAGCGGGGCTACGGTTAGTGGTTTAGAGTTGATCTCATGACAGCTCATCTGCAGAAATGTCTCGCTGAGAAATCCCAACAAGCCCTCACCAAGAAGATTTCTGGAGAAGCAGGGCTTTGTTTTAACCGGAGAAACGATGGCAATGGTTTGCATAACCTGCCAGTACTGGGGCTTAGGCTGGGGCTGTTATACTAGGAAGTGAGACCCACATTTTCCGGCTTGGGGTTAGAAGGAAGACTATCACCACCCGGCCCGCCTCCCCTTTAGGTATCCTTGCCAAGAGTTTCTTAGTCCAGCTACCAGCCTCCTAAGGCATCAGCATCACTTGGCTGTGTCATCTCTTTGTTTTAAGGGAATCTCTTAGTATAACAACGTCTTTAATTTAGAAGTCACCTTAAAAATCATCTAGTCAGGTGCCTTCAACTCTACCCGCACATTAGAATCATCTGGGGAATGTTTGAGACTATTGATGCCTACACCCCACCCATTACGTGTTGAACTGCTAACCACAGGTCGGCAGTTGGAAACCACCGGCCACTCCTCAGGAGAAAGATGAGGCTTTCTACTCCCATAGTGAGTTACTGTCTTGGAAACCCTCGGGGGAAATCTACCCCGTCCTGTAAGGTCAACGTGAGTTGGAATTGACTCGATGGCACCGAGTTTAGTTTTGATTTGGTTCCCCACCCAGAGCCTCTCTTTTCTCATCAAGAGAAGCACATTTGAAGCAGATCACATCGGCCTTCCTTTCTAACATGATGGATTTCTGTCAGTGCTCAGGCTGGAATGAGGATATAATATAATATAATAGTGTAGCTAATATATACTCACTGCTCTCGAGTCAATTCTGACTCATAGCCACCCCGTGGATAGGGTAGCACGTCAAGAGCTTCACCTCAGGGAGTTCACATTCTGGTAAAGGAGAAAGAAACAAACAACATTGTTTTAAGTGATTGTTTTGAAAGTTTCATGTTGGAAATGAAGAAGGCTAATGTGGTGACTGCCTTCAGAGTATAGGTAAAATTGGGCGGTTAGGATTGGACTATCTGAAGAGATAACATGAGGAAAATCTAAACAACAAAAGGGAATCTGCTCTTTGAAGAACAGGGCAAAGAATGACATAAGGAGGGGGTCCTGAGTCAGGAGCTAGCTCGCGGTTTTCCAGGACAGCCAGGAAGCCAGTCTGACTGCTACAGGTGTGATGAGAAGAGGAGGGGGAAGTGGGCTGAGGCCAGGTGGTCTGGGTTCTTGAGCCCTATGCTAGGCTGGGTTCTCTAGAGAGGCAAAAACCAGTGGTCTACCTGAACACTCCTGAGTCAAGAGTTTGAATGAGAAGGAAAGAGATGAAATCAATTGCAGAAATACTGGTAGACATGTGGACATTGCTCTTCATGTGCTTCGTCACTTACACAGAGGACATTTATATCAAGAGAACAGACCACGGAGTGAGCCAGCCCAGTCCAACCCAATTCCATGGGTCAGACCCTCCGCTGAAGCCCTTCTTAACTCAGGTAACTGCCGGTCCACAAACCAGGAAGCGGCAGAAGGAAGCAAGAGGTGGGAAGACCACAGGACAATGGGGGCTCAAGTCAGTTGACAGGCAACATGGCAGGCTTCCAATAGCCCCCAGGGTCAGCAAGTCACACAGAGGGCCACTGGCCCAAGTCCAGATACAGGGGCCAGGCCAGCCAGAGGAGGAATTGAGAATGAGTTCCAGAAGGTGTCGATTTCTAATATAAAGTGGGCCACACCCCCAGCAAGATGGCATCAGGCTGTGACCTGAGTAAGGGCTTGTGCTCAACTCTCTTCCTCATAGACTTGTTTACAGTAGTGGCCTGCCCATGACCACATTATGGGGAGGGCTCACTGCCAAACTACTAGGAATCCCAGCCCAGCCGTGTTGACCTAAAACCTGAGTCTGAACGGTGACCAGTGGTCATGGGCTGGCAATAGCAGAGATAATGAGGACTGTGGGTAGCAAAGCAGAAGCAGAGACTCTTGGCACAATCAGATTTAAAGTGCTTGCAGACTTGGGCTGGCGTTCAGGCTCCTCTGTAAAAACACACCTGTCTCATTGCGGGCAGGGTGCCAAGTGCCTCTCACGTCTCTCTGTTCACAAACAGCATCTTTACAGCCCCTGGGGAGGTGTCACTTCCTTCTTTGCAGCTCTGAAATGAGCTTGTTTGCCAGTCAGCAATTCTCTGATTTATGAGCTTTTTAACTCTGCATCTTGGCAAGGCTGGTGACTTCAGAGTAATCCTCTGATTGGTTAAGAAGAGGGGGCAACTTGAGAATTGTCCTTGGCGATGGAGATTCTATCCCCCATGCACCTGAGTGCCCTGGCCTGGAAGTCCACACCTGACAGCATTTTCATCCTTAATGAAGACCCAGACCTGCTCTTGGTTGGTCCCCAAGGGGGTTCCTTATATCAGAGCCCATGATTGCAGCCCCTGTGCCAATCTGATCTCCTTGAGGGTCTTCCTCTTTTACGTTGACTCTACCAAGCATGATGTCCTTCTCCAGGGACTGGTCTCTTCTCATATGTCAAGGTACATGAGATAAAGTCTCTCTGTCCCCGACTCTAAGGAGCGTTCTGTCTCTACTTCCTTTAGACAGATGTGCTCATTCTTCTGGAAGCCCGTTCCATCTTCTTCGCCGACATCACAAGCTAAGTGTGTCCATCTTCTCTATCTTCCTCATTCATTGTCCTGCTTCACATGCCTATGAGGCCATTGGAAAGATGTCTGGGGATTGTTGCAGATACAGTTAAGTTAAAAAGTTTGCACTCTATCCTTCAATCTCCCTTATGATCCATTTAAATGTGTTCTGTTTTTAAATTTTTCTGCTTTCTTTTCAATTGGGGTTTCAAATCTGTTTTATTTTGTTACTCTTGTTAGTTTGTTTGAAAATATTTTCCTGTACATGAAATCCAGGATAGGTAAATCTCCAGAAACAGTAACGGGATGAATGGTTCCTTGTGGGCATGGCAGAAAAGGTTGGGGGGAAATGGGGTGCTACTAATGATTGAGTGCGAGAATGAAGAAACTGTTCCTAAGGTGTGGTAATGATTGTACAACTCTTCTTGAGGTGACCGATCGAAGTATGGAATTGTATGTGAATTAGATGTCAATAAAACTGTTGGGGGAAAAAAGTAATGAGCTTTATGAAAACAGACAAACATGTTGGGTCTGATACACCTCAGCCATCAAAGTGACAGGTGAGCCTTTAAACCTTTTTAAACGGCCTTTGACAGCAGATTACCCAAATGCAATAGTGGCTCGCTTTCTTGCCTGTGTTTCTGTGGGTTTTGATTGTAAACACTTTACACACCTTGTATCACTTCCTCTCCAGTGGGAAGGCGTGCCTGGAGCAGGTGGCAGGAGAGGGTGAGGGTGGTTGCTGAAACAGTCCCTCTCTAGTCCCAGCAGGGACAGGGCAGGTCTGGTTGGCCTAAAGCCCAGGATTCCTAGCCTGTTCATCCAGGGACTCTTTAAAGTAACGACACTGCCTTTTCAGGGACTCTCTGTTATGGACCCTCTCTCCAGAACGAGGCAGTGACATGCACAATTTGAGGGTTGCCAGTCCCCATAGTTCCAGGTGGAGATCTGGACCTTAAAGGAGAACAGGGTCCCCTGACCAGGGCGCAGGTAAGAGGTTGCCCTAGATCTCCTGAGCTGGATGACTTGCTCTTGCAGAATGTGATATGCATCCGGTATGCTGTCTCCAAAGTTGCCCTTCCCCTGAGTGCATTCTGTGGAGGTCAGTGGTGGAATTCCGTCTTTGCCAGGAGAGCACTTGGTGTTACATTCAGCATAACCATGTTGGAGCTCCCATGGAGAAGGCTGTCCCCCAACAAGCTTCTGGTTGCTGCCAGCTCCCTGTGGCCCCTGGCCATCCCGGGCCCTTCCTCTCAATGCACAGAATCAGTCCTCCTCCTGTGTTTCTCAGTGAGCCAGTATTTGGGGCTGGCCAAGAGCACTTTGGGCACCGGGACCCACAATCCCTCCTGCCTCATGTCAAAACAAACCCTGTCAATGCCAGGCAAGGCTCAAACACGTCTCCTCTCCTCTCCTCCCCACCCGGAGGCACATTTGTCAGGCTCCACAGGTCTCAAAGAATGTTCCAGAACACAATGAACTCCCCAAGGTGGGGCAATGGAGGCCAGTACAGCACCCAGAAGTCTTTGAAGTCTTCTGTTTTATGTTGATATCTTGCTCTGTTTTGCATCATATTCTATGACATAGCCGTACAAGTTCACACAAACATTTTCAGCAGCTCTCCATTGTGTGCCGGGTCGCTTTGCCTCTCCGTCTATCTAGCAGCCAGCAGATCCGATCCTGGTACTCACTCACTCACTCACTCACTCACTCACTCACTCACTCACTCACCCACTCACCCACTCACTCACTTGCCACCCGCCATGCAGAAAATGGCACGAAGTTAAGCTCTGAGTTCCATAGACTGGAATTCAAATTCCTCTCCTCCCTTACTAGCTGGATGACTTCAGTCAGGTTAGTGACCCCTCTGAGTCTCACTTACTTTCTCTAAACTGTAGCCTGAGGGCAATCTCAGCACCTGCCCCGTTGGCTTTTGATTACAATTAGCTGAAATGATGCTAATGTGTCTTTTCATGCCGGGTGCCTTACTATGTTGTATTGTGTCTAATATGAGGTATAGGATGGCAGCGAATAGACCCCAAACCAGACTCACTGCCATTCAGGCAATGCCCACTCAGAACCACCCTGGAAGACAGGGTAGAACCGCCCCTGTGGGTTTCTGAGACTGTACTCTTTACAGGAATGGAAATCTCCCTCTCTTTCCTGACTGCTAATACAGAATTGTTTCAGTGGACTGGTTCATTGAAGCAAAGATCAAAGCAGTTAAGTGGGGCATCACAAAAACAATAAACATATTACACTTTCTGAATATAAGATGGTTAAATGCACACCAATTAATCTGTCTTTTCAGGTAGGACCAAGGCCCTGTCTGTGGTCTTGTCCTTTTGACTAGAATTTCATACCCTCTTTCTTATATGAATTTCAAGTATAATAAATGGGCCATGGTTTCCTGCTTCCAGGTTGTGATTTGAAAAGTAAAGGAAGGATTTGTAAACGTTCTTGTAATAGTTGAACTTCCTCCAACCCCGTACAGTTTCCTTGTCTCGCCCACACTCATTCCAGTGGCATTGTGTTTTAGAGACTCACTCTTGCTGGGCCATTGTAATATAAAGCTCTTTAGAGCTGTATTCATCTTCGATGCACTTACAAGTATTGCATTAAAGTGTGTCAATACCATAGGGGGTGCATCTGCCAGATGGGGCTGGGGCACAATCCCTCTGGTTCTGGGAGAATAGCCCGTCAACAGGTAGCAGCAGAGCGGAGGTCTGACGAGACCTGGGTCTCTAGACATGGGTGACGTGCCCCAGAGACCGAGCCACTCTAATAGAGACGCATCCCACCTTCTGCCCTTCACAAGTTCAGAGGCCGAACTTTAATGAAGAATGCTTGAACTCCTGAACCAAGAATGTCAGAACTCACACACACACACACACACACACACACACACACACACACACACACAGCCAGCTGGAGGCCTCTGGTCATGGTCTACCACCTCCCTCCATTTCACGACACATTAAATCGGCTGGGAAATGATCTTGTAGATGCCATGAGCTCACCCTGTACACTACGTCAGCCACCCTTGGGAGCCATGGTCTACCCCATAGGCTCCCAAACGTAGTTGGCCTACAACCACTTCTTCAGGGGGAAAAAAAATTACTCAGCAGCCCGCTGGCAATTAAAATCGCCCGTACTATAACCCATACCCAGTATAAAGTGTAAGTATCTGCCTTTTCAGCCCCCAGGAGACATTCCAGTGCCCCTCACCACCAGCAGCAGCAGCAGCAGGTGGTATCACCTCTACTCTCTAGAAGAAAACCTAGAACAGGCACCAGCGGACCCTGAGCAGGGACTTGGGGGCCATTTGGGCAGGGGGATCCTGGAGTGCCAGGAAGTCGGAACAGGATCTAAACTGGGTGGGCAAGTGTTTCCATAAATAGCCGCATAGGCCATGCTTTGCAAGGCCATGTGGTCTCAGTGGTGACTCCGAGACCTCTGTAAATGAAGGCTGGCTCTCAGAGCTCAGCTGCCGTCCAACTAGACTTTACCTACGGGCATGGCATTAGAATCTCATGCACCTTTCACGTGATTGCGTACCCCACCCCACGCCCACCCCCAACCACTTAAAAATGTAAAACTCATTGTTAGCTTGAAGCCGGCACAGAACAGGCCAGTGGGAATTTGGCTCGTGGGTTGTAGTTTGGAAACCTCAGTCTAGAAAGTGAGGGACGAGCTCTAGAGGGACGTGACCCATTGATTGCTGGGTTCCTTATGGTGTGCAGTGTGGAGTAGGGCCTTCTGAGGCCCAGGGTCCAGGGCAGGTCCACTCTTGCCCAGGAATTGGCAGTAATGATTTCTTTTGCCAAAATTAATAAAGAAAATTAGCTCAGGGGAGCTTGTACTGCCAATAAAATCTATTTGGATTGTAATTCTGGACCGGTAGCATCCCCTTGAGCTGTCATTTCCCCCGGCTCACTTTTGTGTGTGCGTGTATGTGTGTGTGTGTGCGCTGCTGGTATAGTGGTTACGGAGTTGGACTGCTAATTGCAAGGTCAGCAGTTCAAAACCACCAGCTGCTCTGTGGGAGAACAGGATTTTCCACTCCTGTAAAAAAAAAAAAAATTGACCGTCTCAGACACTCAGAGGGTCCGTTTGTTCTACTCTGTCCTCCAGGGTCCCCAGGAGGCAGAGTCACCTAGATGGCAGGGCATGTGGCTAGTTTTCGTCTTTGTTTTGGGTCCTGCTATTGCTAATATTCTAGGGCTCCTCAATGGTGCAACGTGTGTGGAGGGTCCCATGCTCTCTGATAGAGCACAGCTCATAAACGACCCGATTCCCAGGGATCTCACGCTGAGATCCACAGTAGCATCGACCTCCCACCTGCACCCCTTCCAGAGAACGTCTCCAAATAGACACCGTCACTGCAGTTCGATTCCGTCTTGAAGGGAGTTGGGGGCCATCTTTTTTGTCTTTTCTTCTTCATGTTCAGGCACTGCTTCCAACAGGCTGTCTGAGGGAAATAGCATTACTGTTCATTTCAGTTCACGGACTGGATTTAGGCTGTTGTCTTCAACACTGCTTGCTGGATAATCTATTTTCCTTTTGCTCGCTTACAAGCAATTTCTGAGGCGCTTGTGGAAATCATTGTTAGTCATCCCTATATTTAGCCTTGAGCTGAATCAATTGGGTGGCTTCAAAGGAGAGAGACAGGGAGAAGGGAAGAAAGAGGGGCTATTTTGATAAGGATGCACTTTCGCTCCATTATCACTTTTAAAAATAGTTGCATATATATACTCCGGATGTGGGTGTCAGTTTTGTTTAGATAGCAGATGTAGTCAAAGAAAATGATTTAAAACCACATTTTCTGTCTCTAACTGACCGCGCAGTGACGAGCTACCTCTTCTAACAGTAACTCAAATTACCATGGGAACAATCTGTCTCGTCAGAGAGGTGCTTCAGGAACCAAAACCAAAGCAGCAACAACAACTACGCAACTGGCGAACTGCAGCTTCTGCCCCAGCGCTGCTTTCCCCGGAGGATTGAGGACAGACCCTGATTTTTTTGTCCAGGTTTTCTGATAGCTCGCCTGCCTGTTTCTCAGAATCAAGGCACTTTGGGGGCAGGGGATTGGGGTGGGCTTTCTAGGCCCTCTAACCAGTATAGTCTCAGAAACTCACAGGAGCAGGTCTCTCTGGTGTGTAGGGTTGATCTGAGTCAGCTGATCAATGGCAGTGAGGGGATTTTGCTTGTTTGTTTTGGTGGTGGTGTAGTGGTTACCTAGCTGGACTGCTAACTACCAGGTCAGCAGTTCAAAACCACCTAGGGAGAAAGGCAGGCTAGCCTTTCTACTCCTATAAAGAGTTACAGTCTCAGCCACTCACAGGGAAAGTTTGGCCCTGTGGGCATCGACTCAATGGTAGTGAGTCTGGTTCTTTTGATTGGTCAGCTTTTGTGATCCCATGACGTAAGGGCCCACCTGTAATAACATGAGGACTAGATCTTGCTGGGATGCCTACCTGAGGACAGCCTCTCAGTCTCCCAATCCAGCCAGGCCTGAAGACCTGCTGAGTCTCTCCACTGTGGGACTCGGTAAAGCACTTCCTCGCTAAGCCGGTTGGAGTTGGCTTAGAAAAGATTCCGTGGAAGTCAGTGGAGATGAGCCAAGTGAGAGCAGGTCAGGGGCACTCACTCCGAGCTGGCGGTGCGGAAGGCAGGCCGAGCCGCTCAGGTCCGCAGGGAAGGGAGAGGGAAGGCTTCAGAAAAGGGACCTTTGAGGCTCACGAGGAGCTCTCTGCACAAGGAACCTGGAAGAGAGCTAACTTTGAGTGGGGTATTCATTCTATGGGGACAAGAGGAGACGGGACAAAAAGTTCATGGAAAAGTGGAGTTGAAAATGAATGGTATTCTTCTACAGACTTTTTGAAGCTCCTTATCGAGAAGTTTTGTCGGCTGATGTTTGAAAGGAGATTGCCAAGGCTTTCTTTGTAGTCTTAGTATGGAAACTTTGCTGCAACCCGTTCCGCCTTGTGGCAACATGCAAGTCTCCACCGACAGACACGCGGTGGCCTCCTATGAAGGGCATTGGCTGAAACCAGGCGCTCCCCTGGGGAAGGCAAGGATTTTATCCCTGGGAGCCAATATCTTCTTCTGAGTATAATTGGTCAGAGTGGATTCTGACTCACTGGGCAGAGTAGAACTACTCCGTAGGGTTTTTGAGACTGTACGTTTTTATGGAAGAAGACAGCCTCATCTTTCATTGGAGAAGTGGCTGGTGGGTTTGAACCACTGACCTTTCAGCTAACAGCCAACACTTAGCCCAACCCAATGCTCTGTATATAATGAGTTAGAGGCGCCCATGAGGCTGTCTTCCCTTGGTACTGAATTAGAAACCTGGTGAAAATCAGGGAAGCTGGTAGTTACTGATCAAGTCTTAAAGAGGTAGTAGTTTAACTTCCTGGGCTGATTGTTTAAGATGATGGATTAGGATTCTATTTCTAACTATGGCCTGATGGTATGTGTCCCTTGGTATGGTCAGTCTTTCAGATCTTTTGTAAATACGAATCTCAGCATTGCTCTGTGCTAGCTATCGAGCCTGTGTTTTTGTTTTCTCCTTGGGAGAATGACAGCAGTACCACTGCACTCCTATGGCCACTGAATGAATGCAGGAAGCCGGCTGAAGTAAAGGGCTGTGAAATGACAGAGCCACAATCAGCGTTAGCGCATGTCCCTGGTGCCAAATATAAAACTGAAATCTGGATCCAAGGAACACAACATGTGGCAAGATGAAGAAGTATAGATGTGTTAAAAAATGACCCTTGTTTCTGGAGACAGAATCTAAATTGGCACAAAAAGTTCAGTCAGGAGAAATCAGAACCTTGTTAGAAAATTAGCTGTTTTGAGCCATCTTCAAAAAAACTCCCTCGACTCAGATGCATAAGTAGAATGCCTTTTCCCTACAAAGTTACTCAGGCCTTTACACTCAATCTCCCGTGAGTTTGCCGGCAGGGGAGGGGTTGGAGGGAGGGCGGGGGAAGGAGGAAGGAGGCCGGGGAAGAGTGACATCCATGTGCTACTGGGATTTCTTCAACTGATGTCGTGTCTTTCCTCCTCAGTTAAGTCTTTACTCATCATGCCCAGGTGAGTCTTTTGGTCTTCAAGGTATAAATCTTTAGAGGAGCAGACCACCTCCGCTCATTTTCTCCTGAGGTGCAACCGGTGGGTTTAAACCAA
Organism: Echinops telfairi; assembly: GCF_000313985.2. Classification (NCBI taxonomy): domain Eukaryota; kingdom Metazoa; phylum Chordata; class Mammalia; order Afrosoricida; family Tenrecidae; genus Echinops; species Echinops telfairi. Next base: position 24,441,902 of record NW_022111368.1, on the reverse strand, counting down.
CAGCCGTGGGCGGTTCAAACACTGAACTCAATTGTTAAGTGTTTATTCTTGTTTGGGTCATTTTCCTTTCTTTCCAGAGCATTTCCTTTTCTGCCTCTCTGGAGATTGCTACAAGTCTCAGAGTCTCAGTAACAAAACCAATGTACCTACCCTAGTGGATAACAAACTCATTTTTAAGGTCCGTATTTTGAATTCGTGTAGTCTTTGAACTGGGCCTAACTGAAGATGTTTGCGTCAGTAATTTGTGGAGGAGCTTACAAAGCAAATCAATGACGGCCTAAGAGGTTGCTGCAGTTCTCCTATGTCAGTAGTCCGTCACCCCATCAATTGTCAGTGATGTATTGAACCAGTTCTTAGGTGATTGGGCCTGTCGTGGGAAATGTAGTGAAATAAAGGAATCAGAAGAAGCTTAAAGTCTAGATGGACAAAAAAGACTGATTTTCACAAAGAATGTAAACATTCAGTATTTCTCTGTGGGGTGCTAACCTTAAGTACAATAAAAGGCCACTTGGCTGTGACTCGCCTGTTGTTACCAGGCTGGAAGCTATGCCACCAATATTTGAAATGCCAGCAGGGTCACCCATGGTGGGCAGGTTTTAGCAGAGCTTCTAGACTGCCAGAGACTAGGAAGAAAGGCCTGGAGGTCTACGTCTGACAATTAGCTATTACCAGTGTGCTTGATTACAATTGAACATTGTCTGTGCCGGTACTGGAAGATGAACCTCCTAGGGGGGAAGGCACTCAAAATTCTGCAACAGCGAGCTTGAGAGTACCAACCAGCTGGAAGGTGGCACAGGACAGGGCCATGTATATGGGGACTAACAATAAGAGTCAACATGGGAGAGATCCACGTCTCCATCAACATTTTCAAAGATTCATGGGAGAGGAGAGAACACTCAGCCCGGTTCTTAAGAGTAGCACTCTTTTAAGGCAGCTTGGTTGAGCTAGCGGGGAAAGAAAGGAGTCTTTGATGACACACTGAGTAAGTGTTTGAACTACCCAAAGTTGGTGGCTCAAACCCACGAGCTGCTCCCAAGAGAAAGACGAGGTTAAAGCTGTCTGCTCCTGTCAGGATGTATCATTTCAGGGACTCTAAGGAGCAACTCTACTTTGTCTTCTAGGGTCGCTATGAGTCAGAACAACTCAATAGCACTGGGTTTTGTTTTGGGGAGAGGAAAAGAAATGGATCACGAAGAGTGGGATGATCAGGAACCAAAGCTGAGACTTGTAGGCGTATGGACTTGTGGCAGATGGTAAGAGTTCACACTCTGACACCGACACATGACCACATCTCGACTCATTGGCTTACACAGTGAAGACATTGTGTGGCAGTTCATCATGAGAAGTCTGGGGCTAGCCGAAGCCCAGGCTAATCCACCTGCAGAGCAGTACTGTTGGGAAGCACATCTGTTCCTCTTCCACATCTGTTCCTCCTCTGCATCTTTTCATCCTCCACTTCTGTTCCTCTTCCACATCTGTTCCTCCTCCGCATCTTTTCATCCTCCACATCTGTTCCTCCTCCGCATCCTCCCGGAGTGTGGTAGGTTTTCATCTTCAGACTTTTCACCTCAGGCTACAATATGGTCACCCCAGGTCCAGCAAGACATGCTCAACCGCATGCAGATCCGAACAAGTGAGGGATTGGAAAGTGACAAGGTGAGAGCTCACATCCCTCAGTTGGCTTGGCAATGGGGACGCCTTTACCAGATGCCCCTTTGCCAGAGATCCTCCCCTTACTAGCCAGAAATGAGGGCTCTCGCCACCAGTAGCAATGGAGAAGGCTCTTTAGTTCATTTTGCTTTTAACATGGATAGCCTGCAGAGTGGGGATCCAGGTTCTGCTAGTAGAGCACAGGGCTTTATGGTCAGTAACCAGGAGGATCTGCCCTGATGGCTCAGTGGGGGGAAATGGGCATTGAAAGAAGTCGGGGCTTGGAAGGCCTTGGAAAGCCGGCTGGGGATTCAGACTGTTGTTAAGGAATCGCATAGAGGTTCTCAGACTCAGTATACACAGTTTATCTGAGAAGGCGGTTTGAAGAGAGCATGCATAGGCCCAGAGTTTCTGATTCTGCAGAAAAGGGTGGAATTTGGACATCTGCTTGCCTAACGGTTATCCAGGTGGCTATGAAACAGGTAGCCTTCCTTAGAGAACCCGCTGCCAGTGAGTCGGTTCCAGCTCACAGCAATCCTGGGGGACAGAGCAGAACAGCTATACATTGTTCTGGCAACAGACAGCGGAACGGCAGGCGGAGTTGACTCTCTGAACTTGCAGTTAGCTAGCGTGCCATGCTCCACTGGGTGTGCCACCAGGGTGGGAGGCATGGCAAGGTTTGGATCCTGGGGAAGGTTGCGTGCCGGACGCTGGAGCACTGTAACAGGCAGTGCAGAGTAGAGGGTGAGGAGCCCAGGCACAGTCTGCTGTCATCGTACAGAGTGGTGAGGACCTCAAAGAGGATGAGGGGCTTGTTGTTGATGCCGCTCAGTGCTGTCAAGTACAACGCTATGGACAGCCAAGCACAGCACTGCCGGTCCTGCACCGTGCTCACAACTACTGTTATGTTTGAGCCCGATGCTGCGGCCACGGTGTCGAGCCATCTCCTTGAGGGCTGAAGGTGTGTCTTCTTTTTTCGCTGCGCCTCCACTTTACCACGCAGGAGGTGCTTTTTCAGGGACCAGTCTCTCCCGATAACATGTCCAAAGTATGTGAGACTTCGTCTCCCCATCCTCGCTTCTGAGGAGCATTCTGGCTGTACGTCTTCCCTGGCAGATGTGTCGGTTCTTTTGGCAATCTCTGGTCCTTTCAATGTCCTTCACCAGCACTGCACTGCAAATGCCTCCATTCTTCCTGCTCTTCCTTAGGCGACATCCGACTTTCACATGCATGTGAAGCGATTGAAAATACCATGTTGTGTGTTAGGTGCACCATAGTCCTCCGTGTGAAATCCTTGCTCTCCAAGACTCTACAAAGAGGTCTTGTGCAGCAGATGTACCCAACACAATGAGTCACTTGATCTCTTGACTTCTGCCTCCAAGAACACTGATTGTGGATCCAAGCAGAATGAAATCCTTGACAACTTCAGTCCTTTCTGTTTGTTGCGATGTGACCTATTGGTCCATTGTCCTTATTGTTGTGAGGATTTGGGTTTTCTTTACATTGAGTCGTAATCCATACTGAGGGCTGCCGTCCTTGATGGATGCGCATCTGGAAAGGTGTGCCTCAGGTTGTATGTGCTCACCATCCTTATTCAATCTGCATGCGCCGAGCAAACATCCAAGAAGCTGGTTCATATGAAGAAAAGCAAGGCTGCAGTCTTGGTGGAAGGCTTATTAAAAACCTGCAACATGCAGAAGACACAAGGGGAATGCAAACGAAGGGTCTAAGATGGTTTAAAGAAAAATAGTGATGGAACGTAGCGTGGCAGCTTAGACGTAGGAAAGGAAGAAGGACAGGACCAATGGATGATTCCTAGATTTCAATCCTGAGGGAAAAAAAATCCCTCAGAGTTTCCCTGGACAGCAGCCAGGTGGTTGGGGTTGAGGGCTCCCTGCTTGCTCCTGGGTGAGTTCACAGGGAGCTACCGATGCCCTTGGCCACCATTGAGGAACCCTCTGGAGCAGTGTCCTTTACTGCCTCAAATGTCAAGGCAGGGAGGAGAAAATTGAACTTAAATTCTAATCTAAACATTTAAGGTGGCACAAAGGAGTTAAAGAGCAACTTCCCTGAACCCTGATTGAAAATAAAAACTTCACATCAACTCTCTTCATACAGCCAAGCTTTCCCATGGCAATAACAGTAATGATCATAAACCATCATTTATTAAACATACATATTGAACAGCATGCTGAACAGTCCTATAAGGCCATTACCACCAATGCCATCGAGTCACTCCGACTTGCAGCATCCCGACAGGACACAGCAGAACTGCCTCTTTGGGTTTCTTTCACTGTACATTTTCATGGGACTAGAGAGCCTCATCTTTCTCCCACGGAGGACTTGGGAGGTTCTACCTACCCCTAGCAGATAGCTGCTCAACCTGTAACCCACAGCTCCACCTGGATTCTAGCTGTATAGGACCGCCATTCTGATTTCCACCTGTCAGAGGAGGACAGAGTAAAAGCTATTGACTTCCATTTACAGAGCTAGCAAGGGCAGAACTGGATCTGAACTCACAGGCAGCTGAAACCTCCCAGGTTTCTAGGCCACCCCTGAAGAAGACTTAACAACTCCTCCCACCATCCCCTCTGGTGGCCATCCGTTCTCTAATTCTAAGAACCTAAGGAACGAAAAGAGACGATATTCTATTGGCACACATCCCTAACACTTCCCCTCTTTTATGATGCCCGCTCTTGATCAACCGAGGGGATGGAGACGGGCAGTTTTACCAGCTCTCCTTCCCTAGAACCTCAACAGTTGTGGTTTGGGGGTGACTCAGTGACTCCAGGTGGCAGAGGAGAACCGCCCACAAGATTTTCTCATCATTCATCGGGTGAGAACAGATCACCAAGGAGGTCTTTCTCCTGCGCAGTAGCTATCGATGGTCAAGTCACTTTCTGTGAGCGGTCAGAGCTGGGCTGCTGCTCCGCCAGGGCGTCTTCCCTGCGTCTGTAAAGAGCTTTGGGGAAAAGGCCCTGGTGCCTGACTGAAAGGGGTGCTGGGTCGTGTCATAGGGCTTCACGAATAGGCAAAGAAAGCTGCGAGCGAAATGCTAAGGCCTGAAACAAAAGCCTGGTCAAGATGGAACACTGGTTGGTGCCCCGCCTGAACCCACGTGGGACTGAGCGTGTCCTGACTGCCAGTCTTGGGGGACCCTGACTTTGCTCCTCTGAGCCAGTTTGCTTGTGCAGTGCTCTGTCTCTCACTGGTGCCTTCACAGCAGGTAGCCTCCTTCCAGCACTGCCCAGCCTCTTCCCCTTCCTCCCTCCTCCTCGGCTTGCTCGCTCTTACCTACTGCTTCCTTAATTATAGGACAGAGAATAAAGGTGCCGGCAATTCATAACTTCATTGCTGACTTACGTTTTAGTGAGGTAAACAGGGTGAGGAGGGCGGACTGTATGGGTGCAGCAAAAAGCATGACTAGAAGAAGTCAGGGTATTTATAGAAGGTGTATAGTGTTTCAGAGATATTAATAACACCAGGGACTTGCCGATGTTGCCTCAAAGTGCTTTGATCAACAAAACACTCAAGCTTGCCATGTGCATGGAGGGGGCCGGGGGAGGGAGAGAGAGAGAGAGAGAGAGAGAGAGAGAGAGAGAGAGAGAGAGAGAGAGAGAGAGAGAGAGAGAAGAGTTTATTAATTACCAACTCCTAGTTAGAATCTGATCGTGGTTAGCTCACATTGATGGAGGGCTGATTTCAGACAGGTTTGTCAGCGCCACCAGCCCACCTATTTTACTTTGCTGTCCAAAGTCTCTAAAAGGTTAAAGCACAAATACAGGCCACAGTCAGGAGCCCTGGAGGTGCCGTGGTTAAGCACTCAGTTGTTCAAGGAAAGGTCAGTGGTTTGAACCCACCAGCCACTCCTCAGGAGAAAGATGAGGTTGTTTGCTTCTGTAAAGATACAGCCTAGCAATCCCAGTGGGGTGTATATGTGTCAGGCTGGGTTAACTAGAGAAACAAATCCAGTGACACTCACATATGTATAAGAAAGAGCTTTGTATCAAGAAGTAATTATATCGGAAGAAGGCACCCCCAACTCAGTCCAACTCAAGTCCATAAGTCCAATACTAGTCCATCAGTTAAGTCCCTCTTCAGACTCACACAGCCACAGGCAGTGATGTCGGGGGATGCAGGAAGATGACAGGCCGGTGGTTCAGAGTCGAGTGGCTCCAAGGTCAGTGCAAACACAGCAGGGCTCCGGCAGCTCTCAGGGTCAGGGCAGAGTCACAGCAAGCAGGAAGGCAAGGGTCAGAGAGAGGGAGGTTTCCAGGGTCCTCCCCTTAGGAAGGCCACATCTCCAAGGAGGCCCCATCGAGCTGTGACTTGATTGATACGTTGGATTCTACCCCTACACTCTTACACATCTTCAAGTTGATGTCAAGTCCTCTAACTCTCTGAATTGACTAGACATCAGTGTGTTTGCGGTTTGGGTTGGTTGGTTTTCGGTTTCTAGGGATGAAGAACAAGAAACTGCCCACTGGCTGACCGCTTATGCGCTGCTGTACATTGACATGTGGTTGGGAGAGAAGTGGACACAGGGAGAAATAAGAGCTCTGGCAAGGATTCTGACCCTTACAGCCTGTGATAGTTAGGATTCTTGTGCCAACCAGGCCTCCATAGGAACATGTGGGCGGAGTTTAATCAGGTCACAGCTTGACTGGAGGGTGACTGAGACAAACGCTGCTAGTATGTGCATTGCTTTGAGTTCCACAGAAATCTCCTCAGGGTCTGCTTCGCTGAGCTCCTGGAGCTCCTGGCTGTTGCTACCCCAACCTGCCTGTCTTGCCTGAGGACAGAGTCTGCTTTCTGCTTCCTTGACCTTGGACCGGCAGGCCTTGTGAGTTGAAGGACCTTCAGTATATTAATTGTTTCACAAAAGTGAGTTGAACTGAGCCCTCTGTACTACTGTGTGGACTAATTAGCTGTTATATTCCTTCTCGCTGTATAAACCTACATAGATATATATATAATCATAAGTGTCCTGGTTTGGTTTGGTTTCTCTAGGGAACCCTGCCTAACACATAGCCTGAGTGGCCTCAGTTGGGCAAGACTGAGAGCTATTGTACCTCCTTAAGACTCTAATCAACTAAGTCTGGTAGAAGATCCCTCTTTTTCTCTCACTACCACAGAGTCAATACTGACTCAGGGCGACCCTATAGGGCAAGGTAGGACTGGTCCTGTGGGTTTCCAAGATGGTAACTCTCCGTGGGATAGGAAAACCTCATCTTTCTCTCCAGGAGCTGGTGGTGGTTTTGAACTGCTGACCTCTAGGTTTCAGCTCAACATGTAACCACTACACTTCAGGCTCCCATCAGCTGCTATCTGATGATAGGAGCAGTGAACACAAGCTGGACGCCCCAAATGATTTTATGCTGAAGTGGGCACTCTGGTGATCCTTGGAGAAGCATCCCTAGCCACCGTCCCCCTTCTAGGCTGGTGACCCTGGCTTCCTAAATTGCTGGCCCCTCCCCCCAATCTTTCTAGGCAAGCCTTCAAATGACTGGAGAGATGAATCACAGAGAAACTTCTGATCTGGGGCAAAAATCACTTCACTCCAACGGAACTTTGCAGAGGGAGTGAACCAGAGGGTGCCTGGATTGTGCGAGTTTCTGCCCTTGGCACAGTGATTGAGAGCTCAGCTGCGATCCGAAAGATCAGCTGTTTAAACCCACCACCCACTCTGTGGGAGGAAGAGGTGGTGTCTGTTGCGGGTTCGGATAAAAGAAGATCACTACAATGTCCAATTAGAATTATTGAAGTTTTATTTTTCATATCAGGCTCGCCTGGGCTACAGCAGAAATGTTCAAAGGAACCTTTCTCCAGACTGCAGCCCCCTTTTCTCTGGCTGATTTTCTTTTATATCATTCAGGGAGGGTAGAATACAGAAAGCAGAAGAAAAAGCAAGTTAAAATACATATATCACCAAGTGGTATTGACTGAAGTAAAACAAAAGTATATTTAAGTAAAGTTTCAGGCGCCTTGGTTTATGATCCCCATTCCTGGATCTTGTCTCTCTCTAGTTAGTTTGTCCTCCTAGCGGGAAGGGAGATGGACACTCCTGTCCCAGATAGAAAGACTTAGAGCTCTTGTTAAGGAGAGAGGGGAAGTTTAACAAGAATTGCTCTAAGGGCACTTACACACCTGCATTCCACTGTGATGTTAAAGCGGATGACCTCAGGCCAGGCCAAGGCCAGTCAGAGGGGCTGGGAAAAGGCTTCAAGGAAAAGTGCTCAGCTTCGATGTGGTAATGTGACCTTGTCTAGTTCAGCATTTGTTTCCGTAAAGGTTTACAGCCTTGGAAAGCCTATGGGGGAGTTCTGCTCTGTTTTAGAGGCTTGCTAGAATCTCAATCAACCAGATGTCAGTGTGCTTGGCTTTTTGGTTTGTTTGCCCCCAGTCAGAGAGCTGATCTAGACTCCTTGAGTCCCTCCCACCCCCACCTGTGCCCGAGTGCTGACTCTCACTTGCTAGTGGAATGATGGCCTAAACACCTGAAGTGAGTATTTCATGGCTTCATCTTCTTATACTCCACTCCCTGTCAATAAAACATTTCTGCCGAGTTAATCCTGTGTTCCCTGCATCTACCTAGCTTGTCATAGGTCATGATGAAATCGCAGGTGGCGCTGCGGTTTGGGATGAGGATCAGCTTCACGGATTGCACAGTTCTGGTGTTTTCACACGAACGCCTAAGTGTCCACACTGCGCCTCTGGTCCAAGCTGCTGACCTGTGGATGCTGCCTGCCCCATCCCCACAGGAAGGAACACTCTCACGGTGCAAGTCCTCAGCAAGATGGCATGGTATTTCATTCTCTGCAAAAAGAACCCACGTCCTTTGGAGGTTGAATCACCATTGTTGATAATTACAATCATTTACTCAACGAGGGGTTGGGTGCCTGCAAGCCCACCATTTTTTATTCATTATTTGGGGGGAGCCTGGCTTTCCTGTTTGAATTCTTTTTTAAAATTCAAATGATTCTCTTTAACTCCTTGTGACCCAGTGCAAAGATCAATGGCTACCCAGAGACTGGCCATGAGCTCACTCCCCTGCACCATTCCCTCTGGACCCCCAGGAAAAGCTAAGCCCATTAAGCTGTGCCCAGGGAGCCATCTCCTGGTTTCAGGGCTGATGGGCAGTGGGTTGATCAACCAGCATGGCACTTGGCCTCCCCTTTAATCCTTGGGAAACAGGACAAGAACACAGCAGGGCACCTTGGCTACCACACTTGCCAAAGACCACAAGTCTGTTTGGTTCTGATTAAACTCTCTGTTGGGTGGCAGCAGAGTGAAGGTGGGGGAAAGCTCGAAACAGGTCTCTCTTCAATTTCCAACTCACCACTCATTACAAGACAAGGTCCACATGCTCTGAATCTTAAGTTTCTGATTTGTAAGCATGGGGGCAATGCTACAGATTCGAAGACTTGATGATGATGAAGGAACATAAGCTCTACCTAACTCAGGACTTTTCAAGCTATTTTAACACAACTCCTGATCCTCTAATATATCCTGAAATATTTAAGACAGCCAAACTCAAAACCATACATATGACCATCTGATGGAGAGAGCATGGCCCATTTCTACATGTGAGGGAGACCTGATTTCATAGCGGGTTACCCACTGGGCTGCTGACCGGGGAAGTCAGCAGTTCGAAGGCACCACCTGCTCCACAGGAAAACAATAAGGCTTTCTACTCCTGTAAGATTTAGTTTCGAAAACCCACAGGGACACTTCTACCCCAGCCTGCAGGGTCACTCTGAGTCAGAATTACTCAATGTCAGTGAGAGATGGGGGTATTTCTGCATATAGAAAGAGAAGGCATTCCCTGGGACTTCGTTGCTCTGTTCCCCTTGCTGTTCTGTTGCATACCCTTAGTGTTTCCCCTTAGTGTGGTGGAGTCAGATGGGGTGCAATTCCCACACTGTGTCTCCAGTGGCCCTATGGCACTCTAAGCTT